>NC_134266.1:212211701-212586701 GCF_031893055.1 Leptodactylus fuscus
TAGCCAGTCTCCAGATCTCAACCCTATAGAAAACCTTTGGAGGGAGTTGAAAGTCTGTGTTGCCAAGCGACAGCCCCAAAACATCAGTGCTCTAGAGGAGATCTGCATGGAGGAATGGGCCAACATACCAACAACAGTGTGTGCCAACCTTGTGAAGACTTACAGAAAACATTTGACCTCTGTCATTGCCAACAAAGGATATATAACAAAGTATTGAGATGAAATTTTGTTACTGACCAAATACTTATTTTCCACCATAATTTGCAAATAAATTCTTACAAAATCAGACAATGTGATTTTCTGGATTTGTTTTCTCATTTTGTCTCTCATAGTTGAGGTCTACCTATGATGTAAATTACAGACGCCTCATCTTTTTAAGTGGTGGAACTTGCACTATTGGTGACTGACTAAATACTTTTTTGCCCCACTGTAAGTGTCGGCCCTTTCCTTCATTCCATCCTCCTCCCCTTCCTATCCACACTTCCTATCATCACCACACATAGACAGTCAGTACCACCTAGCCATCTTTCACCAGAGGAACACTCCTCTTATAAATGGCACTTGAAAACTAACTTTTCTTTCTTGGATGACAGTAGTGGCTATCGCCCACTAGTGGATCACATATTCTTCCTGTTTATAGAAGTACAAGAGACTGCTTCCTAGCACAACATTAGTAGTTGCTAACTACAACGATGCACGAGCAAGTAACTTGCTAACATCACCCACCTTCCACCTACTTGTGCTTTTTAATACTCTGTACAGTGCTAAACCCTGAGGGGAGAACATGTGAGGCTAGTGACTTAACCCTGCCGCACGCTTCCCCAATACTTGAATTAGATTGTTGACTATTGAGATGGTAAAAACAGGGAAAGACAGGTCAGTTGAAACACCTTTACAACAGAAATCGTCTACTTCTCAGGCAGATATGCAGAAGTTTTTGAAAAAACAAAATGCCCAACGATCTCTGTCTATGGGAAAAGCTCTGCCGGAAAGTAATAGTGCGTTAGGGGGAGATGGAGCTGACACTGATGATGAGGACTCTATGGACTCTAATCCCACAGTTATCACTAGAGATTTCCTTAGGAAGACTTTGTCGCAGGCCTTGGCTCCCATTCTCTCGGAGCTTGCTGAACTGCGCTCTAATATGAAAGCACTGGGCAAAAGGGTAGACATACTGGAAACTAAACAAGCTAAAACACAGAAGGTGACATCCACCTTATCTAACAAAGTTGACTCGCACTCAGAACACTTCAACAAGACCTATTTGCTATTAGAAGATCTGAAAAATAGGAACAGACGTAGAAATGTGCGAATCAGGGGTCTCCCTGAAAAATTCCCTCCTGACATGTTACCTGACATTATGATGTCGATTTTCCAACCTTTGGTTGGTGAGGAGAGATCAGCCAAGATAGAAATAGAACGCATACACAGGGCTATCCGTCCCAAACCAGACAATGGAGATCCCCCTAGAGATGTAATTTGTGGACTGCTGTCCTCAGCACATACCTCGGAGATCCTCCACGCTGCAAGAGACAAAAGAGATCTTACCTATGAAGAAGCGAAATTACAGATTTTTTAAGACCTTGCTCCTGCGACATTGCAAAAGAGGAGGGTGATGCGCCCACTGTTGGAGGTTCTGAAGGCACAAAACACCCAGTATGCTTGGCTTTTTACCTTTGGCCTTTCCATCATAAAAAATGGCAGACGTTTGAATGTGTACACTCCAAGGGATCTGGAAGTGGTGTGGGAGACCTTAGACATCCCTCCTGTGCACGTTCTGTCCTGGCTACCTATACCAGAGGAATCCATTGATGCTCCGATGTTGAGGAGCTCGGATAATACTCGCACGCCGAAGCGCCAAAGGTCACCCAAAGCCAAGAAAGCCAAACTACGCACGCCTGACAACAGACAAAGAGACTCTTGATTCTCTATAGTAATGCCAGTTACCTTTTGAATGCACATGATCTGTCTTCTTTATGGGAGTTCGAACTCCTTAGAAAACCTGTTTCTATCCATAGTATCCTTAATCCCGCTGTTTTATATAGCAGAGTACCATTTCAATTGTTTGCATTGCCCTGCATTTATTACTATAGCCAGTATGGGGGCTGCGTATAGCGCCCACCTAGTCCTTTTATATATTGTTCTTACGTTTTGATATTTACAGAAGTATTTGCATATCTTTACTTTAATTGCATTTTCTTTATCTCATAGATATAGTTGTATTGCATAATACTATATGTCATAAGAATTTAGACTCATAAGTACCAACTATTAATTGTTTGTAGTGACAATACTTACCCATTTGCTCCATAGCAAGAATTGTTGCTTTCTGATTTTTTTTTTTTTCCTTGGGCTTTGACTTCTCCTACCCTCCCCCCCTCTCTACCCCCTCATCTGACTTCAGTGTATGACATATCCACTGCTCTTCATTCATTGCTGTGGAAGTCCCCAGATACATAGATCCCACCATGATCTCATCCCAAGAAGCCGAGATGTCCTGTCTGACGCGAAATGTCAACGGACTTAACTCTCCACAAAAGCGACATCACATTCTCCACCTCCTCGGCAAATGGGAGGCGGATGTTGTCTTTCTGCAAGAAACACATTTTAAATCCGCAAAGATTCCAAAATTACTGACCAGCCTATTTTCACAGAGTTTCCATTCTGCACACCCACACTCTGCATCTAGGGGTGTTTTGATATTAGTAAGCTCCAAGATCCCATTCATCTGCAAGGAGCAATATGCAGATCCTGAAGGACGAGCTCTGTTTGTTAAAGGAACCATTGCCACTGTACAGTATACTTTTGCTTCTCTATACGCCACTAACAAAAATCAGACCTCGTGGTTGTTTCACACTCTTCAGGCACTCTCTCTCTTTAAGGACGGCCTCTTAGTGTTGGGCAGGGATCTTAATGTGGCCCTTAATCACAGCATTGACTCTTCTGCCTCCAGAGCCCTTCTCACCCAAAGGTCGATTAGTGCTATCACCAAAGCACTTCAAGACCTGAATCTAATAGACTCCTGGAGATACCTACACCGCAATTCCAGAGACTACACCTTTTACTCGCCTACTGGAAGTTCGTACCACCGAATAGACTACCTCTTTATCTCGAAGGATCTCCTCCCACTGTCCTTGAAAGCTAAGATTGGCTCCGCGACAGTTTCTGACCACTCGCCAGTTTCACTTTCTTTACTGCGCCGGCAGGTCTCTAAAGGCCACTGGTCCTGGCGACTTAATGAGTCGATCCTAGACTCCCAAGAACATGTGGACTTTCTTAATAAGCATCTTAAAGAATATTTTGACATTAATGTCTCACCGGATGTTTCTCCCCCAATAGTCTGGGAAGCTCACAAGGCGTTTATTAGAAAAAAATAAACATATAGAGGAAGATGTCCGGCAGCTCTCCGATAAGATATAACTTTTAATGATAATATGTCATAAAATAACAAAAAATGACATAACACAGAAAAAAGGAAAATAATAAACCCCCTAAAAAACGCTCTGAGGAAGGAACATTGTGTTCCGAAACGCGTCTGCGTTTTTTAGGGGGTTTATTATTTTCCTTTTTTCTGTGTTATGTCATTTTTTGTTATTTTATGACATATTATCATTAAAAGTTATATTTTATCGGAGAGCTGCCGGACATCTTCTTCTATATGTTTATTTGAACACTTGACACTCTCGGAGTGTCTGTGCCGTGCACCCCGGACTATAAGTTACACAGCCGATGGAATCAAGACTCATGTGGGTGAGCTGAACTTTCTTTTTTGATATCTTTGGACGTTTATTAGAGGACTACTGATTTCTTTAACGTCGAAGGTGAAGAAAGCCCGACAATGTACTCTTGACGATCTCCTTAACACTATAGCTAGACTAGAGAGACAACATAAGAGATCCAAGGCTGACTCGACCTTGGCGGAATTGGTATCCTGTAGGGAGAAACTGCTAGACATGTTGAATATGAGGGAAGCAAAACATCACCTTCAACACCGTAAACTTCTTTATGCTCATGACAACAAAGGCACAAGAATAATGTCCTCGCTTATTCATAAAGTCAAAAGCAAATCATATATCTCCAAGGTACAGGCGACCTCGGGTATTTTCCTAACTCAGACGTCGGACATAGCAGGAGAATTTGTCCAGTTCTACTTGAAACTGTATAACCTCAAATGAGAGCCTTTCATGGAGAAAGAGGATGTTTGCTTGCGATTGATTAACACATTCATGAGCAAGCTCTCACTACCGAGCCTTTCAGAAGAAGAAGCAGCGATCCTTCTGGACCCGATCTCCCACAAAGAGCTGATTGACGTGATTAACAGCTTTCCAGCTGGGAAGAGCCCTGGACCTGACGGTCTACCACTCATATATTACAGGAAATTTCATTCCACTCTCGTACCACACCTGGCACAGATGTGTAATGCGCTCCTCCAAGGTGACAAACTCCCAGCCCAAACACAAGAAGCCCATATAGCATTAATTCCCAAGCAGGGAGGATCCAACCCTCTGTGGAAATTACAGACCAATTTCCCTGCTCAACTTGGATCTGAAAATTTGGGTCAAGCTACTCGCTTCTAAAATACGGACCCTCATTCCTAACTTGGTAGACCCAGAACAATCCGGCTTCGTCACAAGACGCGAAGGTAAAGACAATACAGCGAGACTCCTTCCATTGATCTTTGAGGCAAGGAACTGCAATACTCCGCTACGGCTCTTAGGAGTAGATGCGGAAAAGGCATTGGATAGGGTAGACTAGATGTTCATGAGGTTGACACTTCTGAAGTTCGGGTTCCCGCTCCCTTTCGTTGACACCATATTTACGCTTTATTCGAATCCCGATGCACACCTCCGGATCAATGGTACCCTCTCTGACACCTTCCAAATCTCAAACGGGACGAGACAAGGATGCCCTCTCTCGCCCACACTCTTCGTCCTGGTGCTTGAGACCCTTCTTCAACATGTTAGGCAAGACTCGAATATTCAGTGCATGAAATCGGGTGGATTGACTACTTCTTCAACAGTGTTCGCTGACGTTGTGCTGTTCGTGATTACCAACCCCAAAACTGCTTTGCCGTCCCTCACTACTTTGCTTCGAGATTACGGACTGCTTTCAGGATATGAAGCAAACTTGGAGAAATCTGAGATCCTGAACTTGTCTCTGACCCACAGTTGTGCTGAGATACTGAATGCAAACACTCAAGCAATAGATGGCTCAGGTTAAGAATTGTACACATTTTACACCAAATGTGATATCATGGAAAGTCTATGATGCCAATTGTCCTGTCTCACCACAGTACTGATGTCCATGCTTCCCTAGACAGAGGTATGCTAATTTGATCCAATGGCATTCTACTGAATCCTGGGACAAGTGATTGAGCTGATCCTCTGATGAATGCCTGACTCATTAGATCAGGGGTAGGGAACGTACGGCTCTCCAACTGTTGCAAAACTACAACTCCCAGCATGCATACTTGCTCTGCTGCTCTTGGAACTCCCATGGAAGTGAATGGAGCATGATGGGAGTTGTAGTTTCACAGCAGCTGGAGAGCCGAAGGTTCCCTATCCCTGCATTAGATGGACAAGAAACATGTTGGGATGGAGTGTCTGTGTGTCCCATCTATTTTAGATGCCTGTGTGCATTAGGGCATTAACAAGGATAGCACTTGGGATTGCCCTTGTTAGGGTGGGAGTTATATACAAGGAGCATAGGGACTGATATAGTGGAAGAGAGAACATCCTTCCACACCTGACACAAACTGCCTTAAACTTGAAGAATCCCAAGGTATGCCCTTGAAAATTCATTATGGATTCAGGATCATGCCTGAGGAAGTTCGTAATTCTGAATGAAACATTGCCTGCTACTATTTATCCTACAATACTTTTTGTTTATACAAATATGGCTTTGTGATATTTGAAACAATGTTCTTCAATGTGAAAAAACGGAAAATAAATATTTGCACTATTTCACTCAAGAACCGAATGGTGTGTGCAGTGATTTCTAAATAATGCATTCTGTGAGGTCATGTAGGATCTATAATGCAGCAGAGATCCATACCATAAAACCCTCATGTACATGATTACCATCACGGTTACGTAACAGTGACTACAACAATATAAAACTACATGACAGCACAACATGTAACGGCTGTGATATATTGTGATACTTGTCTGAGTCATGACACACATTTAAAGGCCAGATTGGAGGACAGATTTTACCTGAATAGTTGCTAGGTACCATTTCTCCAAGTTTCTCATTTGCAAAGACCATTAAGTACCAGAACAATTAAAACCCAAAAAAGTGACCCCATTTTGAAAACTACACACTTCATGGAATTTAGCAAAGGGTATAGTGAGCATTTGGTCAGGGGACTAGAAATGTTGCGCCTACATCTCACGGCCACATGAGCCCTATGGGGCCTGAACTGGAGGAGGAGGACATTGGAGCAGAAGCAATGTGTAGCAAAATGTGTGGTTTTTCTACACAGGTGACAGGAGAGGGGGAGAAGGAGCATCCGGAAGAGCAAGAGGGAGATGAGGAGAATGAGACAGATGACCCGTGGCAGTACGCAGGGTAGATGGATGCAGGGAGTCCCTCTGAGTCACTTGTACAAATGGCCCGATACATGCTCACTTGCTTGCGTAGTGACAACTGAATTGCCACCATTCAGCAGAGGGATGACTACTGGCTCTTCACCATGTTAGACACTCATTACCAGTTAAAAGTGGGGGCCTTTTTTACACCCGTTGAGAGGGAAGACAAACTGAACTACTGTAGAGACATCCTATTTAGTCAGTTGGCTGCTGCCTATATGTGCCATACTCTTGCAGGTCTGACCATAGGCCATGGGTGCTCACCTTGCACTGCCAAGACTGCTGTGGGGGCCAGGTGCAGTATATAGCTCCATCAGCATAAGCCTCAGCCTAGAGTCGCCTAGAGTTAGCATAGTGAAGAAACTACTCACCAACAGCTAGACGTAGAGCAGAACCTGAACCAGCAGGTGGTGGCATACTTGGAGTGCACCCTGTCACCTGTCATCGAAGATCCGCTGGACTACTGGGCAGACTAACTGGATTTGTGGCCGCTACTCGCCGAGTGTGCCCTGGAAAAGCTGTCCTGCCTGGGCAGTAGTGTGGCATCAGAGTGGGTGTTTAGTGCGGCAGTAACCCCAAGGACAACTTGCTTGTCCACCCAAAATGTGGAGAGATTGACATTTGTCAAGATGAATCAGGCGTGGATCAGCCAGAATTTCCACCCACTATCGCCTGATGCATCAGATTAAATCATCTATGCTGCCTCACCCATATTTTGACAAAAGAGACTGGTTTCTTTTGGCTACCTGCCTTAGCTACTATTCTGATGATGTCACTTGCCTGATGCCACAAATCTGATGCCAAGTGCTCCTTCTTACAGCCACCACCATCAGAGGGTACTGTTTATGCCACCCACCTCCCTATTTTGTCACCAGGTTTCTCTACGGCCTCCTCATGCTGCTGCCACCTCCACATTATGTCACCTTGCCACTCTGTGACCTCCTCAGCTGCTGCTACGTTCATGTTATGTCACCTTGCCATCTTCCACCTGCCACCTTGCCTCCTCCTGCTGCTTCTACCTCAACAAAGAAGGAAAACTGAAACGCACAATGAATCCTGTCTGTGTAGCAGTTGTAAGGCCTGTATGGTCCCATCAGAATTGGCTTATGAATTGGTAGCAAATATTCCATTCACGTGTCATCTCTGCTTTGGATCCACTCCTGTTTATTTTTGGCATCAGCAATACTGATGGATCACTGACTGGGTGAAGGTGGATGCTCAACAGACAAGATCTGTTTTTTGGGGGATTTATTGTTCTGACGGATCAGAGGAAGTGCGAAATAATCAGTAACATCAACACAAACTTACTTCTGACACTCTCTCCACTCTGTTATATATATATATATACAGTCCTATGAAAAAGTTTGGGCCCCCCTATTAATCTTAATAATTTTTAGTTCTAAATATTTTGGTGTTTGCAACAGCCATTTCAATTTGATAGATCTAATAACTGATGGACACAGTAATATTTCAGGATTGAAATGAGGTTTATTGTACTAACAGAAAATGTGCAATATGCATTAAACCAAAATTTGACCGGTGCAAAAGTATGGGCACCTCAACAGAAAAGTGACATTACTATTTAGCAGATCCTCCTTTTGCAAAGATAACAGCCTCTAGTCGCTTCCTGTAGCTTTTAATCAGTTCCTGGATCCTGGATGAAGGTAATTTGGACCATTCCTCTTTACAAAACAATTCAAGTTCAGTTAAGTTTGATGGTCGCCGAGCATGGACAGCCCGCTTCATATCATCCCACAGATGTTCAATGATATTCAGGTCTGGGGACTGGGATGGCCATTCCAGAACATTGTCATTGTTCCTCTGCATGAATGCCTGAGTTGATTTGGAGCAGTGTTTTGGATCATTGTCTTGCTGAAATATCCATCCCCGGCGTAACTTCAACTTCGTCACTGATTCTTGAACATTATTCTCAAGAATCTGCTGATACTGAGTGGAATCCATGTGACCCTCAACTTTAACAAGATTCCCGGTGTCGGCATTGGCCACACAGCCCCAAAGCATGATGGAACCTCCACCAAATTTTACAGTGGGTAGCAAGTGTTTTTCTTGGAATGCTGTTTTTTTTGGACGCCATGCATAACGCCTTTTTGTATGACCAAACAACTCAATCTTTGTTTCATCAGTCCACAGGACCTTCTTCCAAAATTAAGCTGGCTTGTCCAAATGTGCTTTTGCATACCTCAGGCAACTCTGTTTGTGGCGTGCTTGCAGAAACGGCTTCTTTCTCATCACTCTCCCATACAGCTTCTCCTTGTGCAAAGTGCGCTGTATTGTTGACCGATGCACAGTGACACCATCTGCAGCAAGATGATGCTGCAGCTCTTTGGAGGTGGTCTGTGGATTGTCCTTGACTGTTCTCACCATTCTTCTTTGCCTTTCTGGTATTTTTCTTGGCCTGCCACTTCTGGGCTTAACAAGAACTGTCCCTGTGGTCTTCCATTTCCTTACTATGTTCCTCACAGTGGAAACTGACAGGTTAAATCTCTGAGACAACTTTTTGTATCCTTCCCCTGAACAACTATGTTGAACAATCTTTGTTTTCAGATCATTTGAGAGCGAGCTGTCCATGCTCGGTGACCATAAAAGACTTAACTAAACTTGAATTGTTTTGTAAAGAGGAATGGTCCAAATACCTTCATCCAGGATCCAGGAACTGATTAAAAGCTACAGGAAGCGACTAGAGGCTGTTATCTTTGCAAAAGGAGGATCTACTAAATATTAATGTCACTTTTCTGTTGAGGTGCCCATACTTTTGCACCGGTCAAATTTTGGTTTAATGCATATTGCACATTTTCTGTTAGTACAATAAACCTCATTTCAATCCTGAAATATTACTGTGTCCATCAGTTATTAGATATATCAAACTGAAATGGCTGCTGCAAACACCAAAATATTTAGAACTAAAAATGATTAAGATTAATAGGGGTGCCCAAACTTTTTCATAGGACTGTATATATACACAGAGCAGTGGCCGTGACAGCTGGTCACATCCACGTCACGTCTTTCTAACAGTTCTGATTGAAAAATTGTTTTTATGTTTCCAGAATGAGTCAAATAGAAGTTCATTTTTTCTGTAAATCCTGAAGACTTTGAAACCAAAGTACATACTGATCAGTTTACCTAAATATAGCTAATAGCTGCCAGGTTTCGTCTAGCTACAGTGCATGGTTTACAAATGATATCTCCTAAAATGCAAATCAATAGAGCAAGCTCTGTGCAGACACAGTTTTTAATATATTTATTAATGACCTTGTAGAGGAAATATAATTTTTACAGGTGAAGCTTAACTGTGTAAACTAAGCAGCACATCAGTTGACAGTATACACTGATCAGCAATGACATTACAACAACCTGATTAATATTATATAGGACCTCCTTGTGACGCCAATACAAGGAGGGTCTTTTCAGAATGGGCTCAGAGACACCATTGTAATCCTGCAGTATTTAGAAGACATTAGTGACAGATCTTATAAGAACCTCCCATATGTGCACTTTTTGTCATGTTCACCAAACCATTGCTGAAAACATTGCAATAAAGAATAGCATCACCATGAATGGGTATACTTGGTCTTTAATAAGGTAATTTTAGCACATCTCAGGCAGTCTGTGCACCACAAATTGAAATCTGTGCCAGTTAGGGGCGATCTTAGGTTTCAGCCATTATTTGGACCAGTAAATGTGTCTCTCTAAGACTGAACTACTACTGTTTCCACCATCTAACAGATCTGTCCCTGATATATCCATTGCAGTCTCAGGCCTTACTATAACTCCTAGGCAGCATGCCCGCTGCCTTGGGGTCATATTTGACGCAGACCTTTCCTTCACCCCTCATATTGAATCACTCGCACGTTCATGTCACCTCCACCTCAAAAACATCTCCAGAATACGCCCTTTCCTTACCAGAGATACACTAAAGACACTTATTGTCTCTCTGATTCATTCTCGCCTTGACTACTGTAACTCCTTACTAATTGGTCTTCCCCTCACTAAACTCTCCCCTCTACAATCTATTCTGAATGCAGCGGCCAGGCTCATCTATCAGACTAGACGCTACAGCGATGCCTCTGGTCTGTGCCAGTCACTGCATTGGCTGCCTATTCATTATAGAATAAAATATAAAGTTATTACTCTCATCCACAAGGCTCTCCATAAAGCCGCACCTCCCTACATTTCTTCCCTCATCTCTGTCTACCGCCCAACCCGTGCTCTCCGCTCACTCAATGACCTAACACTTACATCCTCTATTATCAGAACCTCCCACGCTCGTATACAAGACTTCTCCCGAGCTGCACCACTTCTCTGGAATGCTCTACCCCGGACAATAAGATTAACTCCCAACTTCTACAGTTTCAAACGCAAACTAAAGACGCATCTTTTCAGACAAGCCTATCACAATTCCTAATGCACAAAATTGTCTGAACACTGTATAAGCAATGCCGCCCCTGCTACCTCTTGTGTCACCCCCTCTACCTCATAGATTGTAAGCTCTTTTGAGAAGGGCCCTCAGTCCCATTGTGTGAAATGACGTTCTTTGTTATGTATGTCTGTATCTGAACCCTATAAATTGTACAGTGCTGCGGAATATGTTGGCGCTATATAAATAAAATGTATTATTATTATATTATTCGGGTAAAAACAGCCCCCTTTCTGCCTACTTTTAAGATATGCATCAAACATGGAAGATGGAGGAAAAGTTGCAATTGTATAGTCACCAGACAACTGGTATAAATACATTGCTAAATTATCTCTATACAGTTCTGATAAAATATGCTGCTCACAGCCACCACTAGGAAGATCTCAGTGCAGAGGAATTAATATAGCTACCATGGAACCTAATAGAAACTGTAAACTCTTGTGTCAGTGAGCTTCCCTTATTGGTGGATGTATGAAAATTCACTGAATCTGTGTCGGGAAGCAGAAGGTCAGCCTCTGGTCCCCCTCCCTGCATAAGCCCCATATCAGCTGTGTAGTTGCCTACATGGTAGGCACATCACTGATAGGTAAAACCTTCCAACACCTACTGATTTGGAGATGCTCTGACCCAGTCATCCAGCCTTTACGGTTTGGCCCTTGCAGCTCAAATTCTTATGATGCTCCCAATCTTCCCACTTCTATCCTTGTTACTTGTACTATGGGGCTGGCGGACTAGATCATTATAAAAATAATATGTAAAAAAACTAACCCCAAAATAAAGGGAACATACATGTGAGCATGGGGCATCTATGAGGATGTAAAGTGTCCAGGTGCTGATTACAATCACAAAACCCATGGTTGAAATGAGCCAAGAAACCTATGATACGACACATATAGAACCAAGGGAAAGTAAGCATTGAAAACTGGTAAAGAAGAGACTAGACTATATTCGAAGACATTAAACACAGGAATAATTGAGAGTGGCGTTTATGATCAACAGCTACACATTATACATAATTAGTATGAAAATTTATTCAAGCAAAATGGGAGACAATAATACAAAGGTATATAAATAGATGAAACAAACAATACAGATAGGTGTCAGACAAAACAGCAGAGACAATATATATATATATATATATATATATATATATATATATATATATATATATATAATAAAAATAGGGTACAGTGATTAAATAACCCACTAAGAAAATGTCTGCCATGTTATACATTGCACAGCACAAGGCTTATCAATCAAACTAGACATACCAATAATAATACCCTAAAAACAAATATGCAAATTATACTTACCGTGCGCGGTGGGCGGTCGTGCACTGTCTGACGTCATCTGCTGTCACGCCTTCCTCTTCTTTTCTTCTTCCAGCGACGCCCTCTTGTCTTGGCTCTTCCCCGCCTTGAACTTCTGTTCTTCGGGCGGGTTGTGTTCAAATCCCGTGCGTGCGCAGTATTGCTCCCTCCGGAGCGCAACTGCGCACGCGCCGGTGCCATTTTTGTTGTAGTTCTAAGTACCCCTTAGAACTACGCAAGTGTATTGCGCATGGGCAGTACACTCGCAAACTTCTTCATTTCGGAAGAAAATAAGATCAATGCATGGAAGAGCGAGGACAGGAGGACGTCGCTGGAAAAAAAAGAAGAGGAAGGCGTGACAGCGCAGACAGACAGTGCAGGACCGCCTACCGTGCATGGTAAGTATCATTTGAATAATCGTTTTTAGAGTATTATTTTAAAACGAGGGGGGGTAAAATAAGATTAGCGGTGCCTGAATAGCCTTTTTAAAAGCTATTCAAGCATATGTGGGGCTCATACAGCATAGTTTTGCTGATAGAGCCCCTTGAAAGCTCTTTGAAAGCACATTATATAATGAATGTGCTTTGGTAAAACTGGAGTGAGCATGGTCATATAACTATATATCACATTAGTATTTTCCCGCAACTTTGTCCACGTGTTGTTGTTGGGGACGACCTGCGTATACACCTGTAATTGCTGTTGGTGCTGATCCAGCCCCCTCCCCTGCAACCCCCGTGTACAGGTTCCACCCTCCTGCGCCTCTGGATTCCCTCCACTTTCCCCCACGATAATGTACAATAGATAATGTATATTCATGGTCAGAGTACTAGTAAAATGCTAAAAATACGACAAATAACGAAATAATACAACAATATATTGTTTTTTTGCTCATTGAGTGCGTGTATTTAATGTTATACTTGCTCATAACATTTCTTTCCAGGCCAGTGTTATCAAGTCTTTACACCACGTGGTTACCACTTCCCTTCAATAGCTCACTTTTGGTTTTCATTGGGTTCCAGCCGTGAAGAGTTTTCCTGGTTTTCTAAACATTCTTAAGCACCGAGTTTTTGTGCTTAATGTTAAGAAGCAAAGGATAATTATGTTCTTCTGAAAGCTGCTGTTATGTTCTGATGAGTGGTCGCCCTTTAGTAAGGTAGTAATTTATTATGTTGTTTACACAATATTTTGGCTGGTGTACTGAAAAAGCTGTCAGTGGATGGTGAAAGAGATAAAAAGGTATAACTCTCTAACAATAACTCGTGTTCTTTCCAAATGATTCTAGCTATAAAGTATGCCAATCATTTTTGGATAAAAATGCCTGCCTGGTGGCAATTCTAGGGAATACATCACCTATTTTGTACTTATTAAAATAAGATACTGAAACATCTTCAGTTTTTAGATCTATTTCTTGTTTTTGTACGTAATTATGGGGTAGCCATTGTGTCTGAGCTGCTAACAATGTTAGAGATATGCTTTGCAGCAGCCACACGAACCACAGGAATTGTAGTCTGGGGTTGATACATTAGCATATTATGGGAATGCTCTGTGACCTAGTCAGAGGTCATTGTACAGTGAGGGGATGTAATTAAGCTCTGACCATCACTAATTGTGAATGGTGTCATTCTATGTATTGTGGGGAAGGTAGCTCGGTAGAAGCAGTGGTGCGGACCCAACCAGTCAGAGACGGACACAATTCTTCTAGAAATAAGGGTTTTTTTTGTTTTTTTTTAAACAGCAAAATAAATAAACTTTACGTCAGGGACAAAACATGAGCAAAATAAAATACAGCCTTAGCTTCGGCAAATAGTAAGAAACAAAATCCTGCTCGTCTGAGCTACTAACTAAACAGTAATACTGAACAAACAAATAAGCACAGTCTCACCGGACTCAGAGTATCAGGACAGGCTCAGACGCGTCTTCTCACTCCCTGGATCTGCCCTGAAGTGCAGGCTCTTCAGCCTTTTATGGGCCACTAATAAGCCTATGACCCACACCTGGGCTGAAGCCTACCCTAGATCCGCCCTGGACCACACATAGGTCAGAAACCTGGTGGCTGATATAGCAGGACTCCAACACTCTGACTGTCACCTTCTCACAGTATATATAGTGTATTATCAGTTATTGTCTCCACTTCAGGTGTCAGCTTATTATTAGGCTCAATGGTTAGTGTAAAAATTGCTAAACTTTAGAATATTTTTTTAATACAGTGACATGGAAAATAACAAAATGACTCCAAAAATTCTCAAAAATATGTAATTTTATTGAAAATTCCCTATTTTATAGGACATACTCTCTAAAGCTGGTGCATTTTTATGAAACCAGATGATTTAGTTATCAGATTTCACCTGCATTATATGACTCATGAGCACTTTCTTTAACAAGGGCTATCTGTTATTTTTCTTTTGAATGACTGTTTTGATAGAGAGCTCTGTCATCACATCTTGGACTCAGGCCAGCCGAGCATGCAAGTTTAAGGTTTAAATGGGAGAAACAGCAGACATAAGGTCATTGTCGCATTCAATGTTGGATGACAAACGACACCATCAATATAAACCCAGACCAGATCACAGATCGAGACAGAGATCAATTGGTAGTTCAGAGTGACAACTTTCACAGAACAATGGCTATGGGGTTATGGAAGAAGGTGATTATAGTACATGCACAATGAAGCTAATGAAGCAAGTTACATAGAACATAGGACAATACAAATACCTAACATAATCATATAGAATAACAATATAATAATGAAGAAGAAGAATAATAGATCGCAACCTCTTCGGATGACCCCAAACTATTTATAGAATTGTTAAAGAGCGAGATTGCGAGGGAATGAATGACCTTCTGAACCTTTTCCTTACACCGCATAACTATGTGAACCTTTCTTTGAGGGAACTCTGCTACAGGTACTGCTATGTGCATCACATCTACATATCATATATCTACAACTTCAACCATGGCACAACCCAATGTTTCATTATTGTAAATACAGTATTTAGGGTCAAGCTTATTTGACACCTGAAAATTATTCAATGGCCTGTGGTATAGTTTCAAAACCACGTTGTTAAATATCCTTTGCGACAGAAATATCAGATATAGATTTGTTATTAACATGAACAGTAGCTGCTGACCTGAAAATTTACAACATAATTGGGTCTTATACCTGACACCATATATCAGGCCCATACAGCACATCCTATTATTAGTAACTCATTATGTACATTTTGTTGCCAAATGATAGAGGATATTTGCAGAGGGGGATCACTGATCATTAGTGTTGAAATCATGTTATTCCCTTCGGATGCACAGTAGCAAAATCAGTAAACCACTGTGAGAAGATATGAAGGATTATTACAATCCTGAAACTCCAACACCTTAGATTTAATATATGGCCTCCAATTAGTATAGTTGTAGTGAGTAGAGGACCATTGACAATTGAGCATGTTTGTTTTTAACTATAAGGAAAATGTTTGTTTTAGTACCGTGTTAGCCAGTGGTTATGAAATATAAAAAACAAAAAACTTGCAAGTCTTTAGTAGATGATACCTTTTTTAATGGCTAACTCATAATGATGACAGAATATGACGTTTCGAAGCTTCCTCTGGCTTCTTCTTCAGATATATCTAAAAACACTTTCTAGAGGCTGCATATTTATAACTGGACACAGGGGTAGGATTACAGGAGGGAGGGGGGAAGAGGCTTATTACTATATACTTATAAAAACAAATAATCAATTCCCAGTTCCCAGATTCTTTATCTTTATGGCTGTCTTAGTTCAGTGATTTGTATAGAAAGACATGAACCCAAGTGATGTGTTCTTTCCAATGTCCAGAGTCTTAAATAGGGTCATGCACTTGTACTCATAAATCAGTCGCTGTTTTCTTGATTTAAAATTCCCTCTTAAAATCAAAATTTTCATGTCCTTGGTGATATTATGATCTTCCTGGTAGAAATGTTTTGGCACGGGAAGATCCATTCTCTGTTGTTTAATTGTATGGCGATTGTGAATTGATTCTCATTCTGAGTTTCTGGCCGGTCTCTCCAACATATAGATTTTCAGTGGAACATTTGGTGCACATGATCAAATAATATCACCAAGGACATGAAAATTTTGATTGCCAAGAGGAAGGGACAGGTTGTTAGTCCCGAAACGCGTAGCTGTTTCTATGCTATATATCTGCAATAAGTCTTGGACATCCTATGATGGTTTTTAACATGGATCAATAAAAGTTAATTTTTATTCTTCGCCTGGTGGATGCTGGATTCTTCTTGCTTTTCTGTTCTGTGATCATTGGGGATTCAAGTCCGTCTTCAATCCGTGCAGCCCAGGACGAAACCTTATGAATGGCAGGGTGAGCTGGAATTTTATATTTAGGGAACATAAATAGTCATTCCCTTAAAATAACCTCAGGTCCACTCAAAAATTTGGCCTGAAGAAGTAGAGATGCTAAAAGCACAAATCTTCTGGTATCAGGAAGTGAAATGATTTACATTGTAAATTTTATGAATCAGTTCGAGAGGCAGAATGCAGGGAAAGCTGTAGATATGCTACTACTACAGTGGTATAACAGGCTAAGTTACCTGAGCTTGCAATATGGCAAGGTCGTGCAGGGAAAGATATTTGCTGATACCACTGACATCTTTAGATATCTGACAAATTATTCATTTCCTTTGCCTGTTCCCCAACTCAGCACTTTGCTTTCATTGCTCTTTAGAATGGCAATAAAACATGGCTTGTGAACATCTGCACTGGTGCATTTTGTCATTAAAGTGGAAGTAATTAAGTATTATTAGCATGAATAAAAATAAGTTGCAGAAACCGGGAACAATCTGTACTGGCTGGTTACAATGACGAGTCATGTAATGCACAACTGTATGGAGAATAAACATATACTTTATGCATGGGTTCAGGTTTAAAGGGGTTATCCTGTTTCTACTATTGATAGCCCTATGGGGAAGTGCTACAAATCATAAAGCTAGTGAGTGGTGCGGTTCCCAGCATGTAAGCAATACTGGATGCCATGCTGTCCTGGGGCAGTATGTCTGTTGGACTCTTGCATATCTAATATTAAGGATAGGCCATCAATTTTCGTAACTGGATAACCCCTTTAGTATCTTCAGTGGCATCTTGAAAAATGTTGACAGGACACGTAAAGTTCAACCATTTGTACAACAAACTATTTCTGATATGGATAAATAAGATTGACCTAATTCTTCTCAGGTGAAAAATGAATCCAACATTTTCTGAGATAATATGCAATATTTTTTAGCCTCAAGATATTCATGTAGTAATATAAATACTATGGTACCATATTTATACTCCGGATCATAATTTTAAAAAACTGGGCCTCATAGCAAACTTTTGATTTGGACCCCTTCATCGCATAGCTCCCCCTTTCTTGGCCCACATACAGTATAAAGCCCCATTTACGCACACTATAATGTCTGAAAGTGGCCTTCCAACAGCATAACATCACATAGCAGCCTTGCCTCACGGTATAATATCCCATAGTGGTCCCTCCACACAGTATAATGTCCCATAGCGGCCCCTTCACATAGTATAATGTTAGGCTTGGTTCACATCTGCATTCAGTATTCCATTTGGGGAATCTGCATGGGGACCCCTGAATGGAATACCAAGCGCATTAAAAAGTGGTTATCTAAGAATCCACGCGTACCCCATAGACTATATGCAGCACTTTTCTCTCCACATGATTGGTGCAGACACTGCGTGGAAAACGCATGGACCCAAATATAGTCTATTGGGTCCGTGTGGTTTCTTAACTGCTTTTTAATGTGTTCAATATTCCGTTCGGGGCGGTCCCCAAGCGGACTCCTCGAATGGAAAACTGAATGCAAATGAGTACCAGGACTTTCATAGTGTCCCCTCCACACTGTATAATGTCCCATAGTGGCCCCTCCACACAGTATAATGTCTCATCAAGGCTTCTCCACACAGTATTATGTCCCATCAAGGCTTCTTCACACAGTATTATGTCCCATCGTGGCCCCTTTGGTGCTTGTTGCAAATATTGCAAAAATTTCAGGTTTGGCAAAAAACAACATTTTTGAGGTACAGTACCCATGACCCCAGATCCCATAGTATAATGATCAGATGTCTAGGGGAATTAATGACATAAAAAACAGTGGTACTTACCACTCTGGCATGACTCCCTGCTATTTTTGGCCCAAGAGTATGATAACAACAATGTGCATTTTTTGTTGACACTTTTTTATACAGTTGATAGGACAGATCTGGAATTTAGGTAGATTGGGGACGCCCTGGTTTGCCTAATTTACTATAACTTATCCCAGTTTATGTGATAAACCTATATCAGTTCCTGACTGATGTACATTTGATATCAGGTGCATGTACATACAGTGTTGGCCAAAAGTATTGGCACCCCTGCAGTTCTGTCAGATAATACTCATTTTCTTCCAGAAAATGTTTGCAATCACAAATTCTTTGGTATTATTATCTTCATTTAATTTGTCTTCAATGGGAAACCACAAAAATAGTTGTCAAAAAGCCAAATTGGATATAATTCCACACCAAACATAAAAAAGGGGTGGAAAAAAGTATTGGCACTGTTTGAAAAATCATGTGATGCTTCTCTAATTTGTGTAATTAACAGCACCTGTTACTTACCTGAGGCACCTAACAGGCGGTGGCAATAACTAAATCACACTTGCAGCCAGTTGAAATGGATTAAAGTTGACTCAACCTCTGTCCTGTGCCCTTGTGTGTACCACATTGAACATGGAGAAAAGAAAGAAGACCAAAGAACTGTCTGAGGACTTGAGAAGCAAAATTGTGAGGAAGCATGAGCAATCTCAAGGCTACAAGTCCATCTCCAAAGACCTGAATGTTCCTGTGTCTACCGTGCGCAGTGTCATCAAGAAGTTTAAAGCCCATGACACTGTGACTAACCTCCTTAGATGTGGACGGAAAAGAAAAATTGACGAGAGATTTCAACGCAAGATTGTGCGGATGATTGATAAAGAATCTCGACTAACATCCAAACAAGTTCAAGCTGCCCTGCAGTCCGAGGGTACCTCAGTGTCAACCCGTACTATCCGTCGGCGTCTGAATGAAAAGGGACTGTATGGTAGGATATCCAGGAAGACCCCACTTCTTACCTAGAGACATAAAAAAGCCAGGCTGGAGTTTTCTAAAACTTACCTGAGAAAGCCGAAAACGTTTTGGAAGAATATTCTCTGGTCAGATGAGACAAAAGTAGAGCTTTTTGGGAAAAGGCATCAACATAGAGTTTACAGGAAAAAAAGAGGCCTTCAAAGAAAAGAACACGGTCCCTACAGTCAAACATGGCAGAGGTTCCCTGATGTTTTGGGGTTGCTTTGCTGCCTCTGGCACTGGACTGCTTGACCTTGTGCATGGCATTATGAAGTCTGAAGACTACCAACAAATTTTGCAGCATAATGTAGGGCCCAGTGTGAGAAAGCTGGGTCTCCCTCAGAGGTCATGGGTCTTCCAGCAGGACATTGACCAAAAACACACTTCAAAAAGCACTAGAAAATGGTTTGAGAGAAAGCACTGGAGATTTCTAAAGTGGCCAGCAATGAGTCCAGACCTGAATCCCATAGAACACCTGTGGAGAGATCTCAAAATGGCAGTTTGGAGAAGGCCCCCTTCACATCTCTGGGACCTGGAGCAGTTTGCCAAAGAAGAATGGTCTAAAATTCCAGCAGAGCATTGTAAGAAACTCATTGATGGTTACCGGAAGCGGTTGTTCACAGTTATTTTGTCTAAAGGTTGTGCTACCAAATATTAGGCTGAGGCCAATACTTCTGTCCTTCCCATTTTTGGAATTTTGTGAAAAATGATCAATGATTTGACTTTTTTTCATTCTCTTTTGTGTTTTTTCATTGCAAGCAAAATAAATGAAGATATTAATACCAAAGAGTTTGTGCTTGCAATCATTTTCTGGAAGAAACTGAGTATTATCTGACAGAACTGCAGGGAGGCCAATACTTTTGGCCAACACTGTAGGTATGGGACAGAGCCTTTTAGTGCACCTTGTACCTGTCAAGGAAAGAATTAAAACTGGCATAACAATTGCCAATTATAATAAATTCTCTCCACTATGTGTAGAAGACAATAATGCCACGTCTTGATCTGTCAAGATTCTGTAAAGTGTATTTTGGTTGCCTCTGCACATAAGGGGTGATGCTATGTTGGTGATTTCATTGCTAATACTCCTTATAAGAGTGGAACCTTGCTTTTTTTGTGTGCTGTACCAAGCTTGTCAAAATAAAATACAATACCACATATATTTGATCATCATAAATTTCCCGTGTATCTCTTCTTGTGTGCAGTTCTCAGTAAGGTTTATTTGTCTTCCACTGCTCCATATAATATTCTGGATGCAGCCCCACTGGTGGCTACCTCCCCAAACTGAAAGTGTTTGTGCCATGGAATACAGCAAGTGCTGTCACTGGAGGACTAGGGGCTCAGATGTACATTAAAACAGGAATCATTAAGGACAGTATTATCTAACTTCAGAGAATGCAAGGAGTATATGGTTATTATGCTAGACACAGAGATCCTAGGCATCTTGGTAAGCGTTAACTTTCCCCCTGCTCTAGCGACACCTCTGCATATTGGTCAAATGAAAACTATGGAGATAGTGCCACTGTATTAGTATTCTGGTTTGTAGACCATCCATGGTTGTTAAGCACAGGATTTGGATCATTGGTAGGGCCATTGGTACTCTTGAAGTCAACTGGATTTGATATAGCGTGCCGCCCCTTGATTGCTATAGGCAGCTGCAGGATCTCACGGTATCTGTGAATTCCATTAGATACTTGATTGACATCTCACCTTACTCCTGCTGTGATTGGTAGTCATGTGGATTTAAATAAAGCTGTTGGTATTTAAAACCAACAACAAAGTCTTGTGTATTTATATGTATCATTTATTTACTGTACTATTATTGGGGCTGCTTTGCTAGTTTGTGAGGGACCATCGTCTATCCAAAAATCCTGACAGCAATCTATACAAGTCTCCTTTTGCAACTAGTTGTAATCTCCATAAAATAACAGTTCTGGACAGTGAAATAACTCAGGTCTTGTGGGCACTAGTGCAAACTTTTGTCCGGGGCCCCCTATCCCCTCCCTAGAGTAAATTCTTGATAGTGACGGTTACAGGTCACAATGGCCCCCACACGGTATTATATGACACAATGGTCCCCACTTAGTATTATAGGCAAACAGTGGCCTCCACACGGTATTATATACTCACAGTGGCTCCACACAGTATTATATACCCACAGTGGCCCTACACAGTATTATATGCTCCCAATAGCCCTACCCCAAAGCTGGTGCTATAATTATACTCAGAGTATAATAATCAGAGGCCCAGGAGAAGTGATAAAAAATTACAAACTTATACTTACCTTACCACCCCTCTCCTGGGCATCCTCGGTCTGTCCGTGTGTCTTTCCCATCTTCCTCATCTTCCATCGGTCTTTGGTGACTGAGGTTACGTGCCCCAGCAGTCCCTACCGGGTCCTGTGACTGGACCTCAAAGGTCACATAGGGCACGACCACATCATTACGCTTGTGCGTCCCAATCAGTGAGGTCTGACCTAAATCACAGGTCAGAAGAGCGTTGGAGAGGACTCTGAGCCCAGGACAAGTGAGTATAAGTATTTTTTTTTTTGTCACTTCCCCAGGACTGGCATGTAATTGGAAAGGGCCCAGCCTGGACCTCTTTCTGTTAACAATAGGTATAGCAGTTGAGGAACCAGGCTTTCCTAGACCACTAACAAGGTGGTCCAGGGCCCCGGCCATTTCCAGCTGGCCGCGGGCTCCGTATCCCTTCGGGTCCTGTTGCACCCCGATTGTTGTGCCACTAGTTCTGGATCAAATTTTCTTAGAACTAAGGCCCAGATTTACTAATAGCTAGACTAGAAAATTTAGACCAGCAGTCTGAAAATACACCAGATTTATTTCAGTGACTTATACTGGATGATAAATCTAGTATATCGTCAGACTCCCTAGTCTAAATTTATACCACCTTTTAGCTGGCCTACTTTGTGCTGTTAGGGACATCAAGGGGTCCTCATAATAGAGTATGTTGCAGAGCTCCAAATTAAATAACAGGCCTGGATGGACTACACCCATCCTTTGGGGCCTGGAGAAGCCACACACACACACACACACACACACACACACAGCTGATAGTGTATCAAGTGAGTTCTGATTTTAATGGTGCAAAAAGGTAGTTTAAATACAATACAGACAAAAGCAGGTTGGACTATTCTAATGACATGATTGGTTGAAGAGTTATAACATAAGGTGTGGCACATGACTATTGGATATGGCATAATGTAGTCTGCATCTCATTATTACTTTCCAAACTGGGATGACCCTTCTCATGAAATAAAGAAGAATCTAAAATATTTATGTGTAAACCAACATCTTAAACTAATTCTAGATGTATACTGTATATCACAGCAAGAGAGATAATGATCACATGCTGGTCTGACGATCAAGAGGTTATAGAACCTGTTTCTACACACACAACTTCAAAGATAAGACCCTTACCACAAACAGATAAGGATTTATAACCCAACCATCAGCATTCCACACGCCTTATCCCCTAAAGGGGTCTCTTAGACTCTAAACAGACATTGCTTATAAAGTTTTTATGAAAGAAAATTGCAAGATGGCTGAAAAGAATACAAAGATGGAGGATGTGATCCTAACAGTGCCAAATTTCTTGACACTATTTTGGTGCATCATAGCACATTTAAGTCACGTCCCTTACCCGACAACCCACATCCACATGTTAATTTTAAGCATGTCAAAAATTTCTAGCCCAAATTAGGTGTGCCAAGATATGCCAAACTAAACAAAGATGTGCCATAACACAGAGGCCCAGGTTTACTATGGTTAAAACTAAATACTAGTGCTTAAATGCTGTAAAATTCCAGCTCAAAGTAAGCCAACTAAAAAGTGATATAAACATAGACTGGGCAGTCTAAAGATTCGCCAGATGTACCATTGCATATCAACTAAATCTGGAATATTTTCAGTCTAACTATTGCTATCTTCCGTCTTGTTTACTTTGGTAATGGAAGATAAAGTTGTGCATGCAGGACTTTTTCTTCCATTACAAAGGAAAACAAGCAATGCAGAAACTAGCTTCCATCATGTTGTTTACATTAGCGTCAATGGGAACAGACTTAGAATCAGTCTGTGACCATTCCTTATAACAGTTTAATGTCCGTTGCGGTCATCCTATGACAGAAGACAGCAACGGACATTATTAACACTAGTGTGAATGCGCGCTTACTGGGCTGAGCCTAGTATTGCATATTGGCCCAATTGAATTAATTTAAAGGGGCTCTGTCATTAGAAAAACTCATTTTTAACTAAACATATACTTGCATAGCCTTTAGAAAGGCTATTCCACACAAACTTTTTGTATGTTAATCCCCTCAGTCATTTTTCAATGAGCCCGTTTTTATTCACATGCCAGTTATCCAGCAACGAGCATACAGTCCTATGAAAAAGTTTGGGCACCCCTATTAATCTTAATCATTTTTTGTTCTAAATATTTTGGTGTTTGCAACAGCCATTTCAGTTTGATATATCTAATAACTGATGGACACAGTAATATTTCAGGATTGAAATGAGGTTTATTGTACTAACAGAAAATGTGCAATATGCATTAAACCAAAATTTGACCGGTGCAAAAGTATGGGCACCCTTATCATTTTATTGATTTGAATTCCCCTAACTACTTTTTACTGACTTACTGAAGCACAAAATTGGTTTTGTAACCTCAGTGAGCTTTGAACTTCATAGCCAGATGTATCCAATCATAAGAAAAGGTATTTAAGGTGGCCAATTGCAAGTTGATCTCCTATTTGAATCTCCTCTGAAGAGTGGCATCATGGGCTACTCAAAACAACTCTCAAATGATCTGAAAACAAAGATTGTTCAACATAGTTGTTCAGGGGAAGGATACAAAAAGTTGTCTCAGAGATTTAACCTGTCAGTTTCCACTGTGAGGAACATAGTAAGGAAATGGAAGACCACAGGGACAGTACTTGTTAAGCCCAGAAGTGGCAGGCCAAGAAAAATATCAGAAAGGCAGAGAAGAAGAATGGTGAGAACAGTCAAGGACAATCCACAGACCACCTCCAAAGAGCTGCAGCATCATCTTGCTAAAGATGGTGTCACTGTGCATCGGTCAACTATACAGCGCACTTTGCACAAATAGAAGCTGTATGGGAGAGTGATGAGAAAGAAGCCGTTTCTGCACGTACGCCACAAATAGAGTTGCCTGAGGTATGAAAAAGCACATTTGGACAAGGCAGCTTCATTTTGGAAACAAAAATTGAGTTGTTTGATTATAAAAAAAGGCGTTATGCATGGCGTCCAAAAAGAAACAGCATTCCAAGAAAAACACATGCTACCCACTGTAAAATTTGGTGGAGGTTCCATCATGCTTTGGGGCTGTGTGGCCAATGCCAGCATCGGGAATCTTGTTAAAGTTGAGAGTCGCATGGATTCCACTCAGTATCAGCAGATTCTTGAGAATAATGTTCAAGAATCAGTGACGAAGTTGAAGTTACGCCGGGGATGGATATTTCAGCAAGACAATGATCCAAAACACCGCTCCAAATCCTCAGGCATTCATGCAGAGGAACAATTACAATGTTCTGGAATGGCCATCCCAGTCCCCAGACCTGAATATCATTGAACATCTGTGGGATGATTTGAAGCGGGCTGTCCATGCTCGGCGACCATCTAACTTAACTGAACTTGAATTGTTTGTCCAAAATACCTTTATCCAGGATCCAGGAACTGATTAAAATCTACAGGAAGCGACTAGAGGCTGTTATCTTTGCAAAAGGAGGATCTACTAAATATTAATGTCACTTTTCTGTTGAGGTGCCCATACTTTTGCACCAGTCAAATTTTGGTTTAATGCATATTGCACATTTTCTGTTAGTACAATAAACCTCATTTCAATCCTGAAATATTACTGTGTCCATCAGTTATTAGATATATCAAACTGAAATGGCTGTTGCAAACACCAAAATATTTAGAACTAAAAATGATTAAGATTAATAGGGGTGCCCAAACTTTTTCATAGGACTGTATGAGTCTCAGTGAGCACTGTCTGTTGTGTGTGAGAGCAGGGAGACTGCTGCTGCTGACGACTCATCTCTCTGTTCTCACACACAGCAGACAGTGCTCACTGAGACTTCCAGTGTTCGTTGCTGGCTAATTAGCATATGCATAAAAACGGGCTCATTCGAAAACCACTGAGAGGTTTAACAAACAAAAGGTATGTGTGGAATAGCCTTTCTAAAGACTATGCAAGTATATGTTTAGTTAAAAATGAGTTTTCCCAATGATAGATCCCCTTTAATAAATTGAGTTAGTATACCAAAAATAGCCACAGACAAGGGTGACAGAAGCATACTCTTTTTCTCCTATACAGTACAACTTTTGAAAGGTAACTCGACACTCAGCTCATTTCTCTGTGAAAGTTTCTGATATCTTGCTGATAAGTTATTTTTTGGCTTCTATTTTGAGGGCCATGTATCCACCTCTATAAACTTAATCTGTATTTCATTAAAGAGGACCTTTCACCATTTTGCCCATAGGCAGTTCTATATACTGCCGGAAAGCTGACAGTGCGCTGAGTTCAGCGCACTGTTGGCTTTCCCGATCTGGGCCCGGTGTGAAGAGCTTACGGTCCCGGTACTTTAGCTCTTCTATGGTCAGAAGCGCGTTTCTGACAGTTAGCCAGAGACATCCTTCTTCACAGCACAGCCAATCGCGCTGTGCTGTGAGAGCCGGGAGGAACTCCCCCCTCCATCTGCTCGCAGTACTCATCCATAGACGAGCATTATCAGGGAGGGAGGGGGGAGTTCCTCCCGGCTCTCACAGTACAGCGCGATTGGCTGTGCTGTGAAGAAGGACGTCTCTGGCTAGCTGTCAGAAACGCCCTTCTGATCATAGAAGAGCTACGGTACCGGACCGTAAGCTCTTCACACCGGGCACAGATCGGGAAAGCCGACAGTGCGCTGAACTCAGCGCACTGTCAGCTTTCCGGCAGTATATAGAACTGCCTGTGGGCAAAATGGTGAAAGGTCCTCTTTAACTATAGTGCAGTTTACTGAAGTATCTATAGTACTTTGATTGTTTTATCCAATGACATATTATAGAATCAATATTTTCATGGAGCTTTACACAGAAATTAAATCACTAACATAAATCACTTTCCCCAGTGGGGCTTACAATCTAATTTTCCTACCTGGGATACAGACAGACAGTTGCACGAGGAGTAATGGAAGTAGAGTGCATGGAGATAACAGAATTATTCATTTCAGCCACACTAACAGACTATATTTTTTTAGTGGAAATTTCCATATATATTTTAATGGGCATACATTTTGATTTGTGCATATATATATATATATATATATATATATATATATATATATATATATATATATATATATTGCACTGCTTTCCCCTTAAGGGCTGCTTTAAAGAGAAATAATTATTTAGTGAGTGTCTTTTTTAAACCAAGTTACTTTATGATCGTGTCCTTTTGAAATTTACAGTCTACCAGCTGTTGGCTGCACAGACATTTTATCACACTTTTAATGCCCACAAAACTCAAATTAAAAAAAAAACAACAAAAAAAAAAACGAATACTTTTTAGATGTACATTGATGCTGCATTATTTGATGGGACACTGCCATCTGCTGTTCATTGATTGAACTGGTTCTGCTTGCTGTCTTGCAGTACAATGTTACCTTTGCTATAAATTATGGGTTTTCTAAGTGCCTTATAAACTTCATGTACTCTGTTATATTGTGGTACAGGTTTGAATGAATCTGTAGTACAGTGTCCATATCATAGGTTTGATTTTATATGGAGGCAAACATGGATTGTTTTAAACCATGATAAAAAAAAATGTTGCATATATGAATACATGTCATATTACAGAACCATTCACAGAGCCAATACCTGATGGCATAGAATGCCTTATGAGCCTGTACTACTTCATGTGCTGCCTTACAACGAGTAATACTGAGATTATAAGCACAGTGAAAAATTGGCAGAAGAGCGTGATAACTAATATGATATTGCCACACCATTTGTTAGCAGTTTGCAGTGTACAGTAGCTCTAGTCTACAGTTAATATGTATGAGTTATACAGTCTTACGGTTTTTGTGATGGAGCTACAAGATTATGAAGCCAGATCACACACATAACCAGAAACTAATCATCAATGTACAAAATAGCATTGCTTGACTTGGGGGCATCATTTATTACAGATAGCAGTATCATATTGCCAGGTTTGAGAGAATTGTAGCATATCACAGGGATTCACATTTCAGGGAATCAACAGAGAAGAGTTTTACTTATCTATAATATATAATGAATAGAGATGAGTGAACAGTGAAATGTTTGAAGTTCGATATTCGATTCGAGTAGCCCCTCAAAACTCGACTGTTCGAACGAATATCGAACCCCATTATAGTCTATGGGGAAAAAATACTCGTTTAGGCGGAAACCAATATTCGACTCAGGAGGGTCACCAGGTCA
This sequence comes from Leptodactylus fuscus, assembly GCF_031893055.1. NCBI lineage: Eukaryota > Metazoa > Chordata > Amphibia > Anura > Leptodactylidae > Leptodactylus > Leptodactylus fuscus. The sequence continues at coordinate 212,239,640 of NC_134266.1, forward strand.
ACTATGACACCTCAGCAAATGATGACAACACCTCGGGAATGCAACTGGGACAGCAGGGGAAGCATACCTGGGAGCATCTAACACACCAAAGTCCCTGTATTACACCACTAATAATGCGGGAGCTGACTTTTCCCCATAGGAAAGCATTGGCCAGCATTGATGGGCCGAATGCCGTACAGAGCTCTGTACAGAGATGTACAGAGCTCTGTCAACTCTGCTACATCTGAGATCGGACCACAATGGAGACTGCTGTGGACCGATCTTAGACTCCGCCTCCTCCGGCAGAACCGGCGTTGATTGGCTGAATGCTGTACACTGTACGGCATTCGGCCAATCAACGCTGGCCAATGCTTTCCTATGGGGAAAAGTCAGCTCCTGCATAACGGAAGCTGACAGGGATCCCGACTAGCATATAATGGGCTGCCACAAGATAGAGCCCTGAAGAGCTGTTTGAGTAACATTCCTACCTAAATAAAGGTAATCCCTAGCTAACCCTGCCAGTACATCTATCCCTGTCTCACAGTCACATAGTTCACAGTCTCATATGAACCGGATCTGAAATTCACTATTCGTCTAAAGTGGAGGTCACCTGATTTCGTACAGATTACTGATTACAGTATTTTTCGATGCCTCTGTTGTCGTAGTTTCTGTCTCACCTCCCCTGCACAGTTATTGGTGCAAAAAAAGCACCAGGGAAGGTGGGAGGGGAATCAAATTTTTAGTGAGTTTGCCACGTGGTGTTTGACTGGAATCGAACATCTCGAACAGCCTGATATCCGATCATGTACTCGGTCGAATGCTGTTTGCTCATAATGAAGTATTGTACACTGACATGGAGCAATATGGACATGTGAGGATATTCAGAACATGCTCCTAGCTGTAAGTGGTTATGGCAATGTGCATGTCCAATATCTATTGGAATAGTCACTATCTGGTTCCAGTTAACCATTGGATCAATCAGCAGCTTCATTCCTCATTGCCTTAAATTAATGACAACTGGAGGTGAAATGACATCTAGTCCCTGATGGTTGGTGGCCTGGTTAACGGTAGTCACTAAATCTAGAGGAGTTTACCCCTGAGGACATTAAGCTATCACTACCATGTAACTTTTATAGATTTGTTTGATGTTTTATTAAAATGAGGCAGTTGCGCTGGGGGTGACCTTTAGCTTCCTGGAGCACTGCTGTTGCCATTTAAACAACTGCCCGCAAAATCACGGCCGCATAATAACGCGGCGTATACGATCCTAACTCCCATTGAAATGAATGGGAGCGTATACGGAGTGTCAGAGTTTGCGCTCCCATTCGTTTCAATGGGAGTTAGGATCGTATACGCCGCGTTATGCGGCCGTGATTGTGCCAGATCACGCTGCACGTTACATCGTGTGAATGCACCCTTAAAGTGTGGTATTTAAACCTTGCTGTGCCTGTGATTGTCTTGTGCAGCTGGTCTCTTTACTCTGCTAGAGAAGGACTTGTTTACTACTGATTTCCTGGTTCTGACTTTGGGCTTTGTTATCCTGGTTAATGCCCTTGGTCTCTGACTTGGATTCCACTTCGGATTGGAATCGGATTGAACTCTCCTGGTATGAACCCAGTTTGTTGATTATTGTCGTAGTCCTGCTAAGGTAACCAATCTTGTTCTTTATATCTGCAAATGCACCTACTGTCTTATAGTTGTCCTGGCTTTGTGACCTGAGTCCCAGGCACCCAAGCCCATCTTGCTTTGCAGTGGGCTCTGGTGAAGACGTTGGCGTTCCAGAATAGTCTCCGATAAAAGGTAGCAGTTTACTTGTGGAATTCAGACCCATTCTGTGCTCAGGGTGTTTTCTAGAATACTTCTACCTGGAAATTACACATGTTGCAACTCCGCAACACCCCACCTCACATCTTGCAGGATTTAGTACATCTGCTGCTAGTGTCTTGGTGACACTTTATAAGTTTTGTAGCGTCAATGCTTTTACAGGTCAGAGCTATTGTGACAACACGAAGGGGACCAACCCAATATCAGGCAGATGTTTCAATGCTATGATACTACATATCTAAAGCTGAGCTTCCACAACTTTACAGTAAGAATCACAATATGCATTCACTGCTGTCTTCTTCACAGTAAAGGTGAGAGGAAATTTCAGTCCACTGGTTTATTTAATCTCACCGGTCAAGTCACAAAACAAATAAAGGCAGGATTTTTACAATAAAGCTGACAGCCAAGAATCGATTCACACAGTAAGGTGAAGTGAAGCTGAAACTGGAGCGAAGATCAAGCTTCAACAGTGCACAAAAGAGAGAAGCTCCAAAAATAATTACCACCCGGTAACACTGTTGTAACAGCAATGAAATTAATGAGGGAACATACCAAATAAAACAGACAATATGGCAAAAATGATTAAATGAATATGGATTTTCTGAAAAATACCAAAATTACTTACCTACAATAACAAAGGTTATTTAAAGTATAAACAGTTTACTGTTTTATTTTGTTGTACACATACCTGTATATTTTCATACATTATAAGGGGGCATTCACACAGAGTAACGCGGCGCTGATTCTGGCATGATAACTCAAGTAAGAATCAGCGCTGCAAAACAGAATCCCATTGACTTCAATGGGTTCCGTTTAACACGCGAAGCACATTGAAACCAATGGGAGGCTTTTTAACCCATTGATTTCAATGCATTACGCGCGTTAAACGGAACCTATTGAAGTCAATGGGATTCTGTTTTGCAGCACTGATTCTAATGCGAGTTATCGTGACAGAATCAGCACTGCGTTACTCTGTGTGAATGGCCCCTAATAGCAGCTTTCCCCATCCCTTGTCTTTACACCTTCTGACAGGTCTTTAAATATGGTGTCCTCTCAGAAGCAGAGCTATGATTGTGGGCATTAACCCCCACCTAAAGAAGACTGAGGGGGCATTCATATGGAGTAAAGTGGCGCGGCAGAATCAGCGCTGATAAAAAGCCTCCCATTGAGTTCAATGGATTTGGTCTTCCGCGTGGAGCACATTGAAATCAGCGCCACTTTACTCCATGTGAATGCCCCCTTAGGGTCAGTTCACATGGCGGAAAATGAAGAGGAAATTCCTCTTCCTTTTCCACCGCTGGCTTTTTTGCGCGGCTAGCCAAGCAGGATGCTTCTTTTTCCACGTCCTGCTGTGATCTCTGCCTCCCATTGAAAACAATGGGAGGTGGATTCCAGACGGAATCTGACCCGGATTCGGGGGTGGAATCCGCACCCAAATCCAAGGCAAATTCCTGAGTGTGAACCTACCCTTATGAATGCTCCCAAGCCTGTCATAACTACAGTGTGGCAGACCAGGAGATAAATAAAAAGTTAAAAATATTAAAAAATAATAATTGAAATCACCCTACATCTCAAAAATAAATAAATAAATAAATAAATAAACAAATTAGAAATCCCTGTGTCCCAAAATGCTTGAACTATAAAAAATATCTATTTCATACAGCAAACACTGTAGAAGTAAAATACAGAGCCAAAATATCTTTTTTTCACCTCAAATAAAATTAAATAAAAAGAAATAAAAATGGCCAACATTCTCCAAAATGGCATAAATAAAAATTACATCTTGTTTCACAAAAAAAACTTTTAGAGTCCATTCACATGGAGGAAAATGGTGAGGAATTTGGTGTGGAAAATTCCGCTAGTGGAAAAAAAATCTAGCAGAACCCAATGAAATCAATGGGAGGCTTTTTTCAGCATGGAAAATTCCACACCAAATTCCTCACCATTTTCCTCCGTGTGAATGGACCTGGGTCTATTCACACGGAGGAAAATGGTGCTGAATTTAGTGTGAAATCTGCGTCAGAATCAGTGCTGAAAAAAAAGCCTCCCATTGACTTCAATGGGTTCCTTTTTCTTCTAGCAGAAAAAAGGAACCCATTAAAGTCAATGGGGGAGAGGGGGGGCTTTTATTCAGTGCTGAAATTCCACACCAAATTCCTCACCATTTTCCTCCATGTGAATGGACCCTAATACAGCCAGCATCCACAAAATCAGCTGTGATCAGAGGCTGATAACCATTTAGATGCCACAGTAAAATGTGGCCTTTTGTTCTAAAGTGTACAGGTGCCATGGGTGCCTCCATTTTTAACAATCGCTGCCGTCCATGATAGCAGGGAGCCTATTGACGTTATATGGCAGCCTATAGGTCTATTACATGCTGCCATATGTTGTATATGGTGGCATATAATAGAGGCCAATGCATTTTGCTGTACACTGCGATACATTAGTGTTGTGGTGTGCTGCATAGATAATCAGAGCCCCTAGGGTTCAAGGTCCCTTGCGGGTCTGAAAATAAAAGTTTATATATATATATATATATATATATATATATATATATATATATGTATGTATATGTTATAGGTGTCAGAACATGGTGACACAACAATATTTTTCTATTTACTTTTTTTTTAAAATTTTTAAAAGATATAAAAACATTAAAAATACTATAATCTCTATTGACACAGAGAATACAGGTAACATGTCATTTTTTTATCACATAGTGAATGCTGTAAAAATTAAACCCATGAAAAATTGGCGCAAATGTGTTTTTTTTTTTCCTCCTGTTGAATTTATTTCCATCTTCTCAAGACAATGTACAAGGTAATGAATGGTGTCATTACAAAGTACAATTGTTTTCTGCAAACAATAAGCTATCAGTTCTTTGAATTGAAAAATTAAAAAAAATATAGCTCTTGGAACATGTGTGCGTGGAGGGAGGGGTAAAAACGGAAATTCAAAAACAAAATTGGCTCTGTTCTTAAGTGGTTAAAATACACCAGATTTATCAAACAGTATCAGACACATGGATACATATGGCTCAGTTTAGGGCTGTGTAGTGTAATTTGCATCGTCTAAAAAGCAGACACTGGTCGCAAATCTCCCCCATTGTTATTTGCTCACTGCTTTGTGCTTTCTATATGTTTTTGATATGAGTATGGCCGACCCTATCACTAGGACACTAGACCTCTTTATATCAGTCTGACAGAGCTATAAAATTAATTGGAATTGCTTCAAACTGCCCTCAAAGTGTTAAAAACAAGCGCCCAAAAGAAAGCACAAAGACTTGATGAGGTCACATGATTCCTTTCACACCTGCTGACTGATCAATAAGGGTCATGTGACATACCATGTGACTCCTCAGAAACAAGCCCTGTTTCTCCTCAGCCCCATTTGGTACTTTGAGGACTGTTTTGTGACTGTAATTGTAGGCACTAATATATCTCGCCATATAGGCCGCCATACTGTGATGTCCTTAGGTCAGTCATGGTACAATGGCCTCTCATTACCTCTTATATATCACTGGCTTCCCACAATGCACTGCTCTCCTACAAGCTCTATGGCTAGCAGTGATTTTCTCAGGAATTCTTGTACCCCCAACTACCTTGTAACTGAAGATAAAGTAATCTTTGTTGGGGCGACATTTTTTCTCACATCCTTAGGCTAAGTTCACACGTGAATTATGTGTGGCGTAATTTGGTCCTAATTAGGAAGCGGTTTTTGGACCTTGAGGCATTTTTTGGAGCATTTTCTGGAGCGTTTTTTGGTAAAAATCGCTTCAGAAAACGCCAGGACCATAAAAAAACGCGCCAAAAACCGTGAGGCAGTTTCCGCCTCCCATTCACTTCTTGAGGTGGAATCCGCCTCAAGAAAGGTCATGTTGCTTCTTTTTCTGCAGAAAAAGAACGCTAGCAGTCTCCATAGACCACCATTGTGAGGGGGTGGATTATGACGTGGATTCCGCGCCTTATTCCGCCCCCTCTGTGCCTGTGTGAACGGGCCGTTAACGTGAATGAAATTCCTTGTTTTCCACATTTCTCTCCTGAGTTAGACCTCATGCACACTGTCATTTTCATAGCTAGCACACTGACCCATCCATTTCTATGGCCTCATATACACAACCCTTGTATTTTCCATGTATACAGCCGTGAGTCTGAGTGAAAACTAAGGACATATCCTAATCCTCTCCATTCTGCAGCCCAGGCTTACTGACATTATGGCCATCAAGGTCGTGTGTGTGTAGCCTTATATTGACAAAGAATTCATGTAATTATTAATATGAAACAGTCACACTTTTGATACATGAAATACAATAAGCAACATAAAATACCATAAACTGCTAAATAACAACCTGCTGTGGCCTACAAGTAATAGACGCAGCATTAAGACGCTTCACTACAATACCAGATTGACCTTTACCTTCACTGCCACCTGGTGGTAAACTGCATGTCACATCATTATTGGGATTTACTGTAGTTTGTCTTTTAGATTTCAGTTTGCACTTTTTTGACACTACGTAAGTTGTGGAACTTTTTTCTTAAATTTTGCAACAAAAAAAATGTTGCTATAATTTGATTGTTTGTGTCATTTTATTATTGCCATTGGTTTTATAATTATCACTTCCTGTTTATACAGCAGGAGCATATGGGTGCCCTATTAAAAACAACTATTGGAAATCAAATAACCCTGCGTGATATCTGCAGCTCTGTAAATAAAAGCAGACTGCAAACTGCAGGAGCTGAGAAATATTCCCATCTGATGCCGTAATCACCAAGCACAGAAATCCTTTACAGCTTGTGATCTTTCATAAATAATGTAAATCTATATTGCTGCTTCTAATTCCAGATGTAAATTATCACAAGATGAGTTTTCTCTGCTAATGTGTAAACATGTAATGTACTATGGAAAGGGCAATATAAAAGCTGTCACTGGATCAGTTATTGGAAAACTGGATGTTAACATGGCTTTCAGAAGCATGGGGCAGATTGACGTTACCAATATATGGATATTCAACTAATTTGCTGTATTTTTTTTATAATCAATTTTTCTAATAGGTATGGAAAGCTTAGTTTGTAAGAAACCTACCATGATTTTTACAGTTATCAGTAAAATGCATGCATACATACAACATACAGACATGCATACATCTTTTCACACATACAGCCAATGAGCTTATGCAGCTTAATATGGAGCCAGATGACCCCATGTGATACAGGCTCTATCATGTGCTCTATTTACAGAGATTTTTTCCATTTGAACTTTTGCCACAGTTTTATTCTGGATTCTGAAGGAATAATTATTTATGGAAAATCAGGAAAAAATGGCGGTAAAGTAAAAGACTCATGCACCCATATGGAAGTCCTATAACATGGCACGACTATGGCATTATGCATGAGTCCTTACTGTCTTTTCCTTTGAAACATGACGACTGAAAACGGCAGCTAGCTTTGTTTTTTTTTCTTCTTTTTTTTCAGCTGTGGTCTGTAACCTGTAGTTACAACTTTTAGGATACCTGACCTACTGTGAACTGGTACCACCATTGACATTTGTTGCTGCTCTAAGGCTGAGGTCCCACATAGCAGCTTTTTTGTGGCAGATTTTGTTGCAGTTTTTTAAGCCAAAGCCAAGAATGGCTTGAAAAGGAATGTGAAATATAGAGGAAGTTCTTATACATCTACCTTCTACTCAATCCACTTCTGGCTTTGGCTAAAAAAAATCAGCGATTCCGCAACGTGAGGCTTTAGCCAAAAAAGGTAATCGGCAACACCCTTATTGCTATAAAAAATTATTTTGGTTATTGATAAAAACTGTAATATCTCGGTAATGGAAGGACTGATTCACAAGGGGAAAACACTGTTTGATTCAGGTAACACTAACCTATTTATCTGCAGGGCTGAGTTGATATGTTGAGTTCTGGTGACAGCATATAGCCATACAATGCTTGCAGAATCCTGCACCCCAGACTCTATCAAGCATCTTAGATTGCCAGCAGCGTCTAACCAGATGGTGTCCAACATTCTTGATAAAAACTAGAGATGAGCGAACAGTGTTCTATCGAACACATGTTCGATCGGATATCAGGGTGTTCGCCATGTTCGAATCGAATCGAACACCGCGTGGTAAAGTGCGCCAAAATTCGATTCCCCTCCCACCTTCCCTGGCGCCTTTTTTGCACCAATAACAGCGCAGGGGAGGTGGGACAGGAACTACGACACTGGGGGCATTGAAAAAAATTGGAAAAAGTCATTGGCTGCCGAAATCAGGTGACCTCCATTTTAGACGAATAGTGGATTTCAAATCCGGGTCATATGAGAATGTGAACTTTGTGACTATGAGACAGGGATAGCTGTACAGGCAGGGATAGCTAGGGATAACCTTTATTTAGGGGGGAATGTTATTAAAAATAACTTTTTGGGGCTCTATCGGGTGTGTAATTGTGATTTTTGTGAGATAAACTTTTTCCCATAGGGATGCATTGGCCAGCGCTGATTGGCCGAATTCCGTACTCTGGCCAATCAGTGCTGGCCAATGCATTCTATTAGCTTGATGAAGCAGAGTGTGCACAAGGGTTCAAGCGCACCCTCGGCTCTGATGTAGCAGAGCCGAGGCTGCACAAGGGTTCAAGCGCACCCTCGGCTCTGATGTAGAAGAGCCGAGGGTGCACTTGAACCCTTGTGCACCCTCGGCTCTGCTACATCAGAGCCGAGGGTGCGCTTGAACCCTTGTGCACACTCTGCTTCATCAAGCTAATAGAATGCATTGGCCAGCGCTGATTGGCCAATGCATTCTATTAGCCCGATGAAGTAGAGCTGAATGTGTGTGCTAAGCACACACATTCAGCTCTACTTCATCGGGCTAATAGAATGCATTGGCCAGCGCTGATTGGCCAGAGTACGGAATTCGGCCAATCAGTGCTGGCTCTGCTGGAGGAGGCGGAGTCTAAGATCGCTCCACACCAGTCTCCATTCAGGTCCGACCTTAGACTCCGCCTCCTCCAGCAGAGCCAGCGCTGATTGGCCGAATTCCGTACTCTGGCCAATCAGCACTGGCTAATGCATTGTATTGGCGTGATGAAGCAGTGCTGAATGTGTGTGCTTAGCACACACATTCAGCTCTACTTCATCGGGCTAATAGAATGCATTGGCCAGCGCTGATTGGCCAGAGTACGGAATTCGGCCAATCAGCGCTGGCTCTGCTGGAGGAGGCGGAGTCTAAGATCGCTCCACACCAGTCTCCATTCAGGTCCGACCTTAGACTCCGCCTCCTCCAGCAGAGCCAGCGCTGATTGGCCGAATTCCGTACTCTGGCCAATCAGCACTGGCTAATGCATTGTATTGGCGTGATGAAGCAGTGCTGAATGTGTGTGCTTAACACACACATTCAGCTCTACTTCATCGGGCTAATAGAATGCATTGGCCAATCAGCGCTGGCCAATGCATTCTATTAGCGTGAACTGAGTTTGCACAGGGGTTCTAGTGCACCCTCGGCTCTGCTACATCAGATTGCTACATCTGATGTAGCAGTGCCGAGTGTGCATCAGATGTGTAGTTGAGCAAAACTGACTCAGCACTGCTAAGTCTCTGCATTCGCATAGGAATGCATTGGCCAGCCTTCGGCCAATCAGCGCTGGCTCTGCCGGAGGAGGCGGAGTCTAAGGTCGGACCTGAATGGAGACTGGTGTGGAGCGATCTTAGACTCCGCCTCCTCCAGCAGAGCCAGCGCTGATTGGTCGAGTTCCGTACTCTGGCCAATCAGCACTGGCCAATGCATTTCTATGGGGAAAAGTTAGCTTGCGAAAATCGCAAACTGACAGGGATTTCCATGAAATAAAGTGACTTTTATGCCCCCAGACATGCTTCCCCTGCTGTCCCAGTGTCATTCCAGGGTGTTGGTATCATTTCCTGGGGTGTCATAGTGGACTTGGTGACCCTCCAGACACGAATTTGGGTTTCCCCCTTAACGAGTTTATGTTCCCCATAGACTATAATGGGGTTCGAAACCCATTCGAACACTCGAACAGTGAGCGGCTGTTCGAATCGAATTTCGAACCTCGAACATTTTAGTGTTCGCTCATCTCTAATAAAAACCACTAACTTTAGCTTTGTCTGCAGTTTTGTCATCAACGCTGTGAACTATTCTGCTAAGTACATTATATTGATTTAATATTCTATTCCTTTCAAGAAATGGAAGATGCAGCCCCTTCTCTAACAGAAGTAGTAGAGCAAGTGGCCCAGCAACAACAAAGTCAAACATCTGAAATACAGGAAAGCCAGCAAGTGCTCAGCGAGCTTCAAGTGAGTAATAACAGTTAAATGCAAAAGATTTGTCCAGGACATTAAAAAACTCTGGTTTACTACTTACCTGTAAAAGGGATTGTCCAACCATAACAACATATCATCTATCCACAGCAGTGGCGTAACTACCGTGGTAGCAGCAGTAGCAGCTGCCACAGGGCCCGGGCCATTAGGGGGCCCGGTGACAGCCGCTACCGCTGCGTTTTTTTTAAAAAATAGGCTGTTACGGGCCCTATTCACTTGCCCATCCTGGCTGGGCCGGGATCGGCAAGTGACACCGCGGGCCCCACAGGGGCTATCATTATACTCGGGGGTCTTTGCAGACCCCTGAGTATAATGACCGGCGGATCGGGAGAGGTAATAAACATAAAAAACTGTTACTTACCTCTCCGCGATCCTGCCAGGCCTCCGTCCTACTGTTGTCTGACGTCTCTGACGTCACATGAACCCGGCATGCTTCCCGGGTCATGTGACGTCCGACGTCATTAACGAAGGACGCGAGCGGTGGTCAGCACAGGAGGACAGCACAGCACGGGAGCCGGGGAACAGGTAAGAAGCAACAGTGGTTTTTTTTTTAATGCTTTTATTCCCCGGGTCTCCGATTATTATACTCTGGGGTCTGAAAAGACCCCAGAGTATAATAATTGTTTATGGGTGTCCACAGAGGGACACTATTGGGGATAATACTGTGTGCAGGGGCCACTATTGGGGTTAATACTGTGTGCAGGGGACACTATTGGGGTTAACTGTGTGCAGGGGCCACTATTGGGGTTAATACTGTGTGCAGGGGCCACTATTGGGGTTAATACTGTGTGCAGGGGCCAGTAAGGGACATAATAGAGTGCGGAGGAGGGGGTCGGTCGAGGTCTTCGGCGTCAGTTGGGATGGGGGGGGGGCCATGTCAAAAGTTCGCCACGGGGCCCCGCCATTCCTAGTTACACCACTGATCCACAGAATAGGTAATAAATATGTATGTGATTGCTAGCAGCGATCACACCATTTGGGACTCTCACTGACCATGATAATAGGATCTTGTTCTCTTGCTTAAATGCAGCAGGAGTAATACATTCATTCTTGAAAATGCAGCTTAGCAGTTGAATTCTTATTTTAAAAATGGCACAGGTTGGCCTCAGAAAAAAACAAGGGAGGTGCAGTACGGAACAGTAGACATGTAGACATTAGAATATACAGAACTTAAAGCGAGTCTATCATTGGCATTAGCGATTTTTAACTAAACATATCTTTACATAGCCTTTAGAAAGGCTATTCCAGGCATACCGTTTATTCATTGATCGTCGCCAGTGTTTTTGAATTAGACCTCTTTTATTGATATGCTAATTATCCAGCACAGAGCCTTGGAAGATTTTGCGATGTTCTGTGAGCACCGCTTGCAGATCCTGTGTAAAGAAGGAAGCGGTGAGAACCAGGGAAGGCTGATGACACAAGCGGTGCTTAGGGAATTTTCCAAAGATATGTATAGTTAAAAATTGCTAATGCCAATGATAGACTCCCTTTAACAACAAGGACACACAGTAAAGTACATGTATATGTTAACATGAATAATAAATGTTCTATAGGTTGTGGGATAAGTGGTGTGACCTGGCATAAGTGGAGCCTTTGGCAGATAAAGATTAGAGATGAGCGAACAGTAAAATGTTCGAGATTCGATATTCGTTTCAAGTAGCCCCTCAATATTCAACTACTGGAATCGAATATTGAACCCCATTATAGTCTATGGGGGAAAATGCTCATTTCAGGGGTAGGCAACGTTCGATCAAATTACACTTACCGAGTCCACGAGTGAGGGTCAGGCTGGATCCTCCGAGAAGTCTTCTCCATGCAGCGTGGATTTCTGTTATTCTAGGTGAGGTAACCTGTGGTGAGTTAGAGCCTAGCCGGGCAGGTATTTATTTTTGTATTGTTTCCTTTTGTTGCTGCACTACCTTTTTTGAGTGAAAGTAAAACTCTACTTTTGTTTTGGACTAAAAAAAACTGGACTTGTGTGTCTAAGCCACCCCACCTAGCAACCCCAGACCCTGACAGTCTATATTCATCTATATTAGAGATGAGCGAGTAGTACTCGATCGAGTAGGTATTCGATCGAATACTACAGTATTCGAAATACTCGTACTCGATCGAGTACCACTCGCTATTCGAATGGAAAAGTTCGATGCAGAACCAGCATTGATTGGCCGAATGCTATACAGTTGGCCAATCAACGCTGGTTCTTCTCCTACCTTTAGAAGTCTTCTCCGTGCATCTTCCCTGCGGCGTCTTCCGGCTCTGAATTCACTCTGCCAGGCATCGGGCCTGGGCAGAGCCGACTGCGCATGTCCGCACTACAAGTACGAATAACAGAAATCCAAAAGCCAGTAGAATCACTCAGGACACAGCTCCAAAAATATGACCGCTCTGCCAAAGTGTTGCTGCTGGAGCTGGCTTCTTAAGCTCTCTTGATGAGCAGACTCTCTGCAGCTGAGTCACTGTCAGAACATCCCCAAAATGTTGACTGGAGTGGGGTGGAATGACAAGTCCCACTACCAACCTACCTGTCATTCCTAAAAATCCAGCCCAATACTGAGCATTTACCAAAATGCTCAGCAGATGAAAGTTGTCTGCTGAGAACAAACATTCCTTCTGGAGTTTTCTCATTTCACTCGTCTTAGTAGTCTGGGTGAGATGTACACCCCCTCCATTACCTGACCAGCCATAGGCTTAGGGCTAGTTCACACGGGGACATGGAGGCGTATTTTGACAGCGGAATCCACGTCATAATCCGCCTTCATATAATGCTAGTCCATGTAGAGGGCTAGCTCTTCTTTATTTCGCTAGTGTTTTTTAACGCTGAGCCGCGGATTCCGCCTAGCGGCAGCACCCTCTGGTGACGGCTCATTCATTTGAGCCGGCTACGGAGGAGAAAGCCGCGACTGCGATGGTTGTGGCAGGTGGGTTTTGACCTGAGAGTGACGCGGCTCCCGCGTCACTCTCTGTGTCAAAATCCTCCCCCACCGCCTCCGTGTGAACGAGCCCTTACAAGATTTATTACCATTTGTTTGTCTATTAGGAGGCATATTAATTGTAATTTTCCAAACAAAACAAAAAATGATAGAAAATATTGCTATGGTGGTAAATGTGTAAAATATACAAAATTGGAAATAGGTTGACCTATTAGCATTATTAGCAACAATAACTACTGTAATGTTAGGGAACAAAACTAAAATGGTTTTCTTCTCCCCTGGAATTTTCATGATGCTTTATCCACATACCACTGCTGTGTAAGGCATATCACATGGCAGCTTCCATGATCATGTACTGAAAACAGAATAAAAACAATCTACAATCAAAAAAGAAAAAAGTAAATAAGTAAATTTAGTAAATAAAAAATGGTGCTGCTCCATTAAGAATATTAGGGGGCTGAGAAAGGAAAACAATGTGAGAAAACAAATTATAACAGGTGTCACTTCTTTCCTTTCAGTTCAAATATGGTCATTTTAATATTTTTTAATGCAATTACAATCAATAAAACATCCTTGAAACAAACAGGAAAAATCAGTACAAGGCTCTAATAGAAGCTGAAACTTTGAATCAATACAAGATACTCAACTTTTTTTGCAGGTTAATTATACATTAACTTAAATGGTCTTCAAAGGTGGACGTGTACTTTCAAGTTTAAGCAGGTTTGAAGTTTGGAAACACAATCTGTACAATGTTAAATTTCATAGTGGGTAATTGAAATCATAGTACAATAAAAGAAGCATGGCTGAAACCTTAATACCATAAAGCATATGGCGGAAGTCTTTTCCTGTATGAAGATTAAGCTGTCCAGTGAAGAAGAAAAAGCCCAGATGGATAAGTTAGAGCAGCAATCTGTGCTGCCTGCTTCTTAATTATTGCTATTCATGCATCACCAGAGAGTACCTGGAAAAAGATTTGTGAGCTCTCAATTTGCATGTCCTAATTTCTGTCATTTTTCCAGCACTAAACTCTACTTCATATTAAAATCCTAATACACATATTATATATTCTATTAATGCACCTTCATAAAAGTCATTTCATGAAAGGAATAAAGTAAAGAAATCAAATAGGTTTTTCTTGATGGAAAAAGGAAAACTCACTCTAGCACCACCTTTTGGAAGGTAGCTCCCTATAGATCAATGCCTGGTATTCTGTGCAAAATAGAGATATTGGGGCAAATTCATCATTCCCTCTATTCCATAAAACTGGTGTATATTTGGAGTAAGGTCCTTTATAGAGACACACATGCTCCACAAGTTCTGATCTGCCCCATACCAACCAAAGTTGGGGAGTAAGGAAGGCCAAACAGGCAGATTTATTATAACTCATGCTAACTTACACTAGTTTTCCGATGTGAGTCACAAAGCAAATCTGCACTAGTTCCTAACTGGTGTAGATTTCCATTCTGTCGCAGGAATGGCAGACAGATTTATGAAGAAGCTGCTGTCTGTTCAGAAATCTCTTACTCCTTGTGCCAGTCTGGCTTTTTATTAAGATTGGTGTATGATATGCCAGTCTTAATAAATTTGCCCCATTATTTGGGATTAAAGCCAAACCAGAACATATCTTCATAAAGCAAAAGACTCATCTGCAGACATCTTTTTCTTGGTCATTGCCCCTTCACAGTGTGAAACAGAGATATAGTACTCCTGACTCATAATTATGATAAAAGTAATTTCTAATTGACATTTGAGTATAAAGTATTGTTACATTTGATGCTATCTATTGATAGATTAGTGAATTCAATTTACAATGTCTTTTTGTCACCACAACATCCTTCACCATTTGCAATATAATGGTGATATGATGGCTTTCACAGCTGCCAACCAATATGCACAAATAGAGGATTTTTTTGTCAGTAGCTGTCTGTAAAAAGATTGGCTGCCAATCAGTTCCCACATCCATGACCTGCTTCAGACAATATGTTTTCTGTGTGTTGGGACCAACAGGGGACTAGGGCAGCATCAGAATTGAAGTGGTAGTGGATTTGTATGGTGAGTATTGCTTTTTTATTTTTAAGTACATACATATGTAAAGGCAAGTACTGTACACAATTGTTGTAGAGGATTTTTTGTTTTATTTTTTATTCTTCAAAAGCATTTGGTTAGCCCCTAACAGTAACATCAAAATTGTAAAACCCTCTAGAAATTGATCCAGTTGATGTTGCAGTGACGTACATCTAATACTAATGAGCAGTTCACCAAGTATTTACTCTGAGGACAAGCTGGAGTCTTCCAAAACAATATTGGCCTTTTCCAACTGAAAGACCAGGGCTCGGCCTAAACAGTAGGAGGTCAAAAATATCAATAGAAAATAGATTATGTCTAGATTTCTATAGATACTGTCCTTCTTTATCCCGCTTTTTGTTTGGAAAGGCGATCCAATTCTGAGCTTTGCTAGATGGCCATCTGATTTGTATGTATGTCCCCGCTCCAATGTACTCATTTATCGTATTAAAACATAATCATGAAATACTAAATAAAATCTGTGTAAAGTTGTATTCCCACCTTATACATTTATTGTGTATACAAAGGGTATGCCAATTGTTCCTGATTGGTTAAAATTCTACCAATTGGATATCAGACCCCGTGTCACCTGTTGGCCTCTTCAAAACAGCGGCTTTCCTCATTGAAATCATTAGAGGTGGCCATATTTATGCATAGCTCACTCCATTTAAGTATATCTGACTTGTATAAAGATTTGAGCAAGGAACAATGACTTGCTAATAGAGATGAGCGAACAGTGTTCTATCGAACACATGTTCGATCGGATATCAGGGTGTTCGCCATGTTCGAATCGAATCGAACACCACGTGGTAAAGTGCGCCAAAATTCGATTCCCCTCCCACCTTCCCTGGCGCCTTTTTTGCACCAATAACAGCGCAGGGGAGGTGGGACAGGAACTACGACACTGGGGGCATTGAAAAAAATTGGAAAAAGTCATTGGCTGCCGAAATCAGGTGACCTCCATTTTAGACGAATAGTGGATTTCAAATCCGGGTCATATGAGAATGTGAACTTTGTGACTATGAGACAGGGATAGCTGTACAGGCAGGGATAGCTAGGGATAACCTTTATTTAGGGGGGAATGTTATTAAAAATAACTTTTTGGGGCTCTATCGGGTGTGTAATTGTGATTTTTGTGAGATAAACTTTTTCCCATAGGGATGCATTGGCCAGCGCTGATTGGCCGAATTCCGTACTCTGGCCAATCAGTGCTGGCCAATGCATTCTATTAGCTTGATGAAGCAGAGTGTGCACAAGGGTTCAAGCGCACCCTCGGCTCTGATGTAGCAGAGCCGAGGCTGCACAAGGGTTCAAGCGCACCCTCGGCTCTGATGTAGGAGAGCCGAGGGTGCACTTGAACCCTTGTGCACCCTCAGCTCTGCTACATCAGAGCCGAGGGTGCGCTTGAACCCTTGTGCACACTCTGCTTCATCAAGCTAATAGAATGCATTGGCCAGCGCTGATTGGCCAATGTATTCTATTAGCCTGATGAAGTAGAGCTGAATGTGTGTGCTAAGCACACACATTCAGCTCTACTTCATCGGGCTAATAGAATGCATTGGCCAGCGCTGATTGGCCAGAGTACGGAACTCGACCAATCAGCGCTGGCTCTGCTGGAGGAGGCGGAGTCTAAGATCGCTCCACACCAGTCTCCATTCAGGTCCGACCTTAGACTCCGCCTCCTCCGGCAGAGCCAGCGCTGATCAGGCTTCATCAGGCTAATAGAATACATTGGCCAATCAGCGCTGGCCAATGCATTCTATTAGCTTGATGAAGCAGAGTGTGCACAAGGGTTCAAGCGCACCCTCGGCTCTGATGTAGCAGAGCCGAGGCTGCACAAGGGTTCAAGTGCACCCTCGGCTCTCCTACATCAGAGCCGAGGGTGCGCTTGAACCCTTGTGCAGCCTCGGCTCTGCTACATCAGAGCCGAGGGTGCGCTTGAACCCTTGTGCACACTCTGCTTCATCAAGCTAATAGAATGCATTGGCCAGCACTGATTGGCCAGAGTACGGAATTCGGCCAATCAGCGCTGGCCAATGCATTCTATTAGCCCGATGAAGTAGAGCTGAATGCTCCACACCAGTCTCCATTCAGGTCCGACCTTAGACTCCGCCTCCTCCAGCAGAGCCAGCGCTGATTGGCCGAATTCCGTACTCTGGCCAATCAGCACTGGCTAATGCATTGTATTGGCTTGATGAAGCAGTGCTGAATGTGTGTGCTTAGCACACACATTCAGCTCTACTTCATCGGGCTAATAGAATGCATTGGCCAGCGCTGATTGGCCGAATTCCGTACTCTGGCCAATCAGCACTGGCTAATGCATTGTATTGGCTTGATGAAGCAGTGCTGAATGTGTGTGCTTAGCACACACATTCAGCTCTACTTCATCGGGCTAATAGAATGCATTGGCCAATCAGCGCTGGCCAATGCATTCTATTAGCGTGAACTGAGTTTGCACAGGGGTTCTAGTGCACCCTCGGCTCTGCTACATCAGATTGCTACATCTGATGTAGCAGTGCCGAGTGTGCATCAGATGTGTAGTTGAGCAAAACTGACTCAGCACTGCTAAGTCTGCATTCGCATAGGAATGCATTGGCCAGCCTTCGGCCAATCAGCGCTGGCTCTGCCGGAGGAGGCGGAGTCTAAGGTCGGACCTGAATGGAGACTGGTGTGGAGCTATCTTAGACTCCGCCTCCTCCAGCAGAGCCAGCGCTGATTGGTCGAGTTCCGTACTCTGGCCAATCAGCACTGGCCAATGCATTTCTATGGGGAAAAGTTAGCTTGCGAAAATCGCAAACTGACAGGGATTTCCATGAAATAAAGTGACTTTTATGCCCCCAGACATGCTTCCCCTGCTGTCCCAGTGTCATTCCAGGGTGTTGGTATCATTTCCTGGGGTGTCATAGTGGACTTGGTGACCCTCCAGACACGAATTTGGGTTTCCCCCTTAACGAGTTTATGTTCCCCATAGACTATAATGGGGTTCGAAACCCATTCGAACACTCGAACAGTGAGCGGCTGTTCGAATCGAATTTCGAACCTCGAACATTTTAGTGTTCGCTCATCTCTACTTGCTAACAGTAAATGGGGGTCATGGGACCCTGCCTCTATATATGTGAGCCACAAGTCTTTAAGTCACTTTGTGTTCATATAAAGCAATATAAGTAAACAATTTCCTGATTCTGTGATGCATTCATGTGTCTGGGGGGAATTCATGTAAACTAGCTAATTTGTCTTAGTTTGACAGGAAATTACCATAGAAACTGGCATTTCTGAAGATGAAATTCTATTAGCTTACTCTGCAAATATGGAAAATCTGTATAGCGTGTTATATTTACTCAATGCAGTGGTCTAGGTTTAGTGGTTTTGTATTTTAGGAAGTTTTATTTTATCCTCTTAGGTTTAGTTTTCACCACTTCTTCATTCAAAACCATAGAATAAAAATGACATTGACTCATAGACTTCTGCTGCACTTTTGCTTTGGAATGTTTCTATGGATATTATAACATACAGATGTAGCAGAGTTAACCTGAGCTTCTGCAATTGGTTAAACTGCTGCAGTGTGATTTCTTATCATAGAAGACATCAAAAAAATGTTTTCAATGTTTTTAGTTGTCTTCTGTAATAAGATATCACGGTGCAGCAGTTTGACTAGTTTAACCAGAAGTTTGGGTAACTCTTCTTCTTCTATAAAATCCTGTGATTTTACCTGAGATTTCAAACATTATCTTTTACTTCATGGAGATATTATATCTGTAAGAGCTAAATGCAGTGGACAATAAACCAGAAAATTCCTAGTTCATATACTAAACATTGCATGAATTTTAGATATCCATCCAGCTCAAACACGATAAATTTAATTTATGTAGTGTACGGTAACAAATCAGGTTTCAATTTTCTTTTATATGTATAGATTAGTGTCTTGAGTGGTTGCAAAATCTGATTTTTTTTTAACATTAGGAACTCTTTTTTTTTTTTTTGCATACATTATTGTAGATTATATTTACATTATTTATAAAATTATTTACTAGAATATTTATTAGTTAGCAAAGAAGCCCACTGGATTATTATTAAATCTATATTTTGTAGTACCAAGTGAAGCCATACCAAGTATTTGCAAGTCAGGTTTGTGGTTTTTGGTGGATGATACAGTATATATGCAGCATAAATCTAAAATAGGCTTTTATGCAAAAGTGTACATTTAGATGAGGGGATCCAATAGCAAAGATTCAAATGTGCCACCTTTCTGGGTCGGGTGAACACAGTCACCCCTAATGACCTTGGACTGCAGGCCTTGTGCTTGTTTACACCCCATCTCTTTTCTATTATTCTACAGTTAATTCTCTACACCATTATTTTCTAAGGCTATGTTCATTTCTGCACTTACATTTTCTGTTCCATTTTAAGAACATAAAAATGAAATAACAGTAGTTTGTATATTGTCACATAATGTACCCCTGCTGTCACCTTAAAGGGAATCTGTCAACTAGAAAATCAGTATTAAACTAAAGACAGTACCTTTTAGAATGACCTTTACACTTTCCAAAGATGCCTTTCTCATTCTGCATTGCAGCTCATTTTTTTTTCATGAAAATCTGAGTTTTATCCTTATGCAAATTATATGAAAAGGACATCAGGGGTGTTTCTTCTCCTGCCAGGACTTCGATCTCCACTCCAGATAACCACCCCTAACTGCTGACAAAGTGTCACTTAAAGGGGCTCTATCATTGGGAAAAGTCATTTTTAACTAATCACAAACTTGCATAGCCTTTAGAAAGGCTTTATCATACCTACCTTTTGTATGTAAATCGCCGCCCCTTTAAGCAACAGGGTAAGGAGCCGGCTGGCAGTTCTCGGGGTGATGAGAGCAGAGGGTGAAGCCCGAGCAGAAGAAGAAATTGCCCTAAAACCCTTTCAGCTAATTTGCATAAGAATAAAATGCAGTTTTTTTTAATGAAAACGCAATGCAAAATAAGGGGGCATTCACACGGAGTAACACCGGGCGTGTATCACAGCTGTACACGCCGGCGTTACGGCAGACTGCCGAACACTTCCCATTCACTTCAATGGGAGCGCTCGTAACAGCGGTGTTTACGAGCGCTCCCATTGAAGTGAATGGGAAGTGTTCGGCAGTCTGCCGTAACGCCGGTGTGTACGGCTGTGATACACGCCCAGCGTTACTCCGTGTGAATGCCCCCTTAGAAAGGCATCTTTGGAAACAGCAGAAGCAGCTAGACAAGGTACTGTCATCAGTTTGATTCCAATTTTTCTGCTGACAGACTCCCTTTAAATAGTATCTATTGACGTTATTAACGTTCTGTCCTCTTTTTAGACAGAGGTTTATGAACTTGAAACAGAGCTGAAGACTGTTCTACTGGAAACAAAAGATCTTGAAAGAAAGATTATCCAAGAAGAAGACTCAATCGATAATATAACACATCAATGTGGAATCTTGCAGACCCAATGCCACTCGATTTATGCTGAGAACATCAGGCTTAAACTAGAGGTGGAAAGTAACAGAGAAGATCTGGAAACTACGGTGTCCAGAAATAATGACTACAGAAAAAGAATTGCAGAGAGTATTAGTGGGTTTACAGTAGCAGAAAATAAACTTCCATTCATGATTGAGCTTAACAAGAAACGATCTAAGGTTCAGCTATTGAAGAAGCAGAAGGAGGTAATGATCCTTGACATGCATAATCCTGAGAGCACTGCTGTAAAACAAATGCAGGTTGGTAATGAAATTATCTTAAAAATAATAAGTATTAAAGCATAATGTAGTATATCCAGGGTGAGAAAGCAAAAAATAGAAACTAGCCCAACATCTGTTTATGAATAAAGTTTGATTTAAGACTATGTATGACCAATGTAAAAGTTATAAGTTGTGTGAAATATTAGTGAATTTTTCTTTTTAGCTGAGAATTGTGAAAAGTCATAAAAATAACAACCTAAGGGAGCCTTCACACGATGTAACGCTGCGCTCATTCTGATCGTAAAAACACGTTCAGAATGAGCGCGTAAAAAGCAGCTCCCATTGACTTGAATGGGAGCCGGCATATTTGCGCTCCCCATTGAAATCAATGGGAGGCTTTTTTCCCTATGCTTTCAATGTATTACGCGCGTAGCATAGGGAAAAAAGCCTCCCATTGATTTCAATGGGGAGCACACGAATGCCAGCTCCCATTCAAGTCAATGGGAGCTGCTTTTTACACGCTCATTCTGAACGTGTTTTTACAATCAGAATGAGCGCAGCGTTACATAGTGTGAAGGCTCCCTAACTTAAGTTCTGGAGTACACTTCCCTTTTGTTAGTGGTCTTTCCCAGTCATCTGTTCTGTTTTGGTCAGGCTAGTGTTTCACGTAACTGCATGACAATGTGTGAAGGCAATAACTCTCATGTGCGTACAGTAACCATTGTACGTTGTGGAATTCCCACTCATCAGGAACTTCCTGTTTCTGACCACTATGTTACATCCTAAGCAAAGCAGTAGTTGCAGTAAGTAACAGTTGTCAGTAATATCACATTTCCCACTTCTAACTTCAGTGTTATTGTGATTCAATAAACATAAGGAAAGAATATGTAAGGCCCGGTGTCACATGTGCGTTCAGATTTCCATTCGGGGAGTCTGCTTATGGACCTCCTGAATGGAAACCTATACGCATTAAAAAGCGGTGGTTACTTAAAGGAAACACACGGATCCTATAGACTATAATGGGGTCTGTGTGGTTTGCTCTTGGTTTCCGCATGAAACATGTGGAGAGTAAAGTGGTGCTTGCTGGACTTTTCTCTCAGCATGTCGGGTTTTGCTGTCCGCTTGAAAAGTCGGACATCTTTGGGAACGGACAGTTAAGGACAGGCACGGACTGTAAAAGAACGCACCCGATGTCCATTTAAATCAATGCAAAATGTCACGGACACAGCTAGTGTCTGCTGCTAATGTCCGCACAAGATTTTGAACGGACATTAGCAGCAGACACTAGCTGTCAGACACCGACGGTAGTGTGAACGCACCCTAACAATTTACATTTTCCTATCCCTTATTCTCCAAAGGCTTTTCAATTAAAAGAACACTAAACAAGAACATGCATAAAAAATAACATAATAAGCAATTATCATGATTAGCAATTATCACTAAGCCATTATTCATCTTTGATCCCATTTGTCTTACATTACAATTAATATTGAGAAATATGTAAGGAAATGTTCTCTGTGTCCTAGGAGCTCAGCCATGTCTTTTTCATCCTCCTCCTCACTTTACTGTGATTGGCTGTAAGACAACTGGCTGTGCCTACCCCCTCTGTCTGCAGGAGGTTAATCCAAGTGTTCACAGTTAGAGCTGTACAGCAAAAAACTGCTTGTTTAAGAAAGCGCAAACAATGGGGTCAAATCTATCTCCTGTTAAATATTATTATTTATCTCTAGGCTTAGTTCCCTTTAACATAATTGTCAGTTATGTAAGCCATTTAATGAGAGCACTGGGTAGTTATTGGCTGTGACTGAGATCCGTTTATAGTCATAAAATAATTCCTACAACATTAATTATCATTCTGTATCTACAGCAAGAAGTATTATATATAACTGAACAAATCAAAGCAATAACAGAGTGTATCAATGCAAAAAAGAAGATCTATGAAGAGGAGTTGGAAAGACATGCTGTGCTCAGAAAAGAGATAGAGGCAAGTAATAGCACATCCGTCTAGAAATAATATATGATAACATAACTGTTACATATTTGTAGTTGATGTAAATTATAGCAATGGTTCTTAAAGGGTTATTCCCACATCGCATACTCACCAGTCTTCACTGCTGTAAAATCTTCTTTCTTCCTGGTTTCTTGCATCATTTGGTGGGTGGGGTTTCACATGCAACCTGCCTTTTAGCTCTGCCCCCAAATTAGCGTGTAGCTCCGCCCACCACATAGCGTGATCCTATGGGGTGGCTGAAGGGCCTGTGATGTCATCAAAGGTCCTTAAACACTACATGCACAATATTGGACTATGAAGTACAGGCAGGAGCAACTCCATTCTGTGTTACATGCAGAGACTGCCTGTCTCTGTCATAATGAACACAATTGAATTAGCTAGCCTGATAACTGGGAGAACAGAAGATGTTCAGAAATGAAAGCAGCTCCTCTCCCCTATCTGAGTGCAGGACCTAGGTCACGTGGTGCAGACAAAGGAATAGCTAGAAACACAGGCTCGCTCCCGTACACTTAGCCCCTCCTCCCTCCCCCCTGAGAGCAGCAGATACATCACTTGACTTTTGAGCAGATAAGTCAAGGGCTGTGGCAACAATGAATTGAATAAAGTAAGATAGTGGACATACAAAGCAGTTTTGCTGAAGCAGTGTATTTAGGAAAAGTCTTACATCCACATTAACAAGCAGTATAGATAGGATCCTTGTGATGGGACAACCCCTTTAACCTCGGTGTTGGTACTGTGGACACCTGCCAGGGGTTCCACAACAATTCAGGGGGAAATGACCGCATGTCCTCTTGAATTTCATAAGCATACTTAGGATGCCAATATAGTTGTATAGAATGGTAGAGCAGGAAGCCTTTAGCTAAGTACCAGGAGGCGACTGAGGAGCACTACTAACTGCCTGGGGGGCCATTGGGGACCACTATTAGGTGACTGTGAGCCACTTGGGAGCATTAGCAAGTGTCTGGGGACCACTGAGGAACATTATTATGTATCTGAGGACCACTGTGGAGCATACTTATGTGTCTGGGCAACTGGGGAACATTATAAAGTGGACACATTTGGGAGCATATTATGTATGTGAGGGCCACTGGGAGGATTATAGGATCTCTGGGGGCTGCTGTGGAGCATTATAAGGTGTTGGGCTGCTGGGGTACCATATATTGCATGTTGGGCCACTGGGAGCATGATACTATGTGGGGTTACAAAGGGAGAATGGTGATGATGAAAGATGAACTTTAATATGTGCTTGGTGGAAAGTATAGAATGGTGTAGCTTTGAGGGTGAATTCACTCTGTGCGGTTGTGATGCAGTTACAATTGCATCAAAATTGCATTAAAAAAATGAATGCAGTTTTGATGTGGTTTTCGGTGAGGTTTTTTAAATTTCCAAGAGAAAGGGTGCCTTCACACGGTGTAGCACACTGCCCCTTTAGACACATATACACGTAATCATTCGGAGGCTTTTTTACCTATTGATTTCAATGGGTAGCGCGCGTATATTGGCACCCATTGAAATCAATGGGCTCTGTTTTGAAGCGCCGCGCTCGGACACGTGTATACGTGTCTAAAGGAGCGGCGCACTATGCCGTGTGAAGGCACCCAAACAAATATATTTTCTCCATTTATCTCCATAGAAGCTGCCACTTTCTAAATGGAGCAACCCCTTATCCAACCAAAAAATACTTTGAGCAAATATTTCAGTGAGGATGCCTTTGAAAAGACTACACATTAGACATATAGAATACAGCTCTGCGTTTGCTGCATCACTGGACTGCACCAAGCACGAGCATGAGACTTGTAAGATACATTATAGTGTGGGCGATCACACTAAAGTCATGTCAGAATTAAATAATGCACATTACAATACACAGCGATATCACAGTACAGGATAATCCACAAAATAATGTCACAGAACAGGATAATATACACAGTGATGTCACAGTACAGGAATAATATGCACAGTGACATCATAATACAGAAATAGTGCCAGGGCAACACGGTGGCTCAGTGGTTAGCATTGCAGTCTTGTAGCACTGGAGTCCTAGGTTCGAATCCTGCCAAGGACAACATCTGTAAGGAGTTTGAATGTTCTCTCTGTGTTTGCATGGATTTCATCCCATAGGGAAAAATGTCCATTGTGAGCCCTGTATTGGCTCACAATCTACATAAAAGAAGAAAAGAAAGAAATAGTGCCCATCATAACACAGGGCACACATAAAAACATCGCTGTGTACTCTGTGACAGCACAGCAATTAAGAAAGTAATTATAATGATGCCATATTAAGACCTTATGATGTCACAATAAAGTAATGGAGACAAATAGTTGTCACTTATTGTACCCTGGGTCTCTTTGGAAGTGGGCCCTCTTGGGCCCCATAGCAACTGCTATGTCTACTACCCTCGTAGTTACACTTATGGTTGGAAGGCTTCTCCACACATACACAGTGAGCCTATCCAGGGCATGAAAATTCCCACATGGGAAATAACCAGATGTAGTTGCTGCTGTCAACACCAGCAGAAGCATGTGGGGTTGTACATTGGCTAAAATTGTTACTATCACCACTGCCACCATCCTCTTCATCTGATATCACCTTGTCACCTGTCTTGATTGCCAGGTCCTAGCCACAAAAGAATCATCATCAACAATGTCATTGTCTTCCCTGTTTTTTTTTTTTTCTAACACTTGATGGTTATGGGATTCCTGCACATTTTCAGAATTTCCACCTCCAGATTCCCTCTAGCTCCTCTACCAGAACAACTACCACTAGTAGTACCACCCTGCCACTACTACCTCCACTACCAACACTCATGTCTTCCTCCTCTGATTACGGACAATGCTGATTGTTCTCATCCAGCTCATCAAAAAGAGGAGGAAGATTGCTCTGACTAGTAGAAATAGATTCCTCAGCAAGTGCCTCATCACTACCATCATTCTTGTCATTGAAGAATATGAAGGAGACATGGTTGATAGCCCAGAAAGGCCCTTCAAATTATGTGTTATGTAGGTGAAGGAGGAACACACAGAAGCCTGACTGAAAATCTTATTATTCTCGGATGCAATATTGCTTGCATGAGTGTTTCCACACCCCTTTCCTTTGGTCATCTGCTGTGTGGGAATTTTTTTGTACATTGGTAAATGATAAATCTATGGCAACATGCAAGATCTGCAAGCAGGAGCTTAGCCTATTCCCTGCCCTGTTTTTACCAGTCATTTTTTACTGCACACTGCTTACTTTTAGTGATAGTGATCAAGAATTTTGATACTATATGTATGTCTAACACGCCATCACACTGTGTTTTGGGTGAGCAGAACAGAAAAAGATCATTAAATAACCGGAGTTCTTTTTTTCTTTCATATTAGTGCAGGCTGTTAGACTGTATATTTGGTAAACAACAAAATAAAGCTTAAATAATGGATTTTTTTTTTATTTGCGGAGGCGGAATCAGTACTTTTCTGTTAGAACATCAGTTTGTATGTATTTAATGAAAAATATAACCTGTTGCCCCCGAAAAAACCATAACAAAAGATTATTTTACCAGCAGGAACTGCAGGACTGACAGTAAAAAAATATATTTAAGCGTATAAAGCAAAACAGATATGCTCCCTAACTCCTATCTATTATTTCTATACTAAACTATTGCTCGCAATTTTAATTTTTAAATTTTTATTATGTTAGCTGCAAAGGTCCTGCAGCTAACATATTGGTGGCAGATCCCATAAGTAACATTCAGAGGTCTTGTAGAGTTTGTTTTGGTGGCACAAGGGGACCTGCATGCTCTTAGGCAGGTAGTTTCAATGTTATGGCTAAGGGTTAGTTCACATCTGCGTTGGTATTCCGTCTAGGGGAGTCCACATTCGGATCCCCTCGAACAGAATACCAAACCCAATTGCGCTGTGCAGGAAAAGCACAAAGACCCCATAGAATATATTGGGGTCCGTGTGCTTGCCGCCAGATCTCTGCAGGGATCATGCAGACAAGAAAATAGTTCACAATCTACTTTCCTGTCCACATATTGTGTGCGGGCAGCGCACGGCAAGTAAACGGACGCCATTATAGTCAATGGGGTCCATGTGCTTTTACTGAACAGTGCTTGAAATTGCGTTTGTTATTCCGTTCAGGGGGTCCCCATGCGGACCCCCTTGAACGGAATACAAATGCAGATTTGAATGAGGGGTTATGTAAGTATATATTCTACCTCAAGAGGAAAAGGAGTGTTAAAAACAAAGGTGGGGATAATTTCTAATTTGTCACAGGTTCTGCAGATATACACTTTAGCAAAAATAAATAAAGCCATAATTGTTTAATGAAATAAGAAAGATCTAAAAAATACCGTAAATACAAATATTCCTGATAGTTGAAATTACCATTTACATCTTCTGGGAAACCAACTCAATGAAATTGTAATTAAACAAATATACTATTATAGTAGCTAATAAAAGAAGGCTATAAAATCATTCCTTCATAATAATGTAACTTATTTTATTATATTATTATTCCAATGAAATAACAGGTGCAGAAGAAAAGATATAATGCTGTATTAAAACGTCTCCATTCTCAGTTGAAGAATGCAGAGCTAAACAGACGACAGTATCAGTGGAATATTGAAGAGTTGAAAAAGAAAGCGTCCACTCTAAGGCAGAGTCTTGGAATGATCCAGTGACATTTTAAGCATTTATGAATGGTTACTATTTATAGCATTGTAATTGATTTACATGTTTTATAGCTAAAAATACGTTATTATTTTAATACATTGTCATTAACTTTATTTTTCAGTGCATTGAAAGAAAGCCTGTTGTATTGAAAATGCTGTCCAATCTGCAGGTAGTATTGTATAGAGCAGGAGGAGCAGAGCAGATAGATATTATAATCAATACAGGACAGTATGTCGCTGGGGGAGGGACTCCTAGAAGCACAGATAAGTATTATGCTAGGAGCCCCTCTCCTGGCATTTTGTTCAGGCCAATAAATCCGGTGCACACATAGGTGAAACTCAGCCATAACATTAGGGGTGGTCCTATCAATGACTGACACAGTCACTGTGCATATACTTTATAGCAATCCACATTCTTCTTGTAGAACATGCTGTGTGCAGTATTCAACATAACAGTATTCATTTAATTTTATTGTGTGGTGTCTCCTTTTGCATGTGAAAGCTTAGAACAGGCTGCTGTTGATAGATCTGTTATTATGGGTCCTATTATGAATGAGCTATAGCTCTGTTTGGCATCTAAACCGCTTACTGACATTTGAAATTCAGTTTACCACACAAAATACCCAAAGTATTTATATGTAAATAGAACTAGTTGAATGTTCATTTTTTAATAAATTCTGTATTCATCTACTATTTGGTTCTTGGTTTTTTACATATGCTAATTGTGTTCTGTTTGACCTTACTGTGTATTCAGTGGCTGATTCAGCCACAGAGTCAGCAGCGTGAGGTACTCTGCAAATTAGCCCCATTCGCCTAGGACAGTGAGTTAAAGCTACAGCGAAAAGCAGAAATATGGAAGAGAAATAAAACACGAAAGTCCATCTCAAATTCCTCTTCCATTTCTGCCGTGTGAACATACCTATTAGAATTGCCTAAAAGTAATTCCAAATAACAGCTGCTAGGGAAGGGAAGACAGAGACAATGAGCCCTAAACCTTGCCCCACCCAGTATCCCTACCTATTTGTCGCAACTGTCCTAATGGCAGGGACAACTGGGCGACAAACGCTACTCTAGATAAGTGATACACAGAATGGGACAAGACAAGACAGAAGAGGAGTCAGCAAGCCAAGGGTTAAACCAAAGAGACAAAAAAGTACCAAATCACATGGACATGTTCCTTATGAGGTTGCGAATGGTCTCCTGAGAGATTTCCTACCAAACTGGACTAAGGCATCTGCCAACTCCTGGACAGTGTGTGGTGCAACTTGACATGCTGGAGGCACTACAAGGAGACAGGCCAGTACACCAGGAGACGTGGAGGGGGCTGTAGGAGGGCAACAACTCAGAAGCAGGACCGCTACCTCCGCCTTTGTGCAAGGAGGAAAAGGAGGAGCTCTGCCAGAGCCCTGAGCAAAATGACCTCCAGCAGGCCACAAATGTACATGTGCCTGCACAAACGGTTACAAACCGACTCCATGAAGATGGTATGAAGGCCTGGCGTCCACAGATGTTGGTTGTGCTCACAGCCCAACACCGTGCAAGACACTTGGCATTTGCCACAGAACACCAGGCAACTTTGCCACTGCCGCCCTGTTGTAGGGAGGTTATACAGGCACTTGTAGACCACACACACTACTGAGCCTCATTTTCACGTTTTAAGCACATTACATTAAAGTTGGATCAGTCTGTAGTGTGTTTTTCCACTTTAGTTTTGGGGGTGACTCCAAATTCAGGCCTCCATTGGTTAATAAATTAGATTTCCATTGATGATTTTTGTGTGATTTTGTAGTCATCACATTTAACTTTGTACAGAACAAAGTATTCAATGAGAATATTTCATTCATTCAGATCTAGGATGTGTTATTTAAGTGTTCTCTTTATTTTTTTGAGCAGTGTATATATATATATATATATATATATATATATATATATATATATATATATATATATATATATATATATAGCCAGGGTCTGGGGTTGCTAGGTGGGGTGGCATAGACACACAAATCCAGTTTCTTTAACTCCAAAACAAAGGTAGAGGTCATTTTCACTCAAAAAGTTAGTGTAGCATCAAAATACAAAATTAATTCCCTACCCGGCTAGGCTCTAACTAAACATAGAATAGGTTACCTCACCTAGGATAACAGAAATCAAAAGCCAGTTGAATCAATCAGGACACAGCTCCAAAAATATGACCTCTCTCTGTCAGCTCTCCAGCCAAGCTCTGCCATCAATCTGCTGCTGGAGCAACTTCTTAAGCTCCTTGACGAAGAGACTCTCTGCAGCTGAGTCGCTGTTGGAACATCCCCAAAGTGTGAACTGGAGGGGGGTGGAATGACAGGTCCCACTACCAACCTACCTGTCATTCCTAAAAATCCAGCCCAATACTGAGAATTTACCAAAATGCTCAGCAGACGAAAGTTGTCTGCTGAGAACAAACACTCCTGAAGTTTTCTCATCTCACCCACCTTAGTAGTCTGGGTGAGATATACACCCCCTCCATTACCTGACCAGCCATCAGCTTACTATATATATATATATATATATATATATATATATATATATATATATATATATTACAGTATGTTTGGTGTCAGAGTTATTTATCCCTTGTATGCCAGTTTTCTGGTTTTGCACAAAACAATTTTGGCTTTTCAAAACTGCTCCACCTTCACTACTTGCCCAGAAAGGGCATATTTAATGTTTATCACTATATTTGCTGAAGTTCTCTAATTTCTGTAGCTTCTTTATATCAATATAATAAAAAGTAAATTGGAAAAAAAGACGAGAAGGAGGAAATGAGCTTGATAAGTGGAGAAAGAAGTATTTTTCTTTGACAAGTTAGTTTCCAAAATGTCTTGAATTTGCTTATACTATTTATTTATGTAAAGTTTGTTAAGAAGTAAGTGACTGTTTAAAGCTCAGATCACATTCTCGCAGTATATGCTTGTAATACAATGTACTTCTATGATAACCTGAAATAAGTGTTCAAGATATTTTTATCTTATAGATTTTATGGAAAACTCACATCTTTAGAAGTTTGATATGTAGGCAGAATTTATAAGGGGTTTCTAGGTTAATGGATATTGATGTCCTGTCCTAATATAATGGTGTCACATAAAAACAGAGGGAACTAAGAATAAAGGAGTGACATCTGACTCATATACTAGTACAGGCACTTGGGAATTCCCACACTGACAAATATGCAAAACAAAAATATTATCTAAGAAGGAGTGACTTCATACTGATACTGCAACAATGAATGGACCTGGACCTATATGTAGAATATTATTTCATATTTCTATTTGCACTTTGCGGGTCTTTGGAATTAATACTTTAATTTCCAGTCAAATCCATCCATTACTATTGTACATCTTGTAGACCTAGAGCTGCTTTTTGACAACCATACTTTTAGCCAAAAATAAGAATTAAAAAAGGGTCAAAGCTTTCACTTTCCCCTCTCTTTTTATTCTTCTTCTCCTTTTGGTGAAAAAACTGAGCACAAAGTCAACCAAGCCATTTACTACAGACTATGTTAAAATCTATATATTTATAAAGTGCCATCAATTTCTGCAATTCTTTGGGCCAATATACAGTATAATACTATTTATTTATAGTCCTATGTACTGTTACAGTATGCTAAATGACAGCATTGTGCAGGGGGAACTTCAACTTCCGTATGTGGTGGGGTATCGTGGTATGGATGCAATTCACATATGATCTCTTATGCTAAGTAAAAATCCATGGACCAGAATATATGATATATATAACAAACTAAAACTTACAGATCCCCAAAATTAAAAATGAATCTGCCGTTATGGTAGAGTAAAGCTGTATAAATATTTTTAGCAATTAGAGATAGGTATTGACATGTACAGAGATAACCTTGTGTTGAATGGCTCCCCGTGTAGTATCATCATTTTGCATCTCCATCTACCATATGTTGAACTTTCAGTATATAAAAAACCCAACCAGACCGTGCCTGTTTGATGACCACCATCATATAGTATAAAGTATAACAGTTGTCTAAATAATAATGCTAAAGAACAGTGCAACCACTATCATACACTGCAAGAGCAATATACTGCACATCGCATAAGTAGCAGGGTCATACAGTCATATAGGAAAATACCATACAATACAATTTTTATACCAATATACAAAGACCAACTCCACATATAATCTTATAACAGCAGATAATTAATATTAAAATACATGGTGGTCACAAACCTTAGGTGCTAGGCCATTTAAAGCAGAGAACTTTAGCAGCGGCATCTGACTTGTCCTGGTTGTACCCACAAAAAGCAGCACTGGGTTACTAGCATACCTATTGCACAGGGACGTAAGTACCGGGGTAGCAGCGGTAGTGGCTGCTACAGGTCCTGGGACATTAGGGGGCCCGGCTCTTGCTAGATTATTTTTTTTAATAGGCCGTTACGGGCCCTATTTACTTATCGATCTTGGCTCCTGTTCTCAGCCACTGGGATTGGTAAGTAAGGTGGCGGGCCCGCAACCCCATAATCAAACCCCCAAGTATAATGATCGGAGGGCCAAGAGAGGTGAAGGAACATAAAAAACACTGTTGCTTACTGCTCCTGGGCTCCGGCAGATTTCGGGCCTACTTGGTGTCATCCCAGATGTCACATGGATCGGACTTGCGTCCTTATGCGTCATGACACAAACCTGGCTCAAGTGATGTCTCTTCCATCATTTAAGATGGCCGACATCAGCGAGGAGTGTGCTGGTGCCTAGGAGAGGTAAGTAAGTGTTTTTTTATGTTTGTATCCTCCCCTGGGTCTCTAATTATTATACTCTGGGGCCATGTCAAATGTTCGCCTTGGGGCCCCGCCATTATTAATTACGCCACTTCTTCTATATAGGGAAGAGACCACATAATATTGCTAGATTCCACCACTGTTTTTTCCAACACAAAAAGGAACCCCATTACTGGATCTGTGGGGACTACTATGGCTATAGTTTTGTTCATACAGAGCAGATTCATCAAGTGAAGTCATGTTAAAGTGTACTTTGAAAGTAATGTCACTGCAAAGGAATAACGTACACAGTGATGCTAGTATCACACCTGCACTTTGGTCTCTGTTCATTGGGGACCTGAAAAACATGAATCCAAACCGCTTAAAAAGTGGTTACCTGCAGAAACCCATGGACCCCACAGACTATAATGGGAGCTGCTTAGTTTCCACCTGAAAAATGCATTTTTTCAAGCGGAATGAGGGACGGAATTCCTGAACGGAAACCGAACACTGATGTGAATCCAGCCTGATCTTGCTTAGCAGGTATATGGCAGACAGCAGTGTTGCGACTACAGAAAAAGCATTACAATATAGGCATTATAAAACAGCACACTGAAGTCACCACATACCTGGGTAACACATTGACGCTAACTTCACATCTGCATTGTCCTATCTGTCATACTCGTCTGTCGCAGGAACAAAGCAACAGAAAAATGACATATCTTAGATATGAGACATAGCAATGGATCTAAGGGACCCCATTGACTATAATGCAGTCTGTTTGGAGTCAGTCAGGTGTGTTATTTTTCCTAAAATTGTCAGAAGATAAAGTCAAGCTTGCAGAACTTTTTCCTCCAGTGATTTTCGATGGACACTGCGATGAAGACCTTGAAACAAGACTTCAGTGCCGATGTGAATGTTCGTACATATGTCATGGACAGGACACGTGGATAACAAACATGTTAATGTCAGGACACTGTCACATCAGAGGGATAATAATCAAAATAATGCTACACCACAATGCTAAGGCACATTACCATGACCATCCACATAGTTGTGACAGTACATGAAAGTGTGTAGACTAAGGAGCCATTTACGTTATGTTTTTTAGCATCCGTTTAGAGCAGGGGTCCTCAAACTGC
This sequence comes from Leptodactylus fuscus, assembly GCF_031893055.1. Lineage (NCBI taxonomy): Eukaryota > Metazoa > Chordata > Amphibia > Anura > Leptodactylidae > Leptodactylus > Leptodactylus fuscus. Next base: position 212,273,006 of record NC_134266.1, read on the forward strand.
GGCCTGCGGGCCACATGCGGCCCACCAAGCACTTCTATCTGGCCCCGCCGACAACGCTGGCAGGCGTGCATTTATAATGAAGCTCCTGGAGAGCCCGGGCCCAGGCCATGGAGCGCACTTCACTTTACCTATTGGAGGGCACTGCTTCCGATGTCTGTGCGACCTGCTCTGCCTCCGGCCCACTGTTTAAAAAGTTTGAGGACCCCTGGTTTAGAGGATCTGTTTAATGGATGCAGAAAAATGGATAAAGGAATGAAAATAGATGGCCACTGACATTTTTAATTTTTGGATACAAAAGCATAATATACCACAATTTTGTATCCAATAAAATGGGCAGATATGGATGACCATGGAATTGCATTTGTTTTAATCAGTTTTAAGTATCTCCTAAACAAATGCTAGTAAGAACATCATGTAAATGACTCCTAATAGCACAAAATCAGGATAATAATATTAAAAATAGTGGTATTACAATTTGTAATATATAGTGAAAAATTTTATTTCTCTGCTCAGGCAATTGAACTCTGTGTCTGGGCAGCTATATATTATACTAGCTATAACCCGCGACTACGCTGTCCCCTCACCCTTGCGCGATCCACCTGCAGCGCGGCCCGTGGCTCCCCACAGCCCTTTTCTTGCGGCCAGCGTGGTCACCTCCCACAGCATCGTGGGCTGGGACCCCACGGCCCCGCTGCTGCACCTCCGGCCCTCCGCTTCCCCCCAACTGCGCCCCTGGCTCTCCCTTTATCCCCCACCCGTGTCCTCGTCAGCCCCCTGTTCCCATTTAGAGTTACAGTCATCTCCTACATCTACCCCTTCCCCCCAGCATCACCCACCCGTGACCTTGGTTACCCTCCCCCCCCTTTCCACATGTGCTATCTGGCCCCCCCACTTGCCTTCTGCCCTGTGGTGTGAAACCCAACCCCCCCGGCCCCCTCTCTAACCCCTACCACCAGCACCTCCCCTAAACCAGCAACCCCCGCCCCATGGCCCCTACCGATCACTCGTGCCCCCCACCCCTCTCCCCCTTAAGCAAGCCGGCGATCCCTGTTCCCGCAACACTCACCATGTAGATGCTGGGGAGCTGTGTGTCCTTTCCGTGTGTGCGGTCCTTTCCGTGCTGTGTGTGTTCCCAGTCGCACAGTTCAAGGGTAGGTGCGGCTGGGCTTGTTCGGGCTGGGTGCGCTGCTGCATGCGACGCCGGCCTGAGGCAATGTATGGCCGGGCGGCATGTCAGCTGCGTTCGGAAGCATGCGGGCAGCCGCCATGTTGAGCGAGGAGTCCCTGCACGCTGGCCACGCCCAAAATTTGGCGCCAACCTATGGGGCACTGTGCTGGCTCCCTATCCCGCCCACAAACTGCCATGCACCAATAGAAGTGGCGTCTAACTACCTGCGCTGACGTCATGCCCGGACCGACAGTGGAGCAGGCGACAACTTTAGAGAGTCGCGGTGGCGTTTTGGGGTGAGTGAGACATTTTTAAAGTAGCCTATTCCTATTCCTGGCCAATATGTAGGTGTGTGTGTGAAATTTCTAGGAAATCCATTCAGCCGTTCGAGTGTGATTGAGGAACAAACATACAAACATCCAAACTCACAAACTTTCACATTAAGGCGGGTGAAAATACTATGGGTAAAACAGTAGTTGATGAACGCCCCTCAGCATGACTTAAAAACCTCTTAAGGCCCCTTGTATCTGTTGGCCGCTGGCTGTGATTGAACAGCACGGACGTCATGGATGGCACACAGATGTATTCTGTGTTCCACCTGCGCACTGGCTGTGCTTCCATGGCTCCATTCAAATGAATAGGAGGCACGGAAGCACTGCTGCAAAACTGGACAGAAATAAGACCTGTCCTGAGTTTTGCGATCCAGACTTTCAGCCGCAGTTGGGACTGTGTATTCACAGTCGTGTGCATGGGCTGACAAAAATTAAAGGGTTAGTGTGCTATCCAGGAAAAACCCGGAGCGCACACTAAACTAGCACACAGTTTATCTGCATGTGGTCTTACTAAATACAGAATTTGCTTGAAGGAAAGTCTGTTTGGTATTTCAAAAAAAGGCAGTGTAATCCAGGTAAAGACTTCCAGAGTTCACGTAATTCTCTGAATTATATTGCCACTTCTGTTTAGACAGTGAAAATTTCCTGGGAAAGTCACTTCTTTTAACACTGCAACATTATACTTTATGCAAACAATTTGTAAGCAGCCTGTGGCTACTGCGGGAGAGAAGAAGGAGGAGACTGTGATCTACGTGTGCACTATGTCACCAAGAACTCTTGTACTTATAGGAAGTAAACTCTGCACTCACTGAAAGCTTATGCACTGCATGACAAAGACTGGTAGGTCACATTACTTCTTCATACAATATTTATTTGCTTCATTTTAGAAGAAATCATTTGATTAAATTAGGAAGACTATGGAGTGCGGAGTGTTTTATTATAATAATATAGTACAATAACCTCCCAGCGTTTACAGCCATGTCAGAGTGCAGAGTGCATACAGTATACAGCTTGAGCTGGGAGTTAATGCAGTTACTTATGTGTAGACGAAATACCTAATATTGTATTATGCTAACCTGTTCTTGCAGTTGTGTATATTGATTAAGTTAAGCTTTGCTGCAGGGTACGTATCTGAATAATACATAATAATTTATACAATGGGTAGACCTCAATGTGCTGCAATCCTTATAAAGCTAACATGCGTGGAGTGGAAAAGATACTAAGAGCTGTTTGTAGTTTGACAATCAATAGTAATGCGCTTATAAAAGATTTCTCAACATAGCGTTTACTGAACCCTCCATCTAATATATAGATCCTCAGTCTGTCTGAAATAGGAATACATGAGGAGGAGTGAGGGGGATTGTCAATTGGTTCACAAACTCTTTATGCCCATGCTGACTTTTTTTAGGTGACTGATAACCATATTGTACAGAGGCAATCTTAGTGCCAACATTGTATGAAGATGACCTATGTGAAGTTCCCCTGGTGATTGCCAGAATAAATGAATTATCATTGACTATAGTGACTGTATCATGTGCACGCCTGAAAAAGAATGATTACATGTCTTTCTCTCTCTATATACATATATAATACCCGGCGTTTTTAGGCAATGTATGAAATGGGAGAATTGTTACGTACTTTGCCTAGGCATTGTATAGAATACCTAGGGCTTGTACACATGGGGCAAGAGGGGCGGATTTTGGCGCTGAATCCACACCATAATCTACCCCCTCACAATAGAGGTCTATGTCTATGCCCTTTCTTCAGGCGGATTCTGCGGCTGATTCAGCCTAGCGGCAGCGCCCTCCAGACTAGGCCCATTCATTTGGGCCTACTCCGGAGTGGGAAGCCACGACAATTGTGGCAGGCGCATTTTGGCCCTATTCTGACAGAATCAAGACCAAAATACGCCACATGGTACCCCGTGTAAATGGGGCCCTAGCTATTCTATATAATGACGAATGCTATTTAGGCAAAGTATGAAACCCCCCCAAAAATGAGCTCTGTGAAGTGGCGTGAAATGTAATGCAAACAGTCCGTGACGTAATACTGGATGTTAGTACTGACACCTTCTTTAACAGGATAGACATTTGTTTCCTACAATCATCACATCATAGCGATTCAGCAACCAATAGTCCCTGCGGTATAATGGGGACATATACATATATAGAATATTACACATATGCTCTATAATGTGCACACATCACCATTAACCCCTTCACTATCCCCATTTCTCATGAAGTTTATGGTGGGAGTCTGTAAGTTGCCCTTTCAGTGCAGTCAGAAGATACACCCCCCACAGTCTTCCTACTCCAATTTGCCCCATGACAGGCAGCCCATAAGCCCTGAGGCGATGCCTGAACCCCTATAGAAGTAGCACGACAAGGGTTACTCCAATGTGGGGGGTGTCCTATCAGTTACAGGTACGGGGACCCAGAGAGGAGATGACAGCACCACTGGCCTCCCCCCCATAATGACAAATGCACTCGCCCAGCCCCCCTTCCCCCCCCATAGTCCTGCTCAAACTGAAAAATTCAAACCTGATACCCCAGGAGGCTCAGTGTGCCCGGGGAGCTTCAGGGGATTTTTTAAGGATTTTTGTCAGATTTTTCCTGACAGGTGTTATTAAGTGAGGTGGAGGGGTGAGTACTGCCCACCGAGCTGTCAGCATCCCCGGGGGAGGGCTCCGGGCTCAGCATCTCATGTGTTAGGTGTTAGCGGTGAGCCCCGGTCCTGACCAGTCTCCTATACCGACACTCCGTAGCGCTGGTGTCTTTCATTACCTGTCATATATATATATATATATATATATATATATATATATACTGTATATATATATATATATATTATATATATATATATATATATATATATATATATCCTATTAATATTGTAAAGGTGAATGTTTGTGAGTTTGTGAGTTTGTGGGTTTGTGTGTTTGGATGATTGTGAGTTTGTTCCTCAATCACAGCCAAACGGCTGAATGGATTTTGGGGAAATTTCACACACACACACACACATATTTGCCAGGAAATGGTAGTAGGCTACTTAAAATGTGGGTCACTCACCCCAAATTGCCACTGTGACCCTCCAAAGACACCTCTGGGCTTGCCTGTAGAACCTGGCATTCCTCCTATTGGTGCATGGCAGGCTGTGGGCGGGCTATAGAGGCAGGGCTGCAGCATCATAGGTTGGGGGCTGAATGTGGGCGTGCCGATTGAGCAGGGACACAGTGAGGAAGATGGCGGCAGCCCACATCGTCCCGGAGCCGCAGCTATCCAAGCCCACCTGCACACATGCCGGACGGAGGAGGCTGCTTCACCCGACACTAGACATACAGGTCAGTGCAGCGGGGGGGAGGGGGTGTCCTGGGGAGGGGGGGTGTCCCCAGGGATCAACGTCGTTCCCCAGCTTCATGTCCCCCTCCTACATCAGCCCCAGTGTAGTAGCATTTACCTTGGCCTCGCTCCCTCGCCACCGCTCTCTCGCTCGCTCAGTCCACATAGATTGCGCGTCATAGCAACCTGACGCTGGGGCCTTGCTAGGACACACACAGGCAGCAGCGAGCGGAGAAAGCAGCAGTGACGGAGCGTGGCCAAGGTAAGTGCTAATACACTGGGGTCGATGTAGGAGGGGGACATGAAGCTGGGGGCAGAGATGGAGGGACATGAATCTGGGGGCAGAGATGTGGGGACATGACGCTGGGAGCAGAGATGGGGGGACATACAGCTGGGGAAGAGATGGGGAGACATAAAGCTGGGGGCAGAGATGGGGGACATGAAGCTGGGGGCAGAGATGGAGGGGACATGAAGCTGGGGGCAGAGATGGGGGGACATACAGCTGGGGAAGAGATGGGGAGACATAAAGCTGGGGGCAGAGATGGGGGACATGAAGCTGGGGGCAGAGATGGAGGGGACATGAAGCTGGGGGCAGAGATGGTGGAACATAAAGCTGGGGGCAGAGATGGGGGACCATGAAGCTAGGGGCAGAGATGAGGGACATGAATCTGGGGGCAAAGATGGTGGAACATAAAGCTGGGGCAAAGATGGGGGGACATGAAGCTGTGGGCAGAGATGGGGGGACAAGAAACTGGGGCAGAGATGGGGGGACATGAAGCTGGAGGCAGAGATGGGGGGGCAGAAACTGGAGGCAGAGATGGAGGGACAAGAAACTAGGGCCAGAGATGGGGGGGCAAGAAAGTGGGGGCAGAGATGGGGGGACAAGAAACTGGGGACAGAGATGGGGGGACACAGATGGGAGGGACAAGAAACTAGGGGCAGCAATGGGGGGACAAGAAACTGGGGGCGGCAATGGCAGGACAAGAAACTGGGGCCAGAGATGCAGGGACAAGAAACTGGTGCCAGAGATGGGGGGACAAGAAACTGGGGCCAGAGATGGGGGGATAAGAAACTGTGGGGACAAAAAACTGGGGCTAGAGATGGGGGAGCAAGAAACTAGGGGCAGAGATGGGGGGGGACAAGAACCTGCGGGCACAGATGGGGGACAAGAAACTGGCGGCAGAAATGGGGGGACACGAAACTAGAGGGAAGAGATGGGGGGGACAAGAAACTGGGGGCAGAGATGGGGGGACAAGAAACTGGGGCAAAGAGATGGGGGGCAAGAAACTGGGGGCAGAGATAGGGGGACAAGGAATTGGCGGCAGAGATGGGGGGACAACACATATAAGCGGTTCAACGCCACCGCCAACCACCTCTTCGTCTTCTTTTGCCGGCTGGGGTCAGACTTGTGCGCCTGTATAGTCGGCTCTGCCATCGGGACCCAGGCAAAGCCGAGAGCCCAGGCCGGCCGGCGTCCATTTTTTTGGACAAAAAAATGGCCGCCGACCAGCTTGTGCACTTGGCTGTTTCCTGCGTCCCGATGGCAGAGCCAACTGTGCAGGCGCCGGAGTGTGACTCCAGCCGGAAGAAGACGGCAGAAGAGGCGGTTGCTGTTGAAGATGGAGGCACCACTGGAGAGAGTTCTCTGGCAGCATTGGGGATGCCCCCAGTGCTGTTTAAGCGCTGGGGCCCTCCCCCAGTGCGGCGAAAGAACTCATTTGCATACCGGTAAAAACCGGTATTTCTACCGAACAGTAGGCCGAAGGAGACTGATAAAGGTAGGAGACGAATAGCCTTTCTTATGGCTATTTCGACGTGTCAACTAGAAAAAAAAGTGTTTAAATGATAGGATCCCTTTAAACTTTCCTCCAATCACCACCTGCTCTTATAACAGGTAATAGTTTGTAACTGGGATAAGAGCGGGGAGTGAGCAGGGGAAAGCTCGTACTACTGTACTCAGAAGAATCTGTGTGACATCAGATGTCACGTGACTAGGTAGGCGTGTCTTTGTAACCTGTGCACTGCTGGAAGAGATGGAGACATGTGTGGTCTAAGGTACTGGAGGGATGTGGGGTGCAAGGTGGAATGTGTGGAGGGAGATACAAGGTTCAGGATGTACTGGGGGTTGCAGGGTGTACTGTGGAGGGATATGGGGTGCAAGGTTGACCGTGTGGGGGGAGAGATGTGAGATGCAGGGTGGACTGTGTGCGAGGGGAAGATGTGGGTTTCAGGGCGTATTGTGGGTTGCAGGGTGTACTGTGGTGGGATGTAGGGTGCAAGGTTGACTGTGGGTGGGGGAGAGATGTGGGGTGCATGGGTGTACTGTGGGGGGTTGAAATGTGGGGTGCATGGGTGTACTGTGGAGGGGTGAAATGTGGGGTGCATGGGTGTACTGTGTGTGTGGGAGATGTGGGGTGCATTGGTGTACTGTGGGGGAGAGATGTGGGGTGCAGTGTGTATTGTGTGTGGAGGAGATGTTGGGTGCATGGGTATACTGTGGGGTGCTTGGGTGTACTGTGAAGGGAGGCATATGGGGTGCAGGGTGTACCCAATGAGAAATGGATGGGAATGGGTGGAGTCAATTTAGAAGTGGGTGGAGCTAAATTTGTCGAGGCATGTCCACATTTTGTCCCTCTTTCTGTTCTTTAAAAGTTGTGAGGTGTGTGTGTGTGTGTGATATAAACATATATATTTTGCAAAGAATACAGATGATATTAACATAGGTTGATATGGCCAACTGACACATCTGATGTGTAGGTCCATATCAAGGAAATGAAGAATTGGATTTGGTGAATGTTACATACTCAATATTTTTGTTCTTACGAGAGATAAGCCACTGCCAGAGGTGTCTAAGGCCTGGTTCACATCTGCCTTTCATTGCTCTACGCATTGACAAGCGGTGAGCAATGAAACCACATGGACCCCATAGACTATAATGAAGTCTGTGTGTTTTCTGCGGGCTGCCTGCACGAGTCATGCGGAAATAAAAGTACTTCATGAACTACTTTCCTCTCTGCATGACTCATGTGGACACCTCGCGGAAACACATGGACCCCATTATAGTCTATGGTGTCCGTGTGCTTTCATAAGCTCACCACTTATCAATGCATTTGGTATTCTGTTCAGGGGGGTCCACTCCCTTTTTCATAACATATGTATGCTTAGCTGGGGGTCTGCGGGTTGGGGAGGAATAGCTGTTTGGCCAAATAAAATAAAAAATGTAATGCATCTTACTTGTCCAACCACCCTACTATTGAATACAGTGAAGAAACTGTTGAATATAGCTTGTGGTGGGAGGAGAGTCTGCATGGAATAATTCAGACACTGATATAATGATTTTCCAATACAGTATATTGCCCCTCTTCTTTGTCCCCCACACATAATATTGCCCCCTTTATTTGGCCCCCACACAGTGCCACATTAGGCCTATTGGATTATTCCAACACATAGTGGCTGATATTTTACTCATTCATCCCCACACCTGTCTACACCCACCTCCACTTCAGCCTCCAGAGGCAGTACACAATATGTCCCGCTGCTGAACAACCTCCAGACATCACCTCTAGAGATGAGCGAATAGGGATGAATGGATGCGGCCGCACTCTGGCCGGCGCTTGACCTCTTGAAGTTCTCCTGTTCCCATTCATTCCTATGTGAGCAATGTATTCGAAACTAGAGTTTTGAATAGTATTCGCTCATGTCTAATCACCTCCTAGTTTCAGAATTGATATGTAATGGGAAGTGCTTGCTACAGCCTGAAGCCGAGGCAGTCCTGAACAGGAATAGAGATAGGTGAGTAAAATATTGGCTAATTCCTGTCAGAACAATCCAATAGGTTGCGGTCAATTAAAAAAAAATCCATAATGCAAGCGACCTCTGCAGGGCTCCCCTTTTCTCAGTTGCTTGGGTGACGTTATGGCCAAATCCACCTCTGTGTCTATAATTAGTGTGAATCTGGCTACTAAAAGAAGGTAGAGCATTCTAAAAAATGAGCCGACTTATTTTGCTTTGGTAGATTTAACATGTTTTTGTTAAGTTATGAAAGTAAAACAAGTTTGCATTCTTCAGAATTCTGAAGTTATAGAGTATTTAGAAAAAAAGATCCTCTTTCCTTGTTTATTTTTGCTGACATTATGTTGACTTTATATACACTATGCTGACATTACTTACTGCACATGCCAGTTTTATACAGCCACCCCCCCCACCCCCCCTTTATCCTTCTTGCATCATAAAAGGTAAATATTGGTTATTTAGACCAGTTTTAGAGGATGTTACCAGTCTTTTGGAGTACAGTGTTTACTCTTGGGCTGTCTCCTTTCATACAAGGGGCAAAACTATTCATTTGTACTGTTATGAAGACAAGCTCTGGGGTTTTCTTATTTAAAATTAATTTAATTTGTCAAATTAATCTCATTAATTTTCAGCCCCTCCATCTTTCACTCACCTTGTAGGCTCAGATGAATGGGTTAATCATTGGAGTGACTGGCGCCCTGCAGCCATGAAATTCATGGCAAGTTTGAGCGGGACACTTATTTTTTTAGCGTTCCACTTTGATCTCTGTCTCCTGTTGTACTCTTGGCAGGGTCCCTGCACCATATTCGCCATGTGAACATACCCTTATGGTCTCAGGTTAAAATATTTTCAAATTCTGTTCACCCTAGAAGAAGGTAAAATTGTAATGTAAGAGAGCACTGCATTGTGTTCAGTGTGTTTTTTTTTTGTTTTTTTTTATTTCACTTAGTCCACTAATCCTTTGAAATTCCTTGAAATTTATAAAAATGTGAGAGAGAACATAAGAAAGTCTGCTAAACATCTTTAAAGGAGTCTGCTACCTCCAGAACAGTCTCTACAACATCATATGAGCGATTTAGAGGGAATTATGGTGGTGGTAGACTCCCTTTTAAGCTAGGCTTTTTATACCAGTCTAACCTGGACTTTTTTTTTTTTTTTATAAATGTCTCAATTTCATCTTTCAGATATTACAGGACAAAGATGGTTGAAGAAACTTGCAAGGAAGAAGTTGTATTGATAGATCTTTATGACTCTGGTTGTCATAAAAACAAAAGCCTCAACAAAGACAAAGCTTTACAGCATATACGGACTATTACTCAAAAACACTATGGCGCCAATATACCATTCACCTACTTCATGGTCTACCAAGATCCTATATATAAGGATAATAAATCAGATAAACATTCTGATATACCAGAAATGGACCTTGATAGCTTAAAAAATGGATTTAAGATTGTAAAGGACACAAGTTTAGCTGCTATACTTTATACTATCAAACAAGAAATAGACACGTTAGATATAAGCACTGCACTTATTATTCTGCCCCAGCAGAAGAAGCTAGAAATGGATATATACCTAGATCAACTGTTTACTGCTATGTATACTTTCACACTAGAATATTTCACCATTCAGCATTGTAAAGAGAATACTATACAACGATGTGGTACAGAACCAGAGAAGAATGAACTGTCTGATGAAGATGCCAAAGAACATGCAAGAAGAAACATCAAGTCATACCTACAAAGCCTCCCGAGTCTAAAAGGGGAGCTAGTAATCCTTAAATCACAGAAAATACCAGGTAAATGAGGTTTGAACACTATATTTATAGGCGTTTATAGACATGGGCATATATGCCAGAGACTGGTAGATGAATAAACAAAGGTGAAGCTGTGTAACAGTCATTGTTTCCAGACACATGATCCGGGAGATGTTTGTCTGGCTCTTACGGGAAGGTAACAGAGCACTGCTGTACCTGACCACAAAGCACTTCTTGTAAATACACTAAGAATCACTGGCACGCATACACCTACATGGGCGGTACCAATAGTATTATACTATATTGCACTGTTCCTGTGTCTGGAGACACTGCAGTACTAGGCTCTTTCTTGTGCTGAATGTTGACTGGCCATTGGTACAGCAGCAGTCTCATTTAACTGAATGGGCATGAGTTACAACAGCCCCTAAGTTATGTATGGTACTGTGCTCGGTATTCAGTGAAGAGGTCACAGTATTCCATAAGATAGATGTAGGCGTGCCCCTGCTGGGTGTGATGGGTGCTCACTCCATTTCACTTTAATGGGAGCGCTGGAGATAGCCAAAGTAGAGTATTTGGCTATCTCCAATACTCTCATTAAAGTGAAGATATTTGGCTGGAAGTCAAAAAAAATTGGGTGGTCCTCACTACATGTGATGGCATGCAGGCAGAGGGTGCACATGTGCTATCGTTATTGGTCCCTGGAGGCTCAGTGGACCAAAAGCTTTTCTGTAACATAAGTAGACATCAGCATTATAGATAATACATAGTTACTAGTGACCCCATTACATACTTTGCATTGGGTTGCATGAGTTTCCTGTTATGCCCCTACATGTAGGTGTTAGTAACCTATGGAGACATTGGAGAGGTAATGAATAGGCTGACGACACTCAAATATATTTCTCTGAACCAGACATTACCTCTCTGTTGGCCAGAGTTCCAAAATGTCTAGTGGCCGTAGCCTCTTTTCTCACCTCGCCCCACATCGCACGTCCCCCTACCTGACCCATCCTACCATTGCAGGAAAAATGCGTTCCCACTGTGTTTTTCCCACAGTATTTTTTGGCTGCTGCTTCCTAGCCTTAACTATGTATTCGTGTCTCTAGGGGCTCTTACAGTAAGGGTGTCTTCTTAAGATACATCTGCTGCTGCTGCTTCTGCAATCTAAGCACTGGAAAAATAGCATGTAAAGGATTATTGGATTTGTTGGATGCATTCTTCACAACATCCTGTAGATGGTGCTGTACAACTATAAGATGACTTCTCATGCTTTACATTTCTATAGATCTCACTCTGAATGTATTGATAGTTAGAAGCTGCAATAAAAATATTTGTTCTTTATGCTCATAGTGACTACATGACTAATAGAATACAATGGTTTCATTGCCTGACAATCCAACACCCTAGAGAAGTGAATGTCTTACCTGAGCACAAGCAAAATAACTACATTTGGGCTAATTGTCAGGAATGCAGAGGGCGCCATGTTATCATATCTATTATGTGGCATCTTAGTCTTAATGGTATTGGATTGGACATTGGCTTAGGAGATGCTCGGTCTATATCCTCCATTGAGCATTACTTCATTTTCATAGTTTTCATTATGTATCTGTCTACAGAGGATATCTTTCTTCATGGATTTACTACACGATGTGGTGGCGTATCTTCTATACCGACCCTCAGCTCCCTAAATCTTTTCTGCAGTCCAAAAAGAAGGGATCCAAAGGGGGTTGTTGCAGAAAATTTCCGCCGTCTTGGAAAAGCTGCAGGATTTGATCCTCAGACATATGTTCCTGTCAAGGTAATTTAGTTCCAGTTTATATTTTTTAAGTCCTGGCACTATATTCTGCTTTGTTTCATTTACCATTATATATACTTGCTGGAGGGCCCACAGTAGAAACACTGCACTTGCTGCCTTTTGTGCCATTCACCCCATCTCTTAGATTGGAAACTTTCTGTTTGATTATTACTAGTGTGTCTTTCTAAAAAAACTCCCATTCACTTGTATAAGAGCTGAGCTGTGTTAACCTGGCACAGCAACTACACACAATTGTCTGCTTCAGGCTTTGTTCTCTGTATAGCAGTTTCTGGAAACAGCTGATCAGCGACGGTGCTGGGTATTATATCCCCACCAATATAATATGATGACTAATCCTAAGTATAGGTTATCATAGAAACACAGAGGATTGACAGCAGAAAAATACTACTTGATCCATTTAGTCTGCCTATATACTGTACTTTTACCATTTTACCATAGGTTTAACTTCATCTGATGGTTGTAAAACTAATCTGTTGGTTCCAAGTCTCAACTAATCCTTTCAGTGATATAATATTACCAGACGTTGCTTCACTAATTTCAGATTGTGCCCCAATGTTCTTGCGTTTAGTTTTCAATAGTGTTTGCCATGAAAACCCCTCTAAGTATGTACTGTATTTGTGGTGCTGGGGCCTGTGCAAGGATCTATGTTTGACTTATGACCTAAAAGCCCTGATTTATATACAGAAAGCTTTAGTAGAGAAGTGAATAAGCTTATAGCAGTAAATCAGAATGTAGACAAAGTGCAAATTTGCTAGTATATTTAACTTTAAGTTATTGAATTATTGGTATTTTTTATTTGGTTGTAGCAGCCACTTTCGGAGCATGCAGCCATATTGGTTGTCACATTTGAATTACTGTAGCAGATCATGGTAAAACTGTCAACTTGGTAGAAGATGCTTACAAATGAAGCTCTTGGAGTTTTTCTGAATTTATCTTAGTGTGTGTGTGTGTGTGTTTTAGAGAAGGAGAATTGTGTGAATGATGGCAATCTCTGTACAGTGCTTAAAGGGATTTAATCATTGAAATGCAATTTTTTCTCCCTAACACGTAGGAATAGTCTTAAGAAGGGCTATTTTTCTCCTACTTTTAGATTTCTTCTCTGCGCTGCCGTTCGGTAGAAATCCTGTTTTTTTTCTGTATGCAAATGAGTTCTCTCGCAGCACTGGGGGCGGTCCGCAGGATTCAAACAGCACTGGGGGCGTCTGCAATGCTGCAAGAGAAATCTCCAGCACCGCCTCTATCTTCGCTTGGAACGGCCTCTTCCTGTATCTTTTCCGGCGCTGGCTTCAAACTTCTAGGCATACGCAGTTGGCTCTGCCGTTGGTCCTCGGGCAGAGCCGATTGCGCATACCCGCAGACATTTTCTTGTGGCCGCTTACCCCAGCTTACTGTGTAAGCAGCCACAGGAAAATGGCTGCTTAGACAAGTTTACTGTGTAAATTGCTGCAGGCATGCGCAGTCAGCTCTGCCCGAGGCCCGAAGGCAGAGCCAACTGCGCACGCCTAGAAGTTTGAAGCCCACAGTGCTGCGAGAGAACTCATTTGCATACAGACGAAAACTGGGATTTCTGCCGAACGGTGGTGCAGAGAAGACATCTAATAGCCTTCTCCCTACATGTTAGGGAGAAAAAAATGCATTTTAATGATTGAATCCCTTTAAGGACTGAGGTGTAGCTATGAGAGTGGAATAGCATTAGCAGTTGCTATTGGACCCTGACCCCTGTAGGGGCCAAAAATGTCCCATTGCCGCATAAAATAAACCACTATTCTAAATGGCACAAGGGCCCCATTACAGTTTATGCATCAGATCTCAGGACCTTCAAATTAGCTTTCTTCAGTACATATTCTGGCTTTGTATGAGCAAATTATTACTTACTCAATGGTTATTATTGCATTCTTAGTTGATTTTACACTTCTTGCAGGTTGATCATGCAGAGAATGTTTGGATCATGGGAAAACCAGAGCCTCCGTGTTATGATGGGATAGTGACCAATCATAAAGGTGTGACTATAGCCGCTCCTGGGGCAGACTGTATACCAATCCTCTTCTGTGATCCAGTTAGAAGGGCATGTGGAGCTGCCCATTCTGGTAAATTCCTTTATTCTGCTACTTCTAATTTAACATCCTACTAATCCTATCCTATCCTACTAATCCTACTAATCCTACTAATATTATAAATGTGAAAGTTTGTATGTTTGTGTGTTTGGATGTTTGTTACTCAATCACGCAAAAACGGCTGAACGGATTTGGCTGAAGTTTGGCACATACATAGATAGGAACCCCAATTAAAATGTAGGCTACTTTTTATCCCGGTAAATGATGTCACTACGTGACCGTTAAGCACGAATTTAGACACACACTACGTTTGAGGACCTTTGATGACGTCATCACAGGGTCTTCAGCCGTCCCATAGGATAACGCTATGTGGTGGGAGGAGCTACACACTAATTTGGGGCGAAGCTAAACAGGAGGGAGCCAGACAGTGTGAAAGCCGAAGAAAATGGAGTCTCATAGAAGATCAGGAGACTACAGAACATACTGGCTGTGTCTGGACAAGAGGAGTATATTGGCTGTAGAGTTTCAGTGAGTACGACGGGGAATCTGTTGTTCTGCCTCAGATGGGGGAGGGGGGAGAACTGTTGTACATTTCAGCAACATCCATTCAGCCATCTCTAACACACAAGCTGCTCAGACACCCTCACACAACACAAGCCCTGTATTCAAAATTAGTAGATGTAGCCAAGCTGAGGCGGCGCACTAGCAGTTTGTGTGCGTAACACGGGGGCATGTGGTCTTCGGACTGTGCTGGGGGGGGGAGGGCGAACTGTGTCAAATTTCATCAGCAGACATTCAGCCATGTCTAACACAGACACTGCTAGGACACTAAGTCAAGACAACCCCTGTGATCCAAATTGCCCGATGTAGCCGAGCTGAGGCAGCGAGGTACCACAGCTTGCTCTGCTCTCCATACGCATGTGCATACAGCTGGGGCTGCTGCACATATGCACAGATGTAGCAGAGCCGACATGCGGACGCAGGCGGATCACCGCCAACTACATTTGGCTAATTATAAGTGGCTCATTGACAACAACAACTCGCAGACGAAGTCGCGTGCAGAAGCTAGTTTTCTATCATTGTAAATGGTCTAATCTATAAGATATTGTTGTATACTTACTTGGCCATACTGCTTTATAAAAATAATACACTTTATTGTAGCGTTTAAACTAATCTTACATTATAATAAATCTTTATTCAATCTATTACATAATGTGATGTAACGATACAATACTTAGTATTTTATTACTGAATGTGTACTGTTTTAGTAATACAGTAGATGGCGCTGTAGATACATATATGCAGATACAAACCGTATCCAAGTGCTACTGTAGCTGCTAACAGTTTACCATCAAGCCATCCAGTTCTTTGTTAATAGTTGTCTTGTGCCACATGTATACCTTATTCGCTCCTGGATTCTTGATATTGCTGAAACATTTGTAGCTTTATGATCACCGGTGACCCAACCAGGTATATATTATGTAATGAAAAATCATGATGGATTCTCTTTGGATATGTAACATGGAAAATTGGTTTAGTCATCTTTGTCATAATATTACTGATCCTTCCTATTGAGGTTGTAAATGTAAAGATGAACGTCTTGAAGAAAAGTGATGATGAATGATACTTTGTAGTAGACATCTAGTCACAATCGCAGGTGCAGAGGTAGTTGTCAAATCTGGACCCATGCGCCATATCACACAGTGGCAGAAGTTATAAGATTAATTGTACAATTACATTAGTAGGTTCCATTACTGTAGAAATCCTTTCTATACTTACTGTTCAGCTCTGCTGTATAGGACTCGGAGCTCTCTCCTTGTTCCTGAGCCCAAGGTCATTACTCGGGGGACTTAGGCTGTAGTTCGGATACTGCAGTGCAGAAAACATTTATACTGCAATATCTGGATCAAATTGGAGCTGCAGTAAGAATTTAGCTTAAAGAAGAAAGGGATGTAATGTCCATGTAATATGAATACTGGAGGGCTCTTTTAAAAAAATATCAATTGTGCATCATATTATAGAAAAGATGTCATGGAAAAAGTAAGTCTGCGCAAGAAGGAGACTATGTGACAGGGATGCCCTTAACTCAGCACAACCTGTGAGGTTGCAGGGGCACATCTTATGTCATTACTGAAAGTACATATTGGCTGTGTGGGCCTAGCATCATAGATCATGTAACAATGGGAGCTGTGATGTAGTAATGCCGCATAGCGACTATACAGGCTTTTTTTGGCTCCATGCACTGTGTAGTACAGTACTCCCAAATGGCTGATCTGTGCAGGGCCATCTGCTGCCCCCATCATTCAAATATATGTGACCTATCCTAAGGATATTATATAAAAAAAAATCCCAGACAGCTTTTTTAATGATGCCCACTAATGAACCCTAAAAAAAACCCCCATACAACCATGATAATAATGCCCCTTTATATTATTGCCCCATATATCTTCATTTCTGATCCTCGATGCAAGAAGTCAGACCAGAGCTGCGCATCTCCTTCCACCTTCTTACTTGTAGGCTGCAAACCTCTTCAGGCCTGCAACCTACAAGGTGCCATGGCCGAAATACATCTGCATCCCAGCTCGTGGCCTCCTATGCTGGGACACTACATCCTAGGTGTGGTCAGAGCACCCTATAGGCTACAGGCCTGAAGAGGATTGTGGCCTACAAGCAACAGAATAGTGGTGCAGGAAGCCATTAGCTTCCTCCTTTGCCATGCAGGCAACTACATTGGCATCTTTGTAGAAGCCAATATAGTTGAAATTGCAGCGGCCTGGGGGTAGTCTCCACTAAGTCAGTGGGCCTGGGAGCATCACCCCCTTCTCCCCCCCCCCCCCTCCCCACTAGCTACGCCACTTAAATATAGGGTTAGGGCAGCAAATTAATCTTTGTCCTGGATGCAAGGACAAGTCACCATCCAGTCCTATCTGTAGGAAAAGGAAAGAGCTTTTTTAATTACTAATCATACTAATTAATTAAGCAATGCAACCAAACAACACAATAAGTGTAGTAAAAAGGATAGGATAGTAATGTGAATTTTTTTTTTGTGTGTGTGTGTGACTACAAATAAATTGTCTCTATATTTTTTTTAGGTTGGAAAGGCACCTTGCTGGGAGTCTCAATGGCCACAGTAAATGCCATGATATCAGAATATGGGAGTGACGTGAAGGATATACTAGTGGTCCTAGGCCCATCAGTAGGACCATGTTGCTTTACATTAGTACAAGAGGAAGCCAAAGCCTTTCATGAGATTGACCCTCAGTGTGTCCGTCAACCTGAGATCCCTAAACCATATGTTGATATCAGAAGAGCAACTCGGTAAGCAAGTGCTTGTTCTGTGTAACCATATTGCTTAGCATTCTGTTCTGTACGGTTTCCATAGAGGTGTTTAGTTCAGTAGAAGTAAACATGTCCCATAGTACTTGTAGCTTACATAATAGTCCTGGGTCTAAATCTTGTCTAACCACCAAAATTTATGGCTAAAGCTTTATTCACATATCAGTGTTTTGGTCTATATTTTGCATCAGTGTTTTTAAGCTCAGACCAGGAGTGGGGACAACACAAAGATAACATTAATGGAAAAATTTGCAAATGTTCACTGTCTTTGACCTGTTCTTAGTCTTGGCTTGCAAACTCTGATGCAAAGCACTGGTTTGTGAATACTGTCTAAGGCTGAGGCCCCACTCTGAGAAAAAGCAGCTTTTTTTGTTGCAGATTTTGTTGCAGGTTTTTTTAAGCCAAAGCCAAGAATTGCTACAAAAGGAATGGGAAATATAGAGGAAGTTCTTATACAGTCCTATGAAAAAGTTTGGGCACCCCTATTAATCTTAATCATTTTTAGTTCTAAATATTTTGGTGTTTATAACAGCCATTTCAGTTTGATATATCTAATAACTGATGGACACAGTAATATTTCAGGATTGAAATGAGGTTTATTGTACTAACAGAAAATGTGCAATATGCATTAAACCAAAATTTGACTGGTGCAAAAGTATGGGCACCTCAACAGAAAAGTGACATTAATATTTAGTAGATCCTCCTTTTGCAAATATAACAGCCTCTAGTCGCTTCCTGTAGCTTTTAATCAGTTCCTGGATCCTGGATAAAGGTATTTTGGACAAACAATTCAAGTTCAGTTAAGTTAGATGGTCGCCGAGCATGGACAGCCCGCTTCAAATCATCCCACAGATGTTCAATGATATTCAGGTCTGGGGACTGGGATGGCCATTCCAGAACATTGTAATTGTTCCTCTGCATGAATGCCTGAGGATTTGGAGCGGTGTTTTGGATCATTGTCTTGCTGAAATATCCATCCCCGGCGTAACTTCAACTTCGTCACTGATTCTTGAACATTATTCTCAAGAATCTGCTGATACTGAGTGGAATCCATGCGACTCTCAACTTTAACAAGATTCCCGATGCCGGCATTGGCCACACAGCCCCAAAGCATGATGGAACCTCCACCAAATTTTACAGTGGGTAGCATGTGTTTTTCTTGGAATGCTGTTTCTTTTTGGACGCCATGCATAACGCCTTTTTTTATAACCAAACAACTCAATTTTTGTTTCCAAAATGAAGCTGCCTTGTCCAAATGTGCTTTTTCATACCTCAGGCAACTCTATATGTGGCGTGCGTGCAGAAACGGCTTCTTTCTCATCACTCTCCCATACAGCTTCTATTTGTGCAAAGTGCGCTGTATAGTTGACCGATGCACAGTGACACCATCTGCAGCAAGATGATGCTGCAGCTCTTTGGAGGTGGTCTGTGGATTGTCCTTGACTGTTCTCACCATTCTTCTTCTCTGCCTTTCTGATATTTTTCTTGGCCTGCCACTTCTGGGCTTAACAAGAACTGTCCCTGTGGTCTTCCATTTCCTTACTATGTTCCTCACAGTGGAAACTGACAGGTTAAATCTCTGAGACAACTTTTTGTATCCTTCCCCTGAACAACTATGTTGAACAATCTTTGTTTTCAGATCATTTGAGAGTTGTTTTGAGTAGCCCATGATGCCACTCTTCAGAGGAGATTCAAATAGGAGATCAACTTGCAATTGGCCACCTTAAATACCTTTTCTTATGATTGGATACATCTGGCTATGAAGTTCAAAGCTCACTGAGGTTACAAAACCAATTTTGTGCTTCAGTAAGTCAGTAAAAAGTAGTTAGGGGAATTCAAATCAATAAAATGATAAGGGTGCCCATACTTTTGCACCGGTCAAATTTTGGTTTAATGCATATTGCACATTTTCTGTTAGTACAATAAACCTCATTTCAATCCTGAAATATTACTGTGTCCATCAGTTATTAGATATATCAAACTGAAATGGCTGTTGCAAACACCAAAATATTTAGAACAAAAAATGATTAAGATTAATAGGGGTGCCCAAACTTTTTCATAGGACTGTACTTCTACCTTCTGCTCAATCCACTTCTGGCCTTGGCTCAAAAAACCGCAACAAAATCTGCAACAAAAAAGCTGCGTTTCTGCAACATAGGGCCTCACTCAGATGAAAATGGACTTAAACAGAAGACCCCCCCCCCCCCAAAAAAAAAAAAAAAAAAAAAAAAAGCAAAAAAAAAATAAGATTGGGTAAACTACACTTTGGTCTTCATCCAAAAAAATAGACAGAAATGGATCCATTTTTATAAACATTGACACAGGGCGCACAGGGGCGCAAGTGTGAACGCCTCCTTACCTGATTTATTGTATTAGCAAAGTTCAGAGCATGGAGCCTGTACAATGTGCATAAAGGTCTTAAAGCTCCATATTAGGCCTCTGTTTGCTGCTCTACAGGTTTCATGGAGTGCTGTATGTACAGTGATATTCTGTGCTTGAAGTAATGCCTTTAAGGGAGAATACCCCACTACATAATATATCCAATAGAGCAAATCACAGCAACTTTTCTTTTAAACCCATATGAAATCAGTAGCACGTGGATGTATCGTAAAGGTACTACTCACCTATTTGGGAAGCCCTATTAAAGCTACATTCATTGGAGCCATATTCATTATCATTGATGCAACTTTTATAGCATAGATAACAATAGAGCTGGCATAGAAGCTCTATGGCCTACGGGCGAACATGTCTGATTCATGATGAGGTCTGTGTCTTATCATGAATCAAGTGACTACTGTGCCAATATCATCGAGACTGAAGTATAATATGTTTTATATGTGGAGAGAATGCTCTTGCCTGTGTATAATGTAACTGATGCATATACATAAAGGCAGAATGACCGATACGATGTTATTGCTTTTATACAGAGTTTTAATAGTTAAAAATCGCATTAAATGCTATTGATGTGCATTATACATTGCAAAGTTAAAGCACAGATATCTTCAAAGTGTCAGAAAAACTGCAGTAAATGGGTCATATACTTTAGGGAGGATTCAGAACACTATATTGTTAGGGTTGTGTCAATAATTCATGACCAAAGTTCTCCAGAGGAAAATGTTTTATTTAGCTAAGAGAACATTCTGTACAGTCATCTGTGCTAAAAAATAATCCCTATATATTCTTGTTCATGTTTTACATTCTTGTGTCCGTTGCAAAACTGTTTACTTTATCTTTAAAGTTATAGCTTTTGTCTAGTTCAGGTAAGCGAGCTAGTAGGTGACCGGTTGTGTCTAAAATATTGTGTGCCCCAGGCAAATTGTTACGCCTTTGTAAACAATAAAGGAAACGCAGCACTGTTCATTGTGCCGACTGGCAGAAATACAACAAATTGGACCTATTCTGTGCAAAAGCTGATGGTCATCCCTAAACGTCCCTTTAATGGAGACATGTCAAGAATGACAGACCTGTAGTCAGAATGTTTTCCATTTCAGTCCATTCATTTCAATGGGTCGTTATGGGTGTATAACGCGTGTAATTTTGCGCGTGCAATTACGTGCGTTATACACCCGTAACGACCCATTGAAATGAATGGGATCTGTTTTGAGCGCTCACATTCTGACACGTGTATACGTGCCAGAATGCGCGCCCGTAAACTCCGTGTGAACTGGCCCTTAGATGCTGAAATGAATAGGGATTTTGACTCCAATATACAAAGAGCATTGATACTCATAGTATTTTAAAGTAAAATGAATTTTAAATTTGTTTCATGTCACATTTTTTGCAGGATCCTTCTGGAACGGGGCGGCATATTGCCAGAGAATATTCAAGATGATACCATACTGGACAAAAGTAAAAATGTCACACTCTGCACCTCCTGCCATCCTGACACATTTTTTTCTCATGTTCGGGATGGAAATAATTTTGGCACACAAATCTGTTTCATATCTATTAAGTAATAAGCTTCATGGGAAGCAATGATGGTCTCAGGGATTTAGAAGGACCAAATAACCTACTATTTCATCATAACCTAAATGCTACTGACTTCTCTTATTCAATGGAGTGCTGGGTGAAATTGACAGTATTTACACTGACCAGTTTTGTACACTACTGGATTCTCTTCCAACATTCTTCAACCCTCCAAACACTCATTGAAACCTTTCCTCCTCATATGTAGATATAACTGGACGTCTGGACATCTCTTCCACATGACATATATAGAACTCCATTCCCTCAATGTCTGTACCGTATTTATTTCCTGTTCAATAAAGATTTCAAGGTTGTATCGGCAGAGTTTCTATCTAATATATCTTGTTTTACTTGTCTGTCTTGAACTTGTTACAATGTGCTGACCCAGGATTGTGCCATGTAGAGCACTAAGGAATCACAAAACTTTATATATCTAAAGAAAGTAATAATAGTTCAAATAATAATTTCAAACATAATAATACAAAATATTTATTAAATTGCTAATAATTAGATGACATGATTGATTATATTGAAAATTATCTATTAAATTATGATTATATAATGATCAGAATTCTTCATGGTCCTTTGTGCACCTACACGCAATGGCTTACTTAAAAAAGCGGACAGCAGCTTGCTTCTCCTCCTCCCCTCTCCATAGAATTCTTTGTGAGAGTCTGGTTATAGATATAGGTGCTGTTAGAGATAACAGTTTGAATAAAGGGAAGGATAAGAAAACATTATTCTGTAATAAGATATATTAAATACTTTCTAACACTTCTTAGCTCTACAAAAATTGTTTTTAGGTATTCTTTAAGCACAGTAGCGCAGATTTATTAATACTGTCTAAAAGTTAGGTAGTACAAAGTTAGAGAGTCTTAAATTGCGCTAGATTTATAATAGTGTTAAGACTTGATGATAAATTTGTTGCCTTATGAGACTGTCTAGTCTACTTTTACACCTACTTGGCTTAGTTTATGCCAGATAAATACCCTAAAAGTTTCACAACGTACATATTTTTTTGATCACAGACCTTTCTGCTAAGCTACAGCCCCTCCATATGACTCCACTCCCCCTTTTGTACTAGTCGTAAGAGAATGTAAAAACTGTCTAAGGCTAAGGCCCCACCTTGTGGAAAGCCAACTAAATCTGCAACAAAAAAAAGCTGTGTTTCCAAAATTTGGGGTCTAAGTCTAAGGCCTCACATTGCAGAAAAACGCAGAATTTTTTGTCGCAGATTTTGTTGCAATTTTTCAACCCAAAGCCAAGAATAGCTCCAAAAGGAATTGGAAACAGAGTAAGTACTTATATTTCTCCCTTCTGCTCAATCCACTCCTGGCTTTGGCTAAAAAAAATGCAACAAAATCTGCAACAAAAAAAAGCTGTATTTCCGCCACATGGGGCTTTAGACTAAAACCCTTTATGGACATGGCTCAAGATATGATAGGCAGTTTAATCTGGCACACCTTATATTAGACTCCTGGTACATGTTGCTTAGTAAATCTCCATCACTCTCTTTTCATGGAAGTAGTGTTACTATTTCAAAAGCAATAAAACCTAATTATAAAATACATATGGCCACAAACTGGGCTGAAATCTTGTTATTGCCAATTCTTTTGAAAACCCCAAATTGTAATAAATTATAATTAAGAGTTGGTACGGGAGTATTGAAGCCTATGTTCAATGATACAATAACATGTGACTTAAGTAAAAGACATGTCATGTAACATGATTAAAGACATTTTTCTGTTTGATGTCCCCTTCTTTGCCAAATATTCCTGTCTGGATCCACCAGTGAAATGACAGCACTTCCTGCCTCACTGTTGATGGAATTTTGGATGCTATAAGGTTTATATGTTAGTTAGTAGTCATTCATTAATATGGAGATACCAGTGTGTAGTTAAAACTTTTGGTCATGGTAGTCATTGCTTACACTTAAAGGAAAGCCATTTTGTTATAAAATTTAGACGTATTACTATAGTGTCTGAACTGCAAAGTTGTGGAATGTGCTCCCTCAGGAAAGTGTGGAAAGCTTTAAGAAGTGGTTAGAGGGGGGCGTTTCTAGGCATGCACGCGAGCGGACGCCTGTGAACAGAGCTCCGCTTCAGGCTCCGACATTCGCCGGTGCAACGCCTTTCACAATGGGCAAGACGCGGTCACAAAGGCACAGGGAGACTCCTCTCACCTCCGTGCACACGGAGTGCTCCATCCCGGACTTCTTCGCCCCTCGCGGCGAGCGGCGCGGGATCCAGGACGCTGCGGCCTACAATGCTGGAGGGCCGCCATCTTCTTCCTCTTCTCCTCCTGCGCGCCAGGCTCCGGAACATGGCGGCAGCGGCTCTCCTCTCGCACCGGACGCCCGCACACAGACTCCTGCAGGCACGGCTCCTTCTGCTGAGACGTCGGGACTTTCACAGGTACAGCCGCTCCATGTGTCTTATTCTAAGGGGAAGGAGGCCCTGGACGTGGCCGTTTCCCCAACTGCTCCCCGGCTGGGGGCAGTTACAGTGATGGAGACTCTTGCACCCTCCCAGGGTGAGGCAGCTACTGGCACTCCTGGGTCTCTCCTGCATACCCCCCCTCAATTGCGGCAGGTCACCCCTCCATATTCTGGCCCCCCTGATCCTGCTGACTGGGGTGCTAGCCCCCACATAAGAAATCCTTCCTCCATACTCCACATCCTGCTCAGCGGAGCCCCCAGTCGCCCTCTGATGGCGCCTCCTCTGATGAAGATTTCTGGCCTCCTGAGACCTGCAAAAGACCCTCCCGGCCTGCTCCTGTTCCCACAGCCCTACGGGCAGATACCCCTTCCTTTGTCTCCCATCCCCCCCCCCCCTGATGAAGCTGCTCTTACTTTACAGAAACACCCGGAGTTGCAGGCTCTGCTGGCCCTGAGCAGGAGAGATATGGAAAGTCTTGCTTCTGATCTAAAGCGTGCCTGGTGACATGATTTGCGTGCTGTGAAATCTGACATTTCGGATCTGCAACAAAGGGTGCAGGCCTTGGAGGACTTTCAATCTACAGCTTCCTCCTCTATTGATGCCCTGCAACAGGATTCTGATATTCAGTCCTCTCAGGTGCGATATTTGATCTCTCATATGGATGACATTGAGAATCGTAACCGCCGCAACAATATCCGTATACGCGGCCTCCCTGAGTCTGTTCCAACGGCCGACCTGGTTCCTACACTCACAGGATTGTTTAACTCTCTGCTTGGGCGCCCGCCTGGCTCTCATATTGAAATGGACCGTGCTCATCGGGCGCTACGCCCTCGCAGCTCTGATGACTCTAAACCTCGTGACGTGATATGCAGAATTCATTTTTATGCTGTCAAAGAGGAGATTATGCAGAAGGTCCGCAACATCCGCACCATGCCCTTTGAGGGCCATGATTTGTCTATTTTTCCGGATCTCTCTAGATATACCCTGCGTCAACGCTCTGCCATGAAGCCTCTTCTGTCCGTCCTACAGGACCGTAAGATCCCATACCGCTGGGGCTTCCCTTTTGCTCTCCAGGTTCGCCACCGGGACCGTATCCTTTCACTGGCTCATCCAGCTGACCTGCCGACCTTCCTCCGAGTCCTGAATCTCCCCCCTATGCAGTTGCCGGACTGGTCCTCACTTTTGGCTGATCCTAATCACACTGGTCCTCCCCGCCTGCAGTGGGATGCGGCTGATCATCCTCCCGGGGACCCGCCCCGCTCCCAACGATCCCAACGCGGACGGTGGTCTTCTTCGGCCCGATTGCTGCCACGCTGATCATATTGTTTTGTGATTGCTGTCTTCCTCTTTACTGGCAGACTCATTATCCATCTTTGTTCTCTAGTTGTTTTGCAGTTATGTTGCACTTTGACTGTTATTGCCCATGTCTTAGTTTTCTCATGTCTTTACTACTGGTGTTGCACTTTTCTTACCGCTCTATAAGTTCTGTCGCAAATTTTGTATGTCGGAGCCGGAGTATTCTTGCTCTGGATTGTTCTCTTACTCCTTCTCTCTCCTTTTATGACTTTTGACTTTTCCTTGTCTATATTTTTCCCTTTCTTTTGCCTGCTTTCTTCTCTCTCCATTTGCCTTGCGTCTTGTCTTCCTCGTCCCCACATAGTTTGGTCCCTGCAGTGCGGGGCCCGTTGGAGACCTGTGCTCCGGCCCCTTAGTTCCCTTTGAGGGTGACTCCAGACCCCTCTTCCTTTTCTTGTTTGTCCTCCCTTGTTGTTTTGTCTGTTGCTCCTCTTATCCTTTTCTGGTTACTCCATTTTGTTTACCCGTTTTTCTGTTCTCCCCTTCTTCTCTCCCCTGAGATGGCGGATATCTCTGTATCGTCTTTCAATGTCAAAGGACTTAATGTCCCGGAGAAACGCTCGCAAATTCTGTATGATGCACATAAGCGCAAAGTGCAGATTCTGTGCCTCCAGGAGACACACTTTCTGTCCGACCATGCTCCTGCGATCAAGAATCGATACTTTCCGCTCTGGTTCCACAGTAGTAGCCAACAAGGTAAGGTCCGGGGTGTAGCGGTTTTCTTCCATAAGAATTTGCCGATCAAGGTCCTAGATTCTTTGTCTGATGTCAACGCCAGGTTCCTATTTTTGATCTGCGAAATTTCTGGGGTACTGTATACTATCGCTAATATATATGCCCCTAATACTGATCAGGTTCCTTTTCTTTTATCTACCCTTGCGTCCCTCCAAGATTTCGCTAAAGGTCATTTGATTGTGTGTGGGGACTTCAACTTGGCCCTTAACCCCTTATTGGATACTTCCTCAGGCAGGTCCCAGCTTTCTTATGGTGCCATTAATAAGGTTAGAAGGCTCCTAAACTCTATGCTCTTGTGTGACGTCTGGCGCGTATTTCATCCTCTGGACAGGGACTATTCCTTCTTCTCGCATTCGCATAATTCATACAGTAGGATTGATTACGTTTTTCTCTCTCATAGTCTCCTCTCGTTTGTTGACACCTCTACAATTGACTTGACCTTCCTCTCCGACCATGCTCCTGTTTCCTGCTCTTTTCGCCCCCCGTCTTCGTGTCCTCGTTCTAATACTTGGAGACTGAACGAATCTCTGCTTCTTGATACTCAATGCTTAGCTGATCTGAAACTCTCCACCTCTCATTTTATTCATGATCACGCAAATGATGCTACCTCCCCCCCTATCCAGTGGAAGGCCCTGAAGTGTGTACTTCGTGGGGTCTTGATGAGGCACGGGGCGCGTCTGAAGAGAGAGGCGGGTTTGAGACTCCGCTCAATCTTGTCTGATCTGGCGTCCTTAGAGGCCCAGCACAAACGATCCCTTCAGCAATCGACGTTGGCCGCCCTGACGGCCACGCGTCAGGAAATAAAATCTATGCTTCAGCGTGGGCAGCAAAGGTTACGTCAGCTGGGGCAGCGCTCTTTCTATGAATGGGGGAACAAGGCGGGGCGCCTTCTTGCGAGAGCTGTACATGATCGCCGGTCCACCTCTCACGTCTTGGCCATTAAGAAACCGTCGGGCTCCAGCACGCATATTACTTCTGATATCGCTTCCGCCTTTTCGGACTATTACAGTTCCCTCTATCATCTTTCCCCCCCTGGATTCTCTCACTCCCCTTCGCCCTCTACTCTTACATTAGCACAATATGTAGCGGAGACCGCTTTGCCGTCCTTGTCACGTGATGACGCGGCTTTGCTTGAAGCCCCGTTCTCGGAACAGGAATTAGAGGCGGGTATTTCATCTCTTCCGGGAGGTAAAAGCCCCGGCCCCGACGGCTACACGGCTCGGTTTTATAAAACTCTTAAGACTGATCTGCTCTGGCCTCTTCTACGCGCTTTCAACTCAGTCTCTCCTGATACGCCCTTCCCCTCCTCCTTTCTCCAAACCCACATTACCGTCCTACCTAAGGAGGGCAAAGATCATACCCTCTGTTCCAGCTATAGGCCTATCTCCCTTCTTAATACTGACGCAAATTGTACGCCAAACTGATAGCCAACCGGCTCGGCCCGCACATGGGGGATCTTGTTCACCCGGATCAGGTGGGTTTTATCCCCTGTAGGGAGGCCCGCGACAATACCCTGAAGGCCTTCTCCGCCATCCGTCATGCTCAGCGCTCACGTACGCCTATGTTGCTTCTTTCCTTGGACGCGGAGAAGGCCTTCGACAGGGTGGACTGGAAGTTCTTGGAAGCCACGCTTCTTCAACTAGGACTATGCTTACTCATATTCGAGCTCTTTATAACTTCCCTGAGGCTCGGGTTCAAATCAATGGCTCCCTCTCCTCTCCCTTTGTTATCTACAATGGTACGCGTCAGGGCTGCCCCCTATCCCCTCTGCTCTATGCCTTAGTCATGGAACACCTCTTGGTGGCGATCAGGAAGAACCCTGATATTAATGGCTTGCCTACGGGTGGCTTACATCTAAAAGTTTCCGCCTTTGCTGATGATGTCCTTCTCTTTGTCACACAGCCCCTTACGTCTCTTCCGTCTATCCTTAAGGAGATTGACATTTACAGCTCTTATAGCAACTATAAGATAAATCTCTCTAAAAGCTCCGCGCTTAATATTTCCTTGCCTGCGACGGTCCTTAGTTCTCTACGAGCCTCTTTCCCGTTCCAATGGTCCCACAAGTCGATTCCATACCTGGGAGTTCAGCTCCCTACTCTCCTGTCGGACACCTATTCATTGAACTTTCTCCCTTTACTGCGCACGCTGCGATCGGATCTCGGTCGCTGGGATGTGAAGGGTCTTTCCTGGTTGGGGCGCATCAACCTCTTGAAAATGAACGTTCTCCCCCGTCTATTGTACCTTTTCCAAACGGTCCCCTGTATTCTCCCGGCATCTTTTTTCTCAATGGTTAAACAGACTTTTTGTAAGTTTATTTGGTCTGCTAAACCCCCTCGCATTGCTCGGAATACTCTGTCTCGGCCTAAGAAGAGAGGAGGCCTGGCGGTGCCTGACTGCTCTAAGTATTACCTTGCGGCAGTCGCTACGCGTATTCTTGACTGGCACCATTCGTCCCGCTCTAAGCTCTGGGTTGCCTTAGAAGAGTCTTTGAGCCCTATACCGCTCACGGCGCTCCCTTGGCTCCACAGGAAATTTTGGACGGACTGTAAGCCCTATTTGCTCCCTTTCGTAGCGAGTCAGACTATGGGTGTGTGTCGAATCTATAGTGGTATGCGTTTGCTCTTCCAGAATGACAGCCCTCTGACTCCAGTCTCGGGCAACCCCGACTTTCCAGCGGCGTTTACTTCCTCCTTTCTGGGTCGCCTCCCTGTCCATCCTCTTCTCCGGCTTACGCATGTTTCCTCTGCTTCTACTCTCCTTCCCCGTTCGGAGTTGTTGGCCTTAGCCCCCAGTCCGGACTCAGTAACTGCCCATTGGCATTGTTCCCAATTATCCCATTTTTACTTGTCCTTGAAGCGGTCGCAAGATATCCACAGATCGCTTCTGCCTTTAGAACGCCTTTGCCTTTCTGCTTCTCGACATACGGTTTCTCTTCTATACAATTTTCTGTTAGAGGGTTCGGAGAGTGGCCTACCACCTTTCGTGAGGGGTTGGGAGAGGGAGTTGGGGGTGGTGTTCCCGCCGGGTGTGTGGTCGTCAGCCTTTGAGATGTGTCATAAGTTCTCCATTTCCTGCAAGGCTCAGGAGACGAATTATAAAATCCTCTCTAGGTGGTACAGGGTCCCGACTCTGCTCCACGCCATCTTTCCGACCACCTCTGATAGGTGTTGGAGATGTCTCACCGATCGCGGCACGATGGCTCACATCTGGTGGGGATGTCCCCTTCTCCGCCCTTTCTGGGATAGTGTGAGAGGGGTTATTTCTCAGGTGACAGGTGTTGCTTTAGAAGATGATCCGGCCCCTCTGCTCCTTTCTCTTTTCTCTCGTAAATTCCGGAAACCTATTCGTAAGCTTTTGGGGTTTATGTTGGTAGCCGCACGTTCGGTCATCCCGAGACTGTGGAAGTCCCAGACCCCCCCCCCCCACGCTCCTTTCCTGGCTTAAGGACTTCCTCCATATCCGTACAATGGAGGACATGCTGGCGATGCTTCGCCCTGATGACCGACTTCACCATCAGACCTGGCTACTGTGGAACATGTTCTATTACTCTGCTGACTTTCGTGCTCTTTTCCCTTCCTCGCTTGTATGATGCCTGCCTATTTCTGGTACTCTTTCCTGTCAATCGCCTTTCTGGTGCTCGCATAACCTCAGTTAGTACTTTAGTGTTGCAGATTGCTGTTTCTTCTGTTATGCTTTTACAACACATTATGGTTCTTGTTGCATTTTTCTTCTTTATTTCTCTAATTACCTGAAATGCATTGTTCATTGTAACTCTGCTGCGTCAGAGTCCGCCTCCCCTTCCCTCTGTTTCCCTTTCCTGACCCCTTTTTTTCCCCCTGTTCTTTCCCATTGTTTCCCTGATCTTCCCCTGCCTTCCCTCCCCCCTTCTCCCCTTTTGTTAAACCCTTGGAAAAACCTTAATAAAAATTTAATGTTGAAAAAAAGAAGTGGTTAGAGACCTGCCCTGTAAACACAGTATACCGGCTTAGGGCCCCTTCACACGGCATAAGCGCACCGCTCATTTAGACACGTATACATGTGTCCGAGCGTGGCGCTTCAAAACAGAGCCCATTGATTTAAATGGGAAGCGCGTGTATATCGGCATATACGCGCGCTTCCCATTGAAATCAATGGGCTCTGTTTTGAAGCGCCGCACTCGGACACATGTATACAGTCCTATGAAAAAGTTTGGGCACCCCTATTAATCTTAATCATTTTTAGTTCTAAATATTTTGGTATTTGCAACAGCCATTTCAGTTTGATATATCTAATAACTGATGGACACAGTAATATTTCAGGATTGAAATGAGGTTTATTGTACTAACAGAAAATGCGCAATATGCATTAAACCAAAATTTGACCGGTGCAAAAGTATGGGCACCTCAACCGAAAAGTGACATTAATATTTAGTACATCCTCCTTTTGCAAAGATAACAGCCTCTAGTCGCTTCCTGTAGCTTTTAATCAGTTCCTGGATCCTGGATAAAGGTATTTTGGACAAACAATTCAAGTTCAGTTAAGTTAGATGGTCGCCGAGCATGGACAGCCCGCTTCAAATCATCCCACAGATGTTCAATGATATTCAGGTCTGGGGACTGGGATGGCCATTCCAGAACATTGTAATTGTTCCTCTGCATGAATGCCTGAGGATTTGGAGCGGTGTTTTGGATCATTGTCTTGCTGAAATATCCATCCCCGGCGTAACTTCAACTTCGTCACTGATTCTTGAACATTATTCTCAAGAATCTGCTGATACTGAGTGGAATCCATGCGATCCTCAACTTTAACAAGATTCCCGATGCCGGCATTGGCCACACAGCCCCAAAGCATGATGGAACCTCCACCAAATTTTACAGTGGGTAGCATGTGTTTTTCTTGGAATGCTGTTTCTTTTTGGACGCCATGCATAACGCCTTTTTTTTATAACCAAACAACTCAATTTTTGTTTCCAAAATGAAGCTGCCTTGTCCAAATGTGCTTTTTCATACCTCAGGCAACTCTATTTGTGGCGTACGTGCAGAAACGGCTTCTTTCTCATCACTCTCCCATACAGCTTCTATTTGTGCAAAGTGCGCTGTATAGTTGACCGATGCACAGTGACACCATCTGCAGCAAGATGATGCTGCAGCTCTTTGGAGGTGGTCTGTGGATTGTCCTTGACTGTTCTCACCATTCTTCTTCTCTGCCTTTCTGATATTTTTCTTGGCCTGCCACTTCTGGGCTTAACAAGAACTGTCCCTGTGGTCTTCCATTTCCTTACTATGTTCCTCACAGTGGAAACTGACAGGTTAAATCTCTGAGACAACGTTTTGTATCCTTCCCCTGAAAAACTATGTTGAACAATCTTTGTTTTCAGATCATTTGAGAGCGGGCTGTCCATGTTCGGCGACCATCAAACTTAACTGAACTTGAATTGTTTTGTAGAAAGAAATGGTCCAAAATACCTTCATCCAGGATCCAGGAACTGATTAAAAGCTACAGGAAGCGACTAGAGGCTGTTATCTTTGCAAAAGGAGGATCTACTAAATATTGATGTCACTTTTCTGTTGAGGTGCCCATATTTTTGCACCGGTCAAATTTTGGTTTAATGCATATTGCGCATTTTCTGTTAGTACAATAAACTTCATTTCAATCCTGAAATATTACTGTGTCCATCAGTTATTAGATATATCAAACTGAAATGGCTGTTGCAAACACCAAAATATTTAGAACTAAAAATGATTAAGATTAATAGGGGTGCCCAAACTTTTTCATAGGACTGTACGTGTCTAAATGAGAGGCGCGCTTACGCCGTGTGAAGGGGCCCTTACTGTCATTAATGTAAAATGTTGATTCAGGGATCCGTTCTATTGCCAGTAGTGGTCAGAAAGGATTTTTATCCATTTTATGACAAATGGAGTCTCTATTAAACTACTTCTACAAGACTAGATATTGACCTATTCTTAGGATAAGTCATCACGATCAGAACAGTGGGGTTGAACAACTCACAATCAGCTGACATAGCCGCCACTTCTACTCAATGTATAGAGCTGGAAACAGATGGCTCCATACACTGTGTAGTGAATGTGACATACTATTGCATCTCAGCTTCCTTTGTGCCGAATAGTAGCTGGGCAGCAGTATGCCACCACAGCGACTACATAGTGTGCAGAACCATCGGCTTCACTTGAGTGGCATGTGATTGATAATACCCTGCCTTTACCACTACACAGTATATAGAGCTGGCTGCGTCTGACTCTGTATACTGTAATTGTGGCCACAGGAGCTGATTGTTGGGGTGCCAGGTATCAGACCCCCACCGATCTGAAATTATAGGGGTTGTCCAGGATAAACTGATAATTAACCCCTAAACTAAACTCCCCACCCCCTCCTAACTTCTAATTTAAATCTATAGTTACCCATATTCCTGCAGCAGTCATGTGACCACCACAGGGACACTTTCTGATAGTCCAGTGATGTTCCATGTCACCTTTTCCAAAACAGAATGTCACCATCACTCTTCCTCCTCCCCTATCCCCATTAATACTTACCAAGCCTTCCTGTGTCTGGGGATGGCTCCTCCCTGTCTTCCTGTCTTCTAGCAGTGGGTGGAATAGGTTAGCCAGGGAGACAGGGAGAGGTGGGAGGGGCTAGTAATGGGTGGGATCGCTAGTCAGTAAGAGTGGGAGGTACTAGGCTTAGTGAGACAATGAGGGTGGGTGGGGCTAGGCTTACGCTGGGTTCATACTAGTGCCTGGACTCCATTTTCAGGTTTCCATCTTCTGCATGCAGAAGACGGAAACCTGTCAGACCGGGTCCGGCCGTAAGCGCCGGTGAGCGTTGTATGCTCTTCGCCGCGACACCGTTTTCTTGAACCGGACACAGAGTACTGCATGTCCGACTCTGTGTCCGGTTTAAAAAAAACGGTTTCGCCGCGGAGAGATTAAAATGCTCACTGGCATTCACGGCCGGACATCTTTCAAACCCATTCAAATGAATGGGTATGAAAGAGTCCTGCAGGATTCCATCTCCTGCTCTGTTTTGTGCAGGAAACGGAAACCTGTATGAACGGAGACCGGGCGCAGATGTGAACGAGCCCTTAGTGAGACAGAGGGTTTTGTAACGGAGTGAGAGAGAAGAGGGGCTGAGTGAGAGGGAACTAGTGTAGCAGCTACATAGGAAGCTGCACAGCAGGAAGCAAACACCAAGTAAACAAAGGGAGAGAAAGGCAGCATCAACCAGAGACACTCAGAAATCACCCCAAACACTGCTAAAGGTATATGGGTGTACTTATTAACCCATCACTAGAACTAAAACATCTTTACAAAAAAAAGATTTCTGCCCAGAAAACCTCTTAAGGGTCCATTCACACTGAGTTTTTTTGGCAAGGATTTTGGTGCTGAATCTGTGTCAGAATCCACGTGGAAAAAAGCCTCCCCATAGAGTCCTATGGGCTCTGCTAGCTTCCTTCAGGCGGATTCCGCCTGCAAAAAACAATGTAGTCAATGGGAGGGTGAAAATCCACGTGGAATTGGCAAAAATCCTAATTCCTGAAGCAAATTTTTTCCTCGCCAAATTCCTCACCAAAAAACTCTGTGTGAATGAATGAACTATTCAGAGAATAGACCATCAATATCTAATCTTGGGCAACCTCTTTAACAAATTGCAATTTGCCTTCTTATGTGCTACACTTGGATTTGCAAGTATAAAATGGTGAAATTTAATGGACTTCAGTCTTTTCTCAACCTAACAATTATGTAACATTTAGCTAAAGTATAATTGCTAAAGAAGAAAGAATCCAATGCATTACAATGAAATAAAAGGGTAAGAATGGATAATTAAAATGGCACATAACTGACTTGAACTTAATTTTTACTGTACAATAAGCCATGTTTGTCAAAGCTCGAAGTACATTTATGCTGTACACATTTAACATGCCTTGAGAGAAGTGCTAATGCGAACTGTGACACTTATTGTGAAGATTATAAGGAAATCTATTATGATTATTATACACAACTTGCAGAGTCATTGCAATCCATTATGTGTATTTAATACATGTGAGAAGAAAAGGTGCAAACTAACAAGTCAGAAAAGTAAATAGTGCAGGCATTTAATATTGCCCTGCTTTCTTTCATTTTTTGTTTTACTTTTACAAACTGCACATTTACACACACAGTATAGGAATGTAAAGTAAATTGTTATAAAAATGAAATGGCACTCTTATAGTTTTTGACCAAACTTAGCAGAAAAGAAGTCTGTTGCTGGGAAATAAACATCTCCTATACACTGATCAGGGTCCAATTCCTGGTGGTGGGTATTGGGTGCGTTATATCTAAAAATATAGGATTGTGAGCCAAGTTTCAATCCCTGTCCACTCAAGGATGGTAGACAGAAACAGGCATACCAGTAAGGGTTGGTTCACACTAGCGCTTGTATTCCGTCCACAAGGAGTCTGCATGGAGACCCCCCCGGACGGATGCAATCGCAATTGCAAGCGATGTGCTTGCAAAGCACATGGAGCCCATAGACTATAATGGGCTCCGTGTGCTTGCCGCGCACTGCCCGCACAGTCTATGGGCTCCATGTGCTTTGCAAGAACATCGCTTGCAATTGCGATTGCATTCTGTCCAGGGGGGTCTCCATGCGGACTCCTTGCGGACGGAATACAAGCGCTAGTGTGAACCAACCCTTACATACTTTGCATTGGGTTGCATGAGTTTCCTGTTATGCCCCTACATGTAGGTGTTAGTAACCTATGGAGAGGTAATGAATAGGCTGACGACACTCAAATATATTTCTCTGAACCAGACATTACCTCTCTGTTGGCCAGAGCTCCAAAATGTCTAGTGGACGTAGCCTCTTTTCTCACCTCCCACTTTCTCAAACACAACATGGAGAAAACAGAGTTCATCATCTTTGCCCCACCTTGCACGGCCCCCCTACCTGACCCATCCTACCATTGCAAGAAAAATGTGTTCCCACTGTGTTTTTTCCCACAGTATTTTTTGGCTGCAGCTTGCTACCTGGGGGTTGCATTAGCATTGGTATTCCGTTTGGGGGGGGGGGGGGGGTCTCCATGCGGACTCCTTGCAGACAGAATATAAGCACTAATGTGAACCAACCCAAGCCTTACTCAGGGGATGATAGAAATTGAGGCAACAAGCATATAGTTACAATGAACTCATATGGAGGCATAGTCTTTAACAGGAACATGTGGCCACAGTTAAGCAAAGCAGCAGTTGTGCCATCTTTTACCAGCAATGATAAGCTGACTCTTAATAGCAGTCTTCCATGAAAAGTAGAATGGCTCTAGTGTGTGGGGTGAGCGCACATACACTCACCGGCCACTTTATTAGGTACACCTGTGCAACTACTTGTTAACACTTAATTTCTAATCAGCCAATCACATGGCGGCAACTCAGTGCATTTAGGCATGTAGACATGGTCAAGACAATCTCCTGCAGTTCAAACCGAGCATCAGTATGGGGAAGAAAGGTGATTTGAGTGCCTTTGAACGTGGCATGGTTGTTGGTGCCAGAAGGGCTGGTCTGAGTATTTCAGAAACTGCTGATCTACTGGGATTTTCACGCACAACCATCTCTAGGGTTTACAGAGAATGGTCCGAAAAAGAAAAAACATCCAGTGAGCGGCAGTTCTGTGGGCGGAAATGCGTTGTTGATGCCAGAGGTCAGAGGAGAATGGCCAGACTGGTTCGAACTGATAGAAAGGCAACGGTGACTCAAATAGCCACCCGTTACAACCAAGGTAGCCAGAAGAGCATCTCTGAACGCACAGTACGTCGCACTTTGAGGCAGATGGGCTACAGCAGCAGAAGACCACACCGGGTGCCACTCCTTTCAGCTAAGAACAGGAAACTGAGGCTACAATTTGCACAAGCTCATCGAAATTGGACAATTGAAGATTGGAAAAACGTTGCCTTGTCTGATGAGTCTCGATTTCTGCTGCGACATTCGGATGGTAGGGTCAGAATTTGGTGTCAACAACATGAAAGCATGGATCCATCCTGCCTTGTATCAACGGTTCAGGCTGGTGGTGGTGGTGTCATGGTGTGGGGAATATTTTCTTGGCACTCTTTGGGCCCCTTGGTACCAATTGAGCATCGTTGCAACGCCAAAGCCTACCTGAGTATTGTTGCTGACCATGTCCATCCCTTTATGACCACAATGTACCCAACATCTGATGGCTACTTTCAGCAGGATAATGCGCCATGTCATAAAGCTGGAATCATCTCAGACTGGTTTCTTGAACATGACAATGAGTTCACTGTACTCCAATGGCCTCCACAGTCACCAGATCTCAATCCAATAGAGCATCTTTGGGATGTGGTGGAACGGGAGATTCGCATCATGGATGTGCAGCCGACAAATCTGCGGCAACTGTGTGATGCCATCATGTCAATATGGACCAAAATCTCTGAGGAATGCTTCCAGCACCTTGTTGAATCTATGCCACGAAGAATTGAGGCAGTTCTGAAGGCAAAAGGGGGTCCAACCCGTTACTAGCATGGTGTACCTAATAAAGTGGCCGGTGAGTGTATATTGCTAGAGTAACTCTCTTTCCCCAGCTGCTAGATAACTATTGCTGCCTTATGTTGATTGACAACTTAGGACCCCTCTCCATTCCGTCTGTGCCTTCTACATAGTCTGACCAATACTGGCAGCAAAGAATCATGTTGTCTGTTTTTCCTTGATTGACCCCTCGCTATGCCATATGACCTTCAGCTCTGCTGATCTTTTCTTGTGGGATACAACACAAAATTCATGACATGTTAGCAGGAACTTCAGCCTGTAATAGACAGTGAATATAACACAGCTGATGTGGACCCACTTGTGCCACTAAACCAGTTTAGCTTTAAGCTATTCCTGAGGGACTTGTGTAATTGAAGAAGGAAACAGTGAGAAACAACCGTCGCCAAACAGAGGGTCGCTGGGACTGTGCGTATCCCTGTGGCTGCGATGGACCACTGACTTTACAGAGCTTTATAATTTAGAAGCAGTTCCATTTGGAGGTCAAGTAAAGATCTTGAACTGTTTGTCATGTTCCTCGAACTATGCTTGAGATATTTTAGCTGTGTGACGGCATATTATCCTGCCGAAAGACAACAGCACATTTAGGGAACAACCTCGCTATGAAGTGGGTAGGAAAGTTTTTAGGTAGCTTGTATGTGACATCAGCATCAACATGAATGCCAGGACCCAGGCTGCGTCTGTATAGCTCCATATGCAGCAAGTTTTCATGGATTGGGTTTTCCAGCACATTATTTTTTCCAGCAGTTTGCGGTATTAGCTCTTCTGTGGAATATACCTAGCGTTACATAGAGTTACATAAAATCTTGAAGAGATAAAAAAAAGTGCATGTTTATTAGTTGTGAGCAGCCACAAGAACTGTACAAGTAGTATTTATGGTGGCCTCCGGTGCAGCAGGTGTCTGGAGAACATCATAGAAAACTTCCAGACATGGAAAAACACCAAATAGAAATGCTTGAAGGCATTGTCTGCAGGAAAAAAAACATAAGATATCAGTGCTTAACCAAATAAAATCTAAGGTTCCTTTATTTTATTCATATCTAAGCATGATGCATATTGGGGGACAACCCCTTCCTCAGATGAATATAAAGTTTTATAAAGGGGTGCATTTCTGATATATGTCATGCTTTGAAGTTATCACAATAAAGGAATCTTAGATTTTCTTTAGCCATACACCTGTGTCTGGTCCTTTTCCTGTTCAGGATGTCTGTAAGCATTTCCCAATGGTTTCCCTTCATTTGACCATTTTTGGTAGGTACTAGCAACCCCACCATGACTTCAGTTTTGAAGATGATCTGAATCAATTGTCTAGCCTTCACAATTTGGCCCTCCAGCTTAAGTGATTTTTTTTTGGTTAACTGAGGTGAGTTTGAGTATGACCTCCTTAGATGACCTTATTTAAGGACTACATTAAAGTCATCTTTGGTACTGTCCTCCTATATTTCTTTTCATTTATTTGCTCATCATGTTGCTTTCAGCTATTATTATATAATACTCTTTCTCTCTCTTAAAAGAAAAAATATTCTGATCCAGTTGTCCAACCATCACAATTTAGCCCTCATGGGGAATATGCAAATCAGTTTCCCAGGATGTAATTAGGAAAATAGTTCCTCTGTATGCTGCCTCTTAGGACAACCCCATGAACATCATGCATGACTTTTTCAATTAGCCTAACAACATGATGCAGCGTTTTTGCCAAACCAGTATTTCCATTCCAAAAGGAACAGAATCCCAGCTGTGGACAGCGCTGTTTCGTTCTGGTTGGATCTCATCAACACAGCGTAGGGAAACTGGTTTGGCTTTGTGAGAGACTTTAGACCAGGGTCAGGGGATAATAACACTCCTTGAGGAGTGGGCACCTTGACAGGCGTATAGAGACATACAAAGCCATTTTCGCTCTACTAGGGGATTATGGGGAATATGCAAATTTGTTTCCCAGGATGTAATTAGGAAAACAGTACCTCTGTATGCTTTGTAAGTCTCCATATACCTGAAAAGGTGCCCACATGGAGGGTTATTATCCCCTGACCCTAAAGTCTCTCACCCAGCCAAACCAGTTTCCCTACACTGTGCTGATGAGATCCAACCAGATCGAAACAGCGCTGTCCACAGCTGGGATTCTGTTCCTTTTGGAATGGATATACTGGTTTGGCAATAACCCCGCATCATGATATTAGGCTTATTGAAAAAGTCATGCATGATGTTAAGGGGGCTGTCCTAAGAGGTAGCGTACAGAGGCATTGTTTTCCTAATTACATCCTGGGAAACAGATTTCTATATTCCCCATAATCTCCTAGTGGAGTGAAAATGGCTTTGAAAGTCTCCATACACCTGCAAAGGTGCCCACTCCTCAAGGAGTGTTATTATCCCCTGACCCTGAATTTAACCCTTGTCAGATTAACTGAGATCCTCATTTTTCCTAAATCCAACATGTCAGCTTCAACAACCGGCTGTTCATTTTTACCAAAGATAGCTCAGCCTTTTACAAGTTTATTATTGTATGTTATTTCTGTTTGTATCGGGATCATAAATAAAAGATAAGATAAGATAAGATAATCCTTTAATAGTCCCACAATGGGGAAATTTCAGTGATACAGTTTCATAGATGGTACAGTAGTATATAACAAGAGAGAAAAACACATACAGTCCTATGAAAAAGTTTGGGCACCCCTATTAATCTTAATCATTTTTAGTTCTAAATATTTTGGTGTTTGCAACAGCCATTTCAGTTTGATATATCTAATAACTGATGGACACAGTAATATTTCAGGATTGAAATGAGGTTTATTGTACTAACAGAAAATGCGCAATATGCATTAAACCAAAATTTGACCGGTGCAAAAATATGGGCACCTCAACAGAAAAGTGACATTAATATTTAGTACATCCTCCTTTTGCAAAGATAACAGCCTCTAGTCACTTCCTGTAGCTTTTAATCAGTTCCTGGATCCTGGATGAAGGGATTTTGGACCATTTCTTTCTACAAAACAATTCAAGTTCAGTTAAGTTTGATGGTCGCCGAACATGGACAGCCCGCTCTCAAATGATCTGAAAACAAAGATTGTTCAACATAGTTGTTCAGGGGAAGGATACAAAACGTTGTCTCAGAGATTTAACCTGTCAGTTTCCACTGTGAGGAACATAGTAAGGAAATGGAAGACCGCAGGGACAGTTCTTGTTAAGCCCAGAAGTGGCAGGCCAAGAAAAATATCAGAAAGGCAGAGAAGAAGAATGGTGAGAACAGTCAAGGACAATCCACAGACCACCTCCAAAGAGCTGCAGCATCATCTTGCTGCAGATGGTGTCACTGTGCATCGGTCAACTATACAGCGCACTTTGCACAAATAGAAGCTGTATGGGAGAGTGATGAGAAAGCCGTTTCTGCACGTACGCCACAAATAGAGTTGCCTGAGGTATGAAAAAGCACATTTGGACAAGGCAGCTTCATTTTGGAAACAAAAATTGAGTTGTTTGGTTATAAAAAAAGGCGTTATGCATGGCGTCCAAAAAGAAACAGCATTCCAAGAAAAACACATGCTACCCACTGTAAAATTTGGTGGAGGTTCCATCATGCTTTGGGGCTGTGTGGCCAATGCCGGCATCGGGAATCTTGTTAAAGTTGAGGGTCGCATGGATTCCACTCAGTATCAGCAGATTCTTGAGAATAATGTTCAAGAATCAGTGACGAAGTTGAAGTTACGCCGGGGATGGATATTTCAGCAAGACAATGATCCAAAACACCGCTCCAAATCCTCAGGCATTCATGCAGAGGAACAATTACAATGTTCTGGAATGGCCATCCCAGTCCCCAGACCTGAATATCATTGAACATCTGTGGGATGATTTGAAGCGAGCTGTCCATGCTCGGCGACCATCTAACTTAACTGAACTTGAATTGTTTGTCCAAAATACCTTTATCCAGGATCCAGGAACTGATTAAAAGCTACAGGAAGCGACTAGAGGCTGTTATCTTTGCAAAAGGAGGATGTACTAAATATTAATGTCACTTTTCTGTTGAGGTGCCCATACTTTTGCACCGGTCAAATTTTGGTTTAATGCATATTGCGCATTTTCTGTTAGTACAATAAACCTCATTTCA
This sequence comes from Leptodactylus fuscus, assembly GCF_031893055.1. NCBI lineage: Eukaryota > Metazoa > Chordata > Amphibia > Anura > Leptodactylidae > Leptodactylus > Leptodactylus fuscus. The sequence goes on from NC_134266.1 coordinate 212,313,715, forward strand.
ATCCTGAAATATTACTGTGTCCATCAGTTATTAGATATATCAAACTGAAATGGCTGTTGCAAATACCAAAATATTTAGAACTAAAAATGATTAAGATTAATAGGGGTGCCCAAACTTTTTCATAGGACTGTACAAGCTCATGGCAGATAGAGAAATCCTAGGAATCAAAAGGGGCAGTTTCTTGGTTTTCTGACCCTAGTTTTCTGACCCTAGCACGGGTCTGCTGTCCTGAATGATGGCCATCAGGGAAGCTGTGACTTTATTCTGTGTGTGGTCTGTGTACATTAAACTGTGTGAGGAAGGGGACATGATATTGTGTGGGGGCTAAGCTGAAGGATAATACTGTGTAGGGGTCACTGAGGGAACATTATGTGTATGGATAATTAGAGGACATTGAATATAAATTAAAGACACATTGAAAAATCCTACATAAGCTTCTGTCTTGTGTTGTTACTTATGTACACAAAACAGGCACAACATATGCAAAGAGAAGCAGTTAGATAGAAGGAAGCGCACATAAGAGGGACTAGGTACATATTCAGTAGTGAGAACCTTGGTGATGGGAGATTTAGTTTACTGTATAATTGCAAGAAAAAAAATCAGCCTTGGGTAGTCTAGATCGCCAAACAGATTTAACAGATTCACCATTTCAAAGGCATGTTTTATAGACCATTAGGTGGAGCTGTTAGAAAGAATCTGCTGTTGTGTTGTCTGTGTATCACCGATTGTGGTTTTAGAGGTGAACAGTTGGCACAATCCACTCCTGCTTTATTATTCCAGTTTTAGTTAATGCATCATGAAGCTGCCCTTACTACATTCCAGACAGCACGTAAGCACAACAAAATAACCTTTGTTAAATGGAGCAATAAAGGAGGGTGGATTACTTAGTAACATTATAAACAGATGTTAACATAGCAGGTACCACAGGACGGGCCTATCAGATAACAGGGAGATAACTAGTGTACTGACAGTCTAGGATTGACCTAGTTTTACTACTGGAATGAAATCTAGTTTCCATAATGCAGTCTTTGTGTAGATGGATACTGACTAAAGATTTCTGTTCTCTCTGTGTATGTGTAGAAATAAATGACATACATTGCATATGAAAAACATTACATGTAAAACTATGGCTCAAGGTTGATGTCATCTAATTTGTTATCTGAATTGTCCATTGATTTTTGTCATATGTAGGTGTGTATACCATAAAAAGGTCATAAACTTCTAGAGAAAAGAATGTTTCACCATTATAATAGAAAAGGGCTCTTTACTGTAATGATGTTTGGATTGCCGCCTTTGCACAAGTTCAATAAATTCTGAATAAAAAAAGAAAAAGAAAAAAGGCTCTTTGCTGTAGAAGTGGTGAGGCTAGTGAAGTTATCATGGTCAATTCATTTAAAGGGAGTCTGTCAGCAGTAAAATCAGTCTAAAACTAATGACAGTACCTTGTAGAGCAGTCTCTACACTTTCCACAGATGCCTTTCTTATTCTGCATTGCAGCTCCATTTTCATGAAAATTAGTGTTTTATTCTTGTGCAAATTAGCTGAGAAGAGCTTTAGGCACACTTCTTCTTCTGCTGGCGTTATGTTTTCTGCTCTTGATAATCACCCCTAAGTATTGCTTCACTTCCCATTACTTTAGTGACATCTTCTACATTGTCACACTTTGTCACCGGTTTAGGTTGGTTATTTAGAGCAGAGAGTGAAGCCCTTGCAGTAGCAGAAATGCCCCTAAAGCCCCTTTTCAGCTAATTTGCAGAAGGATAAAACACAGCAATTTATGAAAATGGAGCTGCAATGCAGAATAAGAATTGCATATTTGGAAAGTAAAGAAGCAGCCCTACAAGGTCCTGTTATTACTTTAATCTAATTTTCCTGCTGACAGACTCCTTTTAAAGAGTTTTAGAGGGGTCTAGATATCTTTCTTGACAGATATAACAGAAACAGAGATTTATTCTGTCTGCCATATTTGGAGTCTGGAAGCCATTTATTTCTCCTAATATGAGACAATTGGCAACTGGATCTGTTGCCTTCCTCTGCATCAAAATTGTATGAAAATATGTTGGTCGTTAAGGTCTTTTTTCATCCTTACTATATTACTTTGTTATTATATTCAACCTATTGTAGCTTTTTAATGTTTCATTGACTGACAGCATTGAATAGCAACAAATTTAATAAGGTTTTCTTGACACTGATCAACAGGATAAGAATGTTTAATGTCAATGTAACCTAAATTTATTACAGTTACTAAAAGACTAAATAACTGAAAGCATATATTACATATTTACTTATTTTTTTTACGATGGCATGTTGTATAATGGTGTATTTATAAATTGAATCACTTTGTATCACTTTTATGATCAGGCAATTTAAAGAAATGTTTTGCATTAAAAACTTTTCCAAACATATTCTCGCGCTGTATGCAAAGGACACATGCAACTGTATGTACATCTGGATGTTTATGTGCCAGAGTCTGTATGTCAAAATACATACAACCATTCAAAATATTTTACTTTGCAATAAATGTTATGTTTGACCCATGGACACCTATGACTTCATCACAGTATATGAATCCATACTTATTTTATTGCTGTCCAAATATATTCTTCAGTAGGTTATTAATAAAGTGTGAAAAAGGCACACATCATGTGTAGTCATGGAATTCATAGCAATTGTTAAATATTCACTTATATGAGTTGTATTTGCAGCCCACAGACGTGATTAAAGCAGTGGTCACACATGCACGCTGCTGATCCATTCATACAGGGGACTTGGTCGGCGCAATGGTGCAGATGGGTGACCGCTACTGCATTCCCTTTTATGGGACCTATGGCGTGCTGTGATCACTGGGAGTCCAAGTCAGTTATTAAAGTGAGCTTTAGAAACAAAGGATGAAACGCCAAATAGACCTGAAGAAAAATCTGTAGGTGAAATGCAGCAAAAACCTACCAATTAAAGTTATTTTTTTGTCACAGTAGCCTGTAGGGGTGTGTGGTATTGGTGGTTTCATAGACAGAAAGTAATATATGAAGACCTGCATTCCAGAATTTTTTCATCAAAAATTTCCCTAACATAGAATCTGGCACTCTCTGTTAAAGTTGGAAAGAACTCTAATTCGAGGAAGATTAACACTTTACATGTTGTAATCAAAAGTGATCAGATGGAGGGGGAGCATTAAACTGGGGAAAGATAGAGGGGGAGACATTAAACTGGGGGGGGGGGGTGATGGAGGGGCTGGAGAGATGAGGAGGGACATTAAACTGGGAGGGGGCAGATGGAGTGGGATATTAAACTCATTAAACTGTAGGGGTCACTGGACAGGGATATTAAACTGGGAGCAACTAGAAGGAGACATTACCCTGGGGGCAACTGGAGGAGGACATTAAATCATGGGTGTAGCTAGAGGGGGACATTAAATCATGGGTGTAGCTGGAGGGGGACATTAAATCATGGGTGTAGCTGGAGGGGGACATTAAATCATGGGTGTAGCTGGAGGGGGACATTAAATCATGGGTGTAGCTGGAGGAGGACATTAATGTCTGCCTCTAATTGCCCCCAGTTTAATGTTGCGTTTGGAGAGTTCTGGCTGCTTGTGGTGGCAGCTTGGTGTTCTTGTTCTTGTTCTTGCTGTGGCACAGATGATCATGGGTATTGGCCTGTATGGCAGCGGGTCTGGGCTTTTTAAACTTGTGTACATTATAGCATCTGTATTGAAGGTGCTGAGAACGCTGGTTCATCTACTGTGGTCCTAGCAACCTGTGTTTTATCTGTTGTTAAAGCTAAAAAATATGTCCTGCCATTCAAATGACAATTTATTTGATGGTTCATTTTAATGGACCATCAAAAAATAGGTCATATTCTATTACTTGAATAGCCATCCATTTTGGTACCTGGAGGTTGCTAGAACAGATGATCTGTGTGGAGTCCAGATGTCAGACCCTGACAGATCACATAATGAAGATCTATCATGTGGAGGACTCTTCTGGGTTGAAATCTCTTTATTAAAGTTACATGCACATGACAATGTGCAGTGATAGGATCCGTAAAAATTACATGGATGACACATAGATTGATATCTGTATGTCATCCATGATTTTCACTGACTCATACATTTAAATGAATTAGGTATAGGACCTGCTCCATATTTTGCGGTTCTTTTCTACAACCCAGACACACATCCACAAAAAACTATGAATGTTTATATGGTTCAATAGAAATGTATGGGTTCGAACTTTTATCTGCAATTGCGGATAAAAAGTCCAGCTGTGTGCATGAGGCCTAAATCAGCAGGAGCTGAGTCAGTGTATCAGAATCAGTAGAGCTGTGTAGTGGCAGGAAAGATGTACATGCTCAGTTCCATTCACTTACTCATATCAGACATACATGTGATTCTCCGGCCGTTTATAAAAGCACCACATTTATGTGGAGTCCTGCACCTAAATTCAGTATGTCTTTGGAGTGTGGGAGGAATGCAAACACACGGAGAATATACAATATTCAAACCCGGAACTCCAGTGCTCTAACCACTGAGCTACCATGTCGCCTAGTCCTGCACCTTTTAATACATTTCTTGCAAAGTACTCAAAAAGTCTCATAAGCTCTACCAGTCTAAGTAAATTTGGCCACTTACTGGTAATAGTAGCCCAAGTTTTGTTATAGTGCCCGATGGTGACTTGTTGCACCTATGTGTTTGAAAACCCTTTAGTTTGATTCTAAAGTTTATACAATGCCCCTGGTTTTTATTATAGCTGGTGGCTCTTGGTGACCCGGTCTTCAGTCTTCTTTGAGATGTATGTGTAGAGAAATGAGAACACACAATGTTATTGTCCCCATCACAGAGACTGATCCCCCTAACACTTAGTACAGGAATCAACATTATGACACGGAGCTCATGGAATATGGAGACGTCCATAGTTTCCTCCTTCATGTAGGAGAGGATACACTTTATTATATACTGGATCAGCAGCAGTCTAGTTCTCAGGTACTGAGTGGCCACAATCATTCTCATCATTGTGTGTAAGAAAGGAGAAAAGACACAAAACACAATATAGATTATTTTTCTTTTTTTATTGAATAGCAATAAGCAACATTGTAATAAAATTATTACTGGCTCTTTAATATACTATAAAATGGGTCATAGTGACTCTCAGGTCAGGCTGGTGGAGACCACAGAGCTTGCTGCATTCTGACCACCATGTCCTGAGATGAAAACCACCCGACCCAAAGATCCAGAGGAAGGCGAAACAAACTCCCCGGAAAGTTATTCCTCAGGGGGGCAAAAAATTCCTTCCTGACCCCAGATATGGCGATCGGATATCTCCCTGGATCCCAGCTGCCCTGCTGCATATTGCTGTATATATTTATATTGTTATATTCTTTGGTGAGCTGTCACTGTAAGGAAAGAAAAAGACATCTACATCCTGCCCCTAAGAGCTTACAATCTAATACAATTCACATTCTACTCCTAAGAGCTTACAGTCTAATATACAAGTATACAATAAATACAGTGTACTGCAATAGATATTCTACTACTACCACTACTACTACAACAAGTGTATGTTCACAAAGTGAAACTTTCACATGAATTTTGGGGTGTAGAAATCCATGTGAAAATTGTGCAGAAACCATACCAGGTAGCCACATGTGGATTAGCTCCATTGAACAAAGCTATTCCCTGTGCAGACCTGCAAAAGATCAAAATGGAAATTTCCTCTGCATATTCTACTACAGAAACAAAAATCTGCTGTTTGTGAACGTACCCTAATATTGCCCATCCTACATAGCTATCAGCTGAACATATTCAACACATGATATTCTTCCTGAATGCCCCCATACACCTACTATACACATGCAAACTTGGTTTGCATGTTTTTTTCAGTGTAAGCAATGAGTAACCACCTCGCAGACCCTCTGGCAGTGGCATATTACCCAGTAGAAATTCAACATCTCCCATCCCTCCCCTGCTATCAGGGGAAAGATAATACGCGTTATACACACTAGGTCAGATCTGGCCAACATTTAGCTACTGTGTATGGGAACCTGAAAGGACAGGATGACTGTCAGGTAATAAATTATTGCAATATGTAACAAGTCCCCATTAAATCTATGCTCAGGGGTAATGAGAATGCGGCAGTGATCTGCACCATAATTCTTCATGTACATGACACTGCCACAAATTGGATTGTAAAAGTTTTCACACTGATTTCAGCACAATTTCTGTGTCAGTTATCCGCATGAAAAAAGCTTGCCACTTTCCAAAAGGAAACCACAGATAATTTCATATGTTGTAGATTTTTCCATGCACAGAATGGATTTTCTGGGTCACAGGAAAAAAAAGCAGCATGGTCTATCTTGGGCCAGGGTCCCACGGGTCGGAAACGCCGTGATTTGCCCATCACGGAAACGCCGCAGGAAAAATTGTGTTGTTTTACAATAACTGCAAAGTGGATGGGATTCTTGTGAAACCCATGGCCACTTTGCGGTAAAAACCACAGTGCAGACACACTGTGATTTCCAAAACCGGCGCTGATTTGGAAATCGCAGCATGTCAATTATATCTACGGAAACGCCGATGGCTTCCCTGTAAATATAATTGTAACAGAAAGTCCGCAAACTCTGCAAACTTTCTGTTTAAAGCGCTGCGTGAAGAACCACAATGCATTCCTGCCGCGGTTTCTACTGCAGAGCATTATAGCTGCAGATCATCCCATAGGACCTTAACCTTGATGTGGATTCAGCACCAAAAATAGTGCTAGATCCGAATTAGCCAACGTAAAAACGACATATTACAGTAGAAAACTAAGGATTAGCCTCAGATTTGTGTTGTGGGTTCCATGGCATACACATTGGGTATGAACTTACCCTAACAAAATCAGGAAAATGTTCCAGAAAACTGTACCATTCCCAAGGATGAAACCAATATAAGAAGCCTCTATTTAATGTTTATATTGGGAAAAGTTCCCAGATATGCCTCCAATGGGAGACTATGACACTACAGTCATGCAATGTGATAAATCAGCTAAAGAGTTCAACTGTAAAAAATGTAGACCATGCACATAGATTTTTTACTGCATACAATTGTATGGTATATTATATACTATTACATACCACAAAAAGATATACTGGATTGTACCAGTCTGACGGAGACAAAAAGAACACTCCTTTGGCCTCCATAGAGTGAATGGAGTCTTAGAGAATATGCATAACTAGTAACCAAAAAATAACAGCATTTTGCAACCAGATAAGGTTACAGAATGCTTTAGCTGCTTTGTTTTTCTCCATTATAGTAAAAACTACCTAATAAAAAAGCTTCATTAAAGGGGTGGTGCAACCTGGACCACCCTCTTGTCCATATGCCCTATTAGGGAACATAGATGTCAGAGATAGGGGAAACCCAGTTTGTGACCCCCCCATAAACCAGAGTAGAGACCGCCTGCTAACAGCAGTCCATACTTTGGAAGACTCTGGAGTGCCTTGTATTACAATTCCTTATCAACTATGGTGCCATGTAATACCTCATGTGTCCACTAGTACTAACGGCTGGGGGTTTGGCGCTAGACCCATGACCATCAGTAGCCAGTAATTCCCCATTAAGAGCAGGGGTTGTCCAGTTATGACAACCCCTGTAAGGCCGGGTTCACACATGGAATGTTTTGTGCTTTTTGGAGAGTCAAAACTGCAGAGCCCAAATGTGCACATATAATAATATAAGATGAAGTAACATTTATTTTGAAATGTTTTTCTGTTAAAGAATCCTCCTGACAATCTCTACACCAGTGGCATAATGATCATGGTTGCAGAGGATGCAACCGCGACCGAGCCTGGTGGAGTACGAAGCCTGCAGCGAGATGGAAATGGCCAGAGATCCAGACGACCATGATAATGGTCGGGGAACAAGGCTTTTCCCAACCGCTATACATGTTAACAAAAGTTAATTCCAGTTAATTCCAGCTCAGGGTAGGTGACTAAAAAAAAAAAAAAATTATACTCACCTGTCCTGGGCTTACCATCCACTCTGAGGCTCTTCTGGTTGGTTTCTGAGGTCATGCTGTTTCTATGTGACCGCTAAGGCCTAATCACAGGTCTCAGCAGTGACGTCTGGAGGGCAGGTCCTCAGTCACAAGAAAGAAGAGGAGGTGGATACCCAGGAAAGGTTAGGTAAGGTGATTATAAGTATTATTTTTAATCACTTCCCCTGGGCCTGTACTTATTATACTCTGGGTTCTGAGGAGACCCCAAAGTATAATAATAACAATGGCTGTAGGAGGATGGGGCTCTTGGAAACTCATAATACTCTGTGGGCATACAATATTCTGTAGCGACCACATGAAATGCATAATAGTGTGTGGGGGCCGCTGTGGAGCACATAATGCTGTGTGGGGGCTGCTGTGGAGCGCATAATGCTGTGTGTAGGGCCGCTGTGGAGCGCATAGTGCTGTGTGTAGGGACGATGTGGAGCGCATAATGCTGTGTGTGGGGCTGCTGTGGCGCACATAATGCTGTGTGTGGGGCTGCTGTGGAGCGCATAATGATGTGTGTAGGGCCGCTGTGGAGCGCATAATGCTGTGTGTAGGGCCGCTGTGGAGCGCATAATGATGTGGGGGGGGGGGGCTGCTGTGGCGCACATAATGCTGTGTGTGGGGCTGCTGTGGCACACATAATGCTGTGTGTGGGGCCGCTGTGGAGCGCATAATGCTGTGTGTAGGGCCGCTGTGGAGCGCATAATGATGTGTGTGGGGGGGCTGCTGTGGTGCACATAATGCTGTGTGTGGCGCTGCTGTGGCGCACATAATGCTGTGTGTGGGCCGCTGTGGAGCGCATAATGCTGTGTGTAGGGCCGTTGTGCAGCGCATAATGATGTGTGTGGGGGGGCTGCTGTGGCGCACATAATGCTGTGTGTGGGGCTGCTGTGGGGCACATAATGCTGTGTGTGGGGTCGCTGTGGAACGCATAATGCTGTGTGTGGGGCTGCTGTGGCGCACATAATGCTGTGTGTGGGGCCGCTGTGGAGCTCATAATGATGTGTGTGGGGGGGCTGCTGTGGAGCACATAATGCTGTGTGTGGGCCGCTGTGGAACGCATAATGCTGTGTGTAGGGCCGCTGTGGAGCACATAATAAAGTGTGTGGGGGGGCTGCTGTGGCGCAAATAATGCTGCGTGTGGGCCGCTGTGGAGCACATAATGCTGTGTGTAGGGCCGCTGTGGAGCGCATAATAATGTGTGTGGGGGGGCTGCTGTGGCGCACATAATGCTGTGTGTGGGGCTGCTGTGGGGCATATAATGCTTTGTGTGGGGCCGCTGTGGAACGCATAATGATGTGTATGGGGCTGCTGTGGAACGCATAATGCTGTGTGTGGGGCTGTTGTGGAGCATATAATGCTGTGTGTAGGGCTGCTGTGGAGCACATAATGCTGTGTGTGGGCCGCTGTGGAACGCATAATGCTGTGTGTGGGCCGCGCATAATGAAGTGTGTGGGGGGCTGCTGTGGCGCACATAATGTTGTGTGTGGGCCGCTGTGGAGCACATAATGCTGTGTGTGGGGCCGCTGTGGAACGCATAATGATGTGTGTGGGGCTGCTGTGGCGCACATAATGCTGTGTGTGGGGCCGCTGTGGAACGCATAATGCTGTGTGTGGGGCTGCTGTGGAGATCATAATGCTGTGTGTGGGCCGCTGTGGAATGCATAATGGTGTGTGTAGGGCCGCTGTGGAGCGCATAATGAAGTGTGTGTGGGGGCTGCTGTGGCGCACATAATGCTGTGTGTGGGGTCGCTGTGGAACGTATAATGGTGTGTGTGGGGCTGCTGTGGCGCACATAATGATGTGTGTGGGGCCGCTGTGGAGCGCATAATGCTGTGTGTAGGGCCGCTGTGGAGCGCATAATGTGTGTGGGGGGGCTGCTGTGGAGCACATAATGCTGTGTGTGGGCCGCTGTAGAACGCATAATGCTGTGTGTAGGGCCGCTGTGGAGCGCATAATGAAGTGTGTGGGGGGGCTGCTGTGGCGCACATAATGCTGTGTGTGGGCCGCTGTGGAGCGCATAATGCTGTGTGTAGGGCCTCTGTGGAGCGCATAATGATGTGTGTTTGGGGGCTGCTGTGGCGCACATAATGCTGTGTGTGGGGCTGCTGTGGGGCATATAATGCTGTGTGTGGGGCCGCTGTGGAACGCATAATGATGTGTATGGGGCTGCTGTGGAACGCATAATGCTGTGTGTGGGCTGCTGTGGAGCACATAATGCTGTGTGTGGGCCGCTGTGGAACGCATAATGCTGTGTGTAGGGTCGCGCATAATGAAGTGTGTGGGGGGCTGCTGTGGCGCACATAATGCTGTGTGTGGGCCGCTGTGGAGCGCATAATGCTGTGTGTAGGGCCGCTGTGGAGCGCATAATGCTGTGTGTAGGGCCGCTGTGGAGCGCATAATGATGTGTGTGGGGGGGCTGCTGTGGTGCACATAATGCTGTGTGTGGGGCTGCTGTGGCGCACATAATGCTATGTGTGGGCCGCTGTGGAGCGCATAATGCTGTGTGTAGGGCCGCTGTGCAGCGCATAATGATGTGTGTGGGGGGGCTGCTGTGGCGCACATAATGCTGTGTGTGGGGCTGCTGTGGGGCACATAATGCTGTGTGTGGGGTCGCTGTGGAACGCATAATGCTGTGTGTGGGGCTGCTGTGGCGCACATAATGCTGTGTGTGGGGCCGCTGTGGAGCGCATAATGCTGTGTGTAGGGCCGCTGTGGAGCGCATAATGATGTGTGTGGGGGGGCTGCTGTGGAGCACATGATGCTGTGTGTGGGCCGCTGTGGAACGCATAATGCTGTGTGTAGGGCTGCTGTGGAGCACATAATGAAGTGTGTGGGGGGGCTGCTGTGGCGCACATAATGCTGTGTGTGGGCCGCTGTGGAGCGCATAATGCTGTGTGTAGGGCCGCTGTGGAGCGCATAATGATGTGTGGGGGGGGGCTGCTGTGGCGCACATAATGCTGTGTGTGGGGCTGCTGTGGGGCATATAATGCTTTGTGTGGGGCCGCTGTGGAACGCATAATGATGTGTATGGGGCTGCTGTGGAACGCATAATGCTGTGTGTGGGGCTGTTGTGGAGCATATAATGCTGTGTGTGGGGCTGCTGTGGAGCACATAATGCTGTGTGTGGGCCGCTGTGGAACGCATAATGCTGTGTGTGGGGCCGCTGTGGAGCGCATAATGCTGTGTGTAGGGCCGCTGTGGAGCGCATAATGATGTGTGTGGGGGGGCTGCTGTGGTGCACATAATGCTGTGTGTGGCGCTGCTGTGGCGCACATAATGCTGTGTGTGGGCCGCTGTGGAGCGCATAATGCTGTGTGTAGGGCCGTTGTGCAGCGCATAATGATGTGTGTGGGGGGGCTGCTGTGGCGCACATAATGCTGTGTGTGGGGCTGCTGTGGGGCACATAATGCTGTGTGTGGGGTCGCTGTGGAACGCATAATGCTGTGTGTGGGGCTGCTGTGGTGCACATAATGCTGTGTGTGGGGCCGCTGTGGAGCTCATAATGATGTGTGTGGGGGGGCTGCTGTGGAGCACATAATGCTGTGTGTGGGCCGCTGTGGAACGCATAATGCTGTGTGTAGGGCCGCTGTGGAGCACATAATGAAGTGTGTGGGGGGGCTGCTGTGGCGCACATAATGCTGTGTGTGGGCCGCTGTGGAGCACATAATGCTGTGTGTAGGGCCGCTGTGGAGCGCATAATAATGTGTGTGGGGGGGCTGCTGTGGCGCACACAATGCTGTGTGTGGGGCTGCTGTGGGGCATATAATGCTTTGTGTGGGGCCGCTGTGGAACGCATAATGATGTGTATGGGGCTGCTGTGGAACGCATAATGATGTGTGTGGGGCTGTTGTGGAGCATATAATGCTGTGTGTGGGGCTGCTGTGGAGCACATAATGCTGTGTGTGGGCCGCTGTGGAACGCATAATGCTGTGTGTAGGGCCGCTGTGCAGTGCATAATGATGTGTGTGGGGGGGCTGCTGTGGCGCACATAATGCTGTGTGTGGGGCTGCTGTGGGGCACATAATGCTGTGTGTGGGGTCGCTGTGGAACGCATAATGCTGTGTGTGGGGCTGCTGTGGCGCACATAATGCTGTGTGTGGGGCCGCTGTGGAACGCATAATGCTGTGTGTAGGGCTGCTGTGGAGCGCATAATGATGTGTGTGGGGGGGCTGCTGTGGAGCACATGATGCTGTGTGTGGGCCGCTGTGGAACGCATAATGCTGTGTGTAGGGCTGCTGTGGAGCACATAATGAAGTGTGTGGGGGGGCTGCTGTGGCGCACATAATGCTGTGTGTGGGCCGCTGTGGAGCGCATAATGCTGTGTGTAGGGCCGCTGTGGAGCGCATAATGATGTGTGGGGGGGGGCTGCTGTGGCGCACATAATGCTGTGTGTGGGGCTGCTGTGGGGTATATAATGCTTTGTGTGGGGCCGCTGTGGAACGCATAATGATGTGTATGGGGATGCTGTGGAACGCATAATGCTGTGTGTGGGGCTGTTGTGGAGCATATAATGCTGTGTGTGGGGCTGCTGTGGAGCACATAATGCTGTGTGTGGGCCGCTGTGGAACGCATAATGCTGTGTGTGGGCCGCGCATAATGAAGTGTGTGGGGGGCTGCTGTGGCGCACATAATGCTGTGTGTGGGCCACTGTGGAGCGCATAATGCTGTGTGTGGGGCCGCTGTGGAACGCATAATGATGTGTGTGGGGCTGCTGTGGCGCACATAATGCTGTGTGTGGGGCCGCTGTGGAACGCATAATGCTGTGTGTGGGGCTGCTGTGGAGCACATAATGCTGTGTGTGGGCCGCTGTGGAATGCATAATGCTGTGTGTAAGGCCGCTGTGGAGCGCATAATGAAGTGTGTGGGGGGGCTGCTGTGGCGCACATAATGCTGAGTGGGGCTGCTGTGGGGCACATAATGCTGTGTGTGGGGTCGCTGTGGAGCGCATAATGATGTGTGTGGGGGGGCTGCTGTGGAGCACATAATGCTGTGTGTGGGCCGCTGTAGAACGCATAATGCTGTGTTTAGGGCCGCTGTGGAGCGCATAATGATGTGTGTGGGGGGGCTGCTGTGGCGCATATAATGCTGTGTGTGGGCCGCTGTGGAGCGCGTAATGCTGTGTGTAGGGCTGCTGTGGCGCACATAATGCTGTGTGTGGGGCTGCTGTGGAGCGCATAATGCTGTGTGTAGGGCCGCTGTGGAGCGCATAATGCTGTGTGTAGGGCCGCTGTGGAGCGCATAATGATGTGGGGGGGGGGGCTGCTGTGGCGCACATAATGCTGTGTGTGGGGCTGCTGTGGCACACATAATGCTGTGTGTGGGGCCGCTGTGGAGCGCATAATGCTGTGTGTAGGGCCGCTGTGGAGCGCATAATGATGTGTGTGGGGGGGCTGCTGTGGTGCACATAATGCTGTGTGTGGCGCTGCTGTGGCGCACATAATGCTGTGTGTGGGCCGCTGTGGAGCGCATAATGCTGTGTGTAGGGCCGTTGTGCAGCGCATAATGATGTGTGTGGGGGGGCTGCTGTGGCGCACATAATGCTGTGTGTGGGGCTGCTGTGGGGCACATAATGCTGTGTGTGGGGTCGCTGTGGAACGCATAATGCTGTGTGTGGGGCTGCTGTGGCGCACATAATGCTGTGTGTGGGGCCGCTGTGGAGGTCATAATGATGTGTGTGGGGGGGGCTGCTGTGGAGCACATAATGCTGTGTGTGTGCCGCTGTGGAACGCATAATGCTGTGTGTAGGGCCGCTGTGGAGCACATAATAAAGTGTGTGGGGGGGCTGCTGTGGCGCAAATAATGCTGCGTGTGGGCCGCTGTGGAGCACATAATGCTGTGTGTAGGGCCGCTGTGGAGCGCATAATAATGTGTGTGGGGGGGCTGCTGTGGCGCACATAATGCTGTGTGTGGGGCTGCTGTGGGGCATATAATGCTTTGTGTGGGGCCGCTGTGGAACGCATAATGATGTGTATGGGGCTGCTGTGGAACGCATAATGCTGTGTGTGGGGCTGTTGTGGAGCATATAATGCTGTGTGTAGGGCTGCTGTGGAGCACATAATGCTGTGTGTGGGCCGCTGTGGAACGCATAATGCTGTGTGTGGGCCGCGCATAATGAAGTGTGTGGGGGGCTGCTGTGGCGCACATAATGCTGTGTGTGGGCCGCTGTGGAGCACATAATGCTGTGTGTGGGGCCGCTGTGGAACGCATAATGATGTGTGTGGGGCTGCTGTGGCGCACATAATGCTGTGTGTGGGGCCGCTGTGGAACGCATAATGCTGTGTGTGGGGCTGCTGTGGAGATCATAATGCTGTGTGTGGGCCGCTGTGGAATGCATAATGGTGTGTGTAGGGCCGCTGTGGAGCGCATAATGAAGTGTGTGTGGGGGCTGCTGTGGCGCACATAATGCTGTGTGGGGCTGCTGTGGGGCACATAATGCTGTGTGTGGGGTCGCTGTGGAACGTATAATGGTGTGTGTGGGGCTGCTGTGGCGCACATAATGCTGTGTGTGGGGCCGCTGTGGAGCGCATAATGCTGTGTGTAGGGCCGCTGTGGAGCGCATAATGTGTGTGGGGGGGCTGCTGTGGAGCACATAATGCTGTGTGTGGGCCGCTGTAGAACGCATAATGCTGTGTGTAGGGCCGCTGTGGAGCGCATAATGAAGTGTGTGGGGGGGCTGCTGTGGCGCACATAATGCTGTGTGTGGGCCGCTGTGGAGCGCATAATGCTGTGTGTAGGGCCTCTGTGGAGCGCATAATGATGTGTGTTTGGGGGCTGCTGTGGCGCACATAATGCTGTGTGTGGGGCTGCTGTGGGGCATATAATGCTGTGTGTGGGGCCGCTGTGGAACGAATAATGATGTGTATGGGGCTGCTGTGGAACGCATAATGCTGTGTGTGGGCTGCTGTGGAGCACATAATGCTGTGTGTGGGCCGCTGTGGAACGCATAATGCTGTGTGTAGGGCCGCGCATAATGAAGTGTGTGGGGGGCTGCTGTGGCGCACATAATGCTGTGTGTGGGCCGCTGTGGAGCGCATAATGCTGTGTGTAGGGCCGCTGTGGAGCGCATAATGCTGTGTGTAGGGCCGCTGTGGAGCGCATAATGATGTGTGTGGGGGGGCTGCTGTGGTGCACATAATGCTGTGTGTGGGGCTGCTGTGGCGCACATAATGCTATGTGTGGGCCGCTGTGGAGCGCATAATGCTGTGTGTAGGGCCGCTGTGCAGCGCATAATGATGTGTGTGGGGGGGCTGCTGTGGCGCACATAATGCTGTGTGTGGGGCTGCTGTGGGGCACATAATGCTGTGTGTGGGGTCGCTGTGGAACGCATAATGCTGTGTGTGGGGCTGCTGTGGCGCACATAATGCTGTGTGTGGGGCCGCTGTGGAGCGCATAATGCTGTGTGTAGGGCCGCTGTGGAGCGCATAATGATGTGTGTGGGGGGGCTGCTGTGGAGCACATGATGCTGTGTGTGGGCCGCTGTGGAACGCATAATGCTGTGTGTAGGGCTGCTGTGGAGCACATAATGAAGTGTGTGGGGGGGCTGCTGTGGCGCACATAATGCTGTGTGTGGGCCGCTGTGGAGCGCATAATGCTGTGTGTAGGGCCGCTGTGGAGCGCATAATGATGTGTGGGGGGGGGGGGCTGCTGTGGCGCACATAATGCTGTGTGTGGGGCTGCTGTGGGGCATATAATGCTTTGTGTGGGGCCGCTGTGGAACGCATAATGCTGTGTGTGGGGCTGTTGTGGAGCATATAATGCTGTGTGTGGGGCTGCTGTGGAGCACATAATGCTGTGTGTGGGCCGCTGTGGAACGCATAATGCTGTGTGTGGGGCCGCTGTGGAGCGCATAATGCTGTGTGTAGGGCCGCTGTGGAGCGCATAATGATGTGTGTGGGGGGGCTGCTGTGGTGCACATAATGCTGTGTGTGGCGCTGCTGTGGCGCACATAATGCTGTGTGTGGGCCGCTGTGGAGCGCATAATGCTGTGTGTAGGGCCGTTGTGCAGCGCATAATGATGTGTGTGGGGGGGCTGCTGTGGCGCACATAATGCTGTGTGTGGGGCTGCTGTGGGGCACATAATGCTGTGTGTGGGGTCGCTGTGGAACGCATAATGCTGTGTGTGGGGCTGCTGTGGTGCACATAATGCTGTGTGTGGGGCCGCTGTGGAGCGCATAATGCTGTGTGTAGGGCCGCTGTGGAGCTCATAATGATGTGTGTGGGGGGGCTGCTGTGGAGCACATAATGCTGTGTGTGGGCCGCTGTGGAACGCATAATGCTGTGTGTAGGGCCGCTGTGGAGCACATAATGAAGTGTGTGGGGGGGCTGCTGTGGCGCACATAATGCTGTGTGTGGGCCGCTGTGGAGCACATAATGCTGTGTGTAGGGCCGCTGTGGAGCGCATAATAATGTGTGTGGGGGGGCTGCTGTGGCGCACACAATGCTGTGTGTGGGGCTGCTGTGGGGCATATAATGCTTTGTGTGGGGCCGCTGTGGAACGCATAATGATGTGTATGGGGCTGCTGTGGAACGCATAATGATGTGTGTGGGGCTGTTGTGGAGCATATAATGCTGTGTGTGGGGCTGCTGTGGAGCACATAATGCTGTGTGTGGGCCGCTGTGGAACGCATAATGCTGTGTGTAGGGCCGCTGTGCAGCGCATAATGATGTGTGTGGGGGGGCTGCTGTGGCGCACATAATGCTGTGTGTGGGGCTGCTGTGGGGCACATAATGCTGTGTGTGGGGTCGCTGTGGAACGCATAATGCTGTGTGTGGGGCTGCTGTGGCGCACATAATGCTGTGTGTGGGGCCGCTGTGGAACGCATAATGCTGTGTGTAGGGCCGCTGTGGAGCGCATAATGATGTGTGTGGGGGGCTGCTGTGGAGCACATGATGCTGTGTGTGGGCCGCTGTGGAACGCATAATGCTGTGTGTAGGGCTGCTGTGGAGCACATAATGAAGTGTGTGGGGGGGCTGCTGTGGCGCACATAATGCTGTGTGTGGGCCGCTGTGGAGCGCATAATGCTGTGTGTAGGGCCGCTGTGGAGCGCATAATGATGTGTGTGGGGGGCTGCTGTGGCGCACATAATGCTGTGTGTGGGGCTGCTGTGGGGCATATAATGCTTTGTGTGGGGCCGCTGTGGAACGCATAATGATGTGTATGGGGCTGCTGTGGAACGCATAATGCTGTGTGTGGGGCTGTTGTGGAGCATATAATGCTGTGTGTGGGGCTGCTGTGGAGCACATAATGCTGTGTGTGGGCCGCTGTGGAACGCATAATGCTGTGTGTGGGCCGCGCATAATGAAGTGTGTGGGGGGCTGCTGTGGCGCACATAATGCTGTGTGTGGGCCACTGTGGAGCGCATAATGCTGTGTGTGGGGCCGCTGTGGAACGCATAATGATGTGTGTGGGGCTGCTGTGGCGCACATAATGCTGTGTGTGGGGCCGCTGTGGAACGCATAATGCTGTGTGTGGGGCTGCTGTGGAGCACATAATGCTGTGTGTGGGCCGCTGTGGAATGCATAATGCTGTGTGTAAGGCCGCTGTGGAGCGCATAATGAAGTGTGTGGGGGGGCTGCTGTGGCGCACATAATGCTGAGTGGGGCTGCTGTGGGGCACATAATGCTGTGTGTGGGGTCGCTGTGGAGCGCATAATGATGTGTGTGGGGGGGCTGCTGTGGAGCACATAATGCTGTGTGTGGGCCGCTGTAGAACGCATAATGCTGTGTTTAGGGCCGCTGTGGAGCGCATAATGATGTGTGTGGGGGGGCTGCTGTGGCGCATATAATGCTGTGTGTGGGCCGCTGTGGAGCGCGTAATGCTGTGTGTAGGGCTGCTGTGGCGCACATAATGCTGTGTGTGGGGCTGCTGTGGGGCATATAATGCTTTGTGTGGGGCCGCTGTGGAACGCATAATGCTGTGTGTGGGGCTGCTGTGGAGCATATAATGCTGTGTGTGGGCTGCTGTGGAGCACATAATGCTGTGTGTGGGCCGCTGTGGAACGCATAATGCTGTGTGTAGGGCCGCGCATAATGAAGTGTGGGGGGGGGCTGCTGTGGCGCACATAATGCTGTGTGTGGGTCGCTGTGGAGCGCATAATGCTGTGTGTAGGGCCGCTGTGGAGCGCATAATGATGTGTGTGGGGGGGCTGCTGTGGGGCATATAATGCTGTGTGTGGGGCCGCTGTGGAACGCATAATGATGTGTGTGGGGCTGCTGTGGCGCACATAATGCTGTGTGTGGGGCCGCTGTGGAACGCATAATGATGTGTGTGGGGGGGCTGCTGTGGTGCACATAATGCTGTGTGTGGCGCTGCTGTGGCGCACATAATGCTGTGTGTGGGCCACTGTGGAGCGCATAATGCTGTGTGTAGGGCCGTTGTGCAGCGCATAATGATGTGTGTGGGGGGGCTGCTGTGGCGCACATAATGCTGTGTGTGGGGCTGCTGTGGGGCACATAATGCTGTGTGTGGGGTCGCTGTGGAACGCATAATGCTGTGTGTGGGGCTGCTGTGGCGCACATAATGCTGTGTGTGGGGCCGCTGTGGAGCTCATAATGATGTGTGTGGGGGGGCTGCTGTGGAGCACATAATGCTGTATGTGGGCCGCTGTGGAACGCATAATGCTGTGTGTAGGGCCGCTGTGGAGCACATAATGAAGTGTGTGGGGGGGCTGCTGTGGCGCAAATAATGCTGTGTGTGGGCCGCTGTGGAGCACATAATGCTGTGTGTAGGGCCGCTGTGGAGCGCATAATAATGTGTGTGGGGGGGCTGCTGTGGCGCACATAATGCTGTGTGTGGGGCTGCTGTGGGGCATATAATGCTTTGTGTGGGGCCGCTGTGGAACGCATAATGATGTGTATGGGGCTGCTGTGGAACGCATAATGCTGTGTGTGGGGCTGTTGTGGAGCATATAATGCTGTGTGTAGGGCTGCTGTGGAGCACATAATGCTGTGTGTGGGCCGCTGTGGAACGCATAATGCTGTGTGTGGGCCGCGCATAATGAAGTGTGTGGGGGGCTGCTGTGGCGCACATAATGCTGTGTGTGGGCCGCTGTGGCGCACATAATGCTGTGTGTGGGGCCGCTGTGGAACGCATAATGCTGTGTGTGGGGCTGCTGTGGAGATCATAATGCTGTGTGTGGGCCGCTGTGGAATGCATAATGGTGTGTGTAGGGCCGCTGTGGAGCGCATAATGAAGTGTGTGTGGGGGATGCTGTGGCTCACATAATGCTGTGTGGGGCTGCTGTGGGGCACATAATGCTGTGTGTGGGGTCGCTGTGGAACGTATAATGGTGTGTGTGGGGCTGCTGTGGCTCACATAATGCTGTGTGTGGGGCCGCTGTGGAGCGCATAATGCTGTGTGTAGGGCCGCTGTGGAGCGCATAATGTGTGTGGGGGGGGCTGCTGTGGAGCACATAATGCTGTGTGTGGGCCGCTGTAGAACGCATAATGCTGTGTGTAGGGCCGCTGTGGAGCGCATAATGAAGTGTGTGGGGGGGCTGCTGTGGCGCACATAATGCTGTGTGTGGGCCGCTGTGGAGCGCATAATGCTGTGTGTAGGGCCTCTGTGGAGCGCATAATGATGTGTGTTTGGGGGCTGCTGTGGCGCACATAATGCTGTGTGTGGGGCTGCTGTGGGGCATATAATGCTGTGTGTGGGGCCGCTGTGGAACGCATAATGATGTGTATGGGGCTGCTGTGGAACGCATAATGCTGTGTGTGGGCTGCTGTGGAGCACATAATGCTGTGTGTGGGCCGCTGTGGAACGCATAATGCTGTGTGTAGGGCCGCGCATAATGAAGTGTGTGGGGGGCTGCTGTGGCGCACATAATGCTGTGTGTGGGCCGCTGTGGAGCGCATAATGCTGTGTGTAGGGCTGCTGTGGAGCGCATAATGCTGTGTGTAGGGCCGCTGTGGAGCGCATAATGATGTGTGTGGGGGGGCTGCTGTGGTGCACATAATGCTGTGTGTGGGGCTGCTGTGGCGCACATAATGCTATGTGTGGGCCGCTGTGGAGCGCATAATGCTGTGTGTAGGGCCGCTGTGCAGCGCATAATGATGTGTGTGGGGGGGCTGCTGTGGCGCACATAATGCTGTGTGTGGGGCTGCTGTGGGGCACATAATGCTGTGTGTGGGGTCGCTGTGGAACGCATAATGCTGTGTGTGGGGCTGCTGTGGCACACATAATGCTGTGTGTGGGGCCGCTGTGGAGCGCATAATGCTGTGTGTAGGGCCGCTGTGGAGCGCATAATGATGTGTGTGGGGGGGCTGCTGTGGAGCACATGATGCTGTGTGTGGGCCGCTGTGGAACGCATAATGCTGTGTGTAGGGCTGCTGTGGAGCACATAATGAAGTGTGTGGGGGGGCTGCTGTGGCGCACATAATGCTGTGTGTGGGCCGCTGTGGAGCGCATAATGCTTTGTGTAGGGCCGCTGTGGAGCGCATAATGATGTGTGGGGGGGGGGGCTGCTGTGGCGCACATAATGCTGTGTGTGGGGCTGCTGTGGGGCATATAATGCTTTGTGTGGGGCCGCTGTGGAACGCATAATGATGTGTATGGGGCTGCTGTGGAACGCATAGTGCTGTGTGTGGGGCTGTTGTGGAGCATATAATGCTGTGTGTGGGGCTGCTGTGGAGCACATAATGCTGTGTGTGGGCCGCTGTGGAACGCATAATGCTGTGTGTGGGGCCGCTGTGGAGCGCATAATGCTGTGTGTAGGGCCGCTGTGGAGCGCATAATGATGTGTGTGGGGGGGCTGCTGTGGTGCACATAATGCTGTGTGTGGCGCTGCTGTGGCGCACATAATGCTGTGTGTGGGCCGCTGTGGAGCGCATAATGCTGTGTGTAGGGCCGTTGTGCAGCGCATAATGATGTGTGTGGGGGGGCTGCTGTGGCGCACATAATGCTGTGTGTGGGGCTGCTGTGGGGCACATAATGCTGTGTGTGGGGTCGCTGTGGAACGCATAATGCTGTGTGTGGGGCTGCTGTGGCGTACATAATGCTGTGTGTGGGGCTGCTGTGGAGCGCATAATGCTGTGTGTAGGGCCGCTGTGGAGCTCATAATGATGTGTGTGGGGGGGCTGCTGTGGAGCACATAATGCTGTGTGTGGGCCGCTGTGGAACGCATAATGCTGTGTGTAGGGCCGCTGTGGAGCACATAATGAAGTGTGTGGGGGGGCTGCTGTGGCGCACATAATGCTGTGTGTGGGCCGCTGTGGAGCACATAATGCTGTGTGTAGGGCCGCTGTGGAGCGCATAATAATGTGTGTGGGGGGGCTGCTGTGGCGCACACAATGCTGTGTGTGGGGCTGCTGTGGGGCATATAATGCTTTGTGTGGGGCCGCTGTGGAACGCATAATGATGTGTATGGGGCTGCTGTGGAACGCATAATGCTGTGTGTGGGGCTGTTGTGGAGCATATAATGCTGTGTGTGGGGCTGCTGTGGAGCACATAATGCTGTGTGTGGGCCGCTGTGGAACGCATAATGCTGTGTGTGGGTCGCGCATAATGAAGTGTGTGGGGGGCTGCTGTGGCGCACATAATGCTGTGTGTGGGCCGCTGTGGAGCGCATAATGCTGTGTGTGGGGCCGCTGTGGAACGCATAATGATGTGTGTGGGGCTGCTGTGGCGCACATAATGCTGTGTGTGGGGCCGCTGTGGAACGCATAATGCTGTGTGTGGGGCTGCTGTGGAGATCATAATGCTGTGTGTGGGCCGCTGTGGAATTCATAATGGTGTGTGTAGGGCCGCTGTGGAGCGCATAATGAAGTGTGTGTGGGGGCTGCTGTGGCGCACATAATGCTGTGTGTGGGGCTGCTGTGGGGCACATAATGCTGTGTGTGGGGTCGCTGTGGAACGTATAATGGTGTGTGTGGGGCTGCTGTGGCGCACATAATGCTGTGTGTGGGGCCGCTGTGGAGCGCATAATGCTGTGTGTAGGGCCGCTGTGGAGCGCATAATGTGTGTGGGGGGGCTGCTGTGGAGCACATAATGCTGTGTGTGGGCCGCTGTAGAACGCATGATGCTGTGTGTAGGGCCGCTGTGGAGCGCATAATGAAGTGTGTGGGGGGGCTGCTGTGGCGCACATAATGCTGTGTGTGGGCCGCTGTGGAGCGCATAATGCTGTGTGTAGGGCCTCTGTGGAGCGCATAATGATGTGTGTTTGGGGGCTGCTGTGGCGCACATAATGCTGTGTGTGGGGCTGCTGTGGGGCATATAATGCTGTGTGTGGGGCCGCTGTGGAACGCATAATGATGTGTATGTGGCTGTTGTGGAACGCATAATGCTGTGTGTGGGCTGCTGTGGAGCACATAATGCTGTGTGTGGGCCGCTGTGGAACGCATAATGCTGTGTGTAGGGCCGCGCATAATGAAGTGTGTGGGGGGCTGCTGTGGCGCACATAATGCTGTGTGTGGGCCGCTGTGGAGCGCATAATGCTGTGTGTAGGGCCGCTGTGGAGCGCATAATGCTGTGTGTAGGGCCGCTGTGGAGCGCATAATGATGTGTGTGGGGGGGCTGCTGTGGTGCACATAATGCTGTGTGTGGGGCTGCTGTGGCGCACATAATGCTATGTGTGGGCCGCTGTGGAGCGCATAATGCTGTGTGTAGGGCCGCTGTGCAGCGCATAATGATGTGTGTGGGGGGGCTGCTGTGGCGCACATAATGCTGTGTGTGGGGCTGCTGTGGGGCACATAATGCTGTGTGTGGGGTCGCTGTGGAACGCATAATGCTGTGTGTGGGGCTGCTGTGGCGCACATAATGCTGTGTGTGGGGCCGCTGTGGAGCGCATAATGCTGTGTGTAGGGCCGCTGTGGAGCGCATAATGATGTGTGTGGGGGGGCTGCTGTGGAGCACATGATGCTGTGTGTGGGCCGCTGTGGAACGCATAATGCTGTGTGTAGGGCTGCTGTGGAGCACATAATGAAGTGTGTGGGGGGGCTGCTGTGGCGCACATAATGCTGTGTGTGGGCCGCTGTGGAGCGCATAATGCTGTGTGTAGGGCCGCTGTGGAGCGCATAATGATGTGTGGGGGGGGCTGCTGTGGCGCACATAATGCTGTGTGTGGGGCTGCTGTGGGGCATATAATGCTTTGTGTGGGGCCGCTGTGGAACGCATAATGATGTGTATGGGGCTGTTGTGGAACGCATAATGCTGTGTGTGGGGCTGTTGTGGAGCATATAATGCTGTGTGTGGGGCTGCTGTGGAGCACATAATGCTGTGTGTGGGCCGCTGTGGAACGCATAATGCTGTGTGTGGGCCGCGCATAATGAAGTGTGTGGGGGGCTGCTGTGGCGCACATAATGCTGTGTGTGGGCCACTGTGGAGCGCATAATGCTGTGTGTGGGGCCGCTGTGGAACGCATAATGATGTGTGTGGGGCTGCTGTGGCGCACATAATGCTGTGTGTGGGGCCGCTGTGGAACGCATAATGCTGTGTGTGGGGCTGCTGTGGAGCACATAATGCTGTGTGTGGGCCGCTGTGGAATGCATAATGCTGTGTGTAAGGCCGCTGTGGAGCGCATAATGAAGTGTGTGGGGGGGCTGCTGTGGCGCACAAAATGCTGAGTGGGGCTGCTGTGGGGCACATAATGCTTTGTGTGGGGTCGCTGTGGAACGTATAATGCTGTGTGTGGGGCTGCTGTGGCGCACATAATGCTGTGTGTGGGGCCGCTGTGGAGCACATAATGCTGTGTGTAGGGCCGCTGTGGAGCGCATAATGATGTGTGTGGGGGGGCTGCTGTGGAGCACATAATGCTGTGTGTGGGCCGCTGTAGAACGCATAATGCTGTGTGTAGGGCCGCTGCGGAGAGCATAATGAAGTGTGTGGGGGGGCTGCTGTGGCGCATATAATGCTGTGTGTGGGCCGCTGTGGAGCGCATAATGCTGTGTGTAGGGCTGCTGTGGCGCACATAATGCTGTGTGTGGGGCTGCTGTGGGGCATATAATGCTTTGTGTGGGGCCGCTGTGGAACGCATAATGATGTGTATGGGGCTGCTGTGGAACGCATAATGCTGTGTGTGGGGTTGCTGTGGAGCATATAATGCTGTGTGTGGGCTGCTGTGGAGCACATAATGCTGTGTGTGGGCCACTGTGGAACGCATAATGCTGTGTGTAGGGCCGCGCATAATGAAGTGTGGGGGGGGGCTGCTGTGGCGCACATAATGCTGTGTGTGGGCCGCTGTGGAGCGCATAATGCTGTGTGTAGGGCCGCTGTGGAGCGCATAATGATGTGTGTGGGGGGGCTGCTGTGGGGCATATAATGCTGTGTGTGGGGCCGCTGTGGAACGCATAATGATGTGTGTGGGGCTGCTGTGGCGCACATAATGCTGTGTGTGGGGCCGCTGTGGAACGCATAATGCTGTGTGTGGGGCTTCTGTGGAGCGCATAATGAAGTGTGTGGGGGGGCTGCTGTGGCGCACATAATGCTGTGTGTGGGGCTGCTGTGGGGCACATAATGCTGTGTGTGGGTCGCTGTGGAACACATAATGCTGTGTGTGGGGCTGCTGTGGTGCACATAATTCTGTGTTTGGGGTCGCTGTGGAACGCATAATGCTGTGTGTGGGGCTGCTGTGGAGCACATAATGCTGTGTGTGGGCCGCTGTGGAATGCATAATGCTGTGTGTAAGGCCGCTGTGGAGCGCATAATGAAGTGTGTGGGGGGGCTGCTGTGGCGCACATAATGCTGTGTGTGGGCTGCTGTGGAGCGCATAATGCTGTGTGTAGGGCTGCTGTGGAGCGCATAATGCTGTGTGTAGGGCCGCTGTGCAGCGCATAATGATGTGTGTGGGGGGGCTGCTGTGGCGCACATAATGCTGTGTGTGGGGTCGCTGTGGAACGCATAATGCTGTGTGTGGGGCTGCTGTGGCGCACATAATGCTGTGTGTGGGGCCGCTGTGGAGCGCATAATGCTGTGTGTGGGCCGCTGTGGAGCGCATAATGATGTGTGTAGGGCCGCTGTGGAGCGCATAATGCTGTGTGTAGGGCCGCTGTGCAGCGCATAATGATGTGTGTGGGGGGGCTGCTGTGGCGCACATAATGCTGTGTGTGGGGTCGCTGTGGAACGCATAATGCTGTGTGTGGGGCTGCTGTGGCGCACATAATGCTGTGTTTGGGGCCGCTGTGGAGCGCATAATGCTGTGTGTGGGCCGCTGTGGAGCGCATAATGATGTGTGTGGGGCTGCTGTGGCGCACATAATGCTGTGTGTGGGGCTGCTGTGGGGCATATAATGCTTTGTGTGGGGCCGCTGTGGAACGCATAATGATGTATATGGGGCTGCTGTGGAACGCATAATGCTGTGTGTGGGGCTGCTGTGGAGCATATAATGCTGTGTGTGGGGCTGCTGTAGAGCACATAATGCTGTGTGTGGGCCGCTGTGGAACGCATAATGCTGTGTGTGGGCCGCGCATAATGAAGTGTGTGGGGGACTGCTGTGGCGCACATAATGCTGTGTGTGGGCCGCTGTGGAGCGCATAATGCTGTGTGTAGGGCCGCTGTGGAGCGCATAATGATGTGTGGGGGGGCTCCTGTGGGGCATATAATGCTGTGTGTGGGGTCGCTGTGGAACGCATAATGCTGTGTGTGGGGCCGCTGTGGAACGCATAATGCTGTGTGTGGGGCTGCTGTGGAGCACATAATGCTGTGTGTGGGCCGCTGTGGAATGCATAATGCTGTGTGTAAGGCCGCTGTGGAGCGCATAATGAAGTGTGTGGGGGGGCTGCTGTGGCGCACATAATGCTGTGTGTGGGGCTGCTGTGGCGCACATAATGCTGTGTGTGGGGCCGCTGTGGAGCGCATAATGCTGTGTGTAGGGCCGCTGTGGAGCGCATAATGATGTGGGGGGGGCTGCTGTGGAGCACATAATGCTGTGTGTGGGCCGCTGTAGAACGCATAATGCTGTGTGTAGGGCCGCTGTGGAGCGCATAATGAAGTGTGTGGTGGGGCTGCTGTGGAGCACATAATGCTGTGTGTGGGCCGCTGTGGAGCGCATAATGCTGTGTGTAGGGCCGCTGTGAAGCGCATAATGATGTGTGTTTGGGGGCTGCTGTGGCGCACATAATGCTGTGTGTGGGGCTGCTGTGGGGCATATAATGCTTTGTGTGGGGCCGCTGTGGAACGCATAATGATGTGCATGGGGCTGCTGTGGAACGCATAATGCTGTGTGTGGGGCTGCTGTGGAGCATATAATGCTGTGTGTGGGCTGCTGTGGAGCACATAATGCTGTGTGTGGGCTGCTGTGGAACGCATAATGCTGTGTGTAGGGCCGCGCATAATGAAGTGTGTGGGGGGCTGCTGTGGAGCACATAATGCTGTGTGTGGGCCGCTGTGGAGCGCATAATGCTGTGTGTAGGGCCGCTGTGGAGCGCATAATGAAGTGTGTGGGGGGGCTGCTGTGGGGCATATAATGCTGTGTGTGGGGCTGCTGTGGAACGCATAATGATGTGTGTGGGGCTGCTGTGGCGCATATAATGCTGTGTGTGGGCCGCTGTGGAATGCATAATGCTGTGTGTAAGGCCGCTGTGGAGCGCATAATGAAGTGTGTGGGGGGGCTGCTGTGGCGCACATAATTCTGTGTGTGGGGCTGCTGTGGGGCACATAATGCTGTGTGTGGGGTCGCTGTGGAACGCATAATGCTGTGTGTGGGGCTGCTGTGGCGCACATAATGCTGTGTTTGAGGCCGCTGTGGAACGCATAATGCTGTGTGTGGGGCTGCTGTGGAGCACATAATGCTGTGTGTGGGCCGCTGTGGAGCGCATAATGCTGTGTGTAGGGCCGCTGTGGAGTGCATAATGATGTGTGTGGGGGGGGGGGCTGCTGTGGCGCACATAATGCTGTGTGTGGGGCTGCTGTGGCGCACATAATGCTGTGTGGGGCTGCTGTGGAGCACATAATGCTGTGTGGGCGCCACTGTGGAGCACATAATACTGACCCATTTTTGTTTACATGCCAGCACTGCGCAGCTCACTCACTGTATTTTTGATAACCGCAGTTGTGGGCATTATAGCTGTACCCCTTTCAAGTATCAGAGTTATCGCTACAGCCCCCTTAACTGTCACTATCAAGAATTCTCTCTAGGGAGGGGGCCGGACAAACGTTTGCACCCAGGCCTAGAAGACTTTATTTACAACACTGCTCTTCACTAAAGAAGAAAGGGCTTCTTAACCAGATTTTTGGGGGCTAATAGTTCAGTTCTGCATTTTACCACACACCTGCAGTCATACCACATGTGAACAGAGCCTCAGTGTAGAAAGAAGAATCACCTACCTGGACATACTGTCCTCTTCAAGCTATAAAGCTCAAATGATCCAAAATGGTGCCAGTGTACACATATTACATTACATTACATATTCTATACCAATTGTGATGTCATGTGGAATCTGTGATGTCATGTGGAATCTATGATGTCATGTGGAATCTATGATGTCAGGTGCCTTGTGATGTAACCATAACTGCCACTGTTCTTTAATGTATGAAGTTTGCCACATGAAGGATGAGTTGTATTGATAAAGTGGAAGGGAGAGGGTTCATTATAGTCTGTGACTCTTTTATAACCCTTCTGTCCTTTGTTTAGTGTTTATTATATTAGGCTGCATTCACACTACAGTTGTGTCAATAGCTTTGATCTGTTACAGGATCAGAACAACGGATGCCAGAAGGATGTATACACTGTGTATATTACTATCATTTGGCATAACTATTGCAGTAAATTTCACTAATTCTCATCCAGTCCTGGTTGATACAGTTTGTCTTCATGTATCTATAGTGTGGGTGAATTTTCTGTTACACATTAAACCCTATGGAGCAGATTTATTATATGGTCTAAAACCAAAAATGTCTTAGTTGCTCATAGCAACCAATCACAGTGCAGCTTTCATTTTGTATTCTGCTTCTGACAAAAGAAAGAGACACTGTGATTGGTTGCTTTGCCAACTAAGACAGTTTTGCTTTTAGACCATTTTAATAAATCTATCCCTGTATGTAAAATAGTCCATAAATCATATATACAGGTTCCAAAATGAAAGCTGAGCTAGGGGAACAAAGACTGATTTTCTTTCTTAGGCCAGGACAACATTGTGCGACAAGTCCTACAACCAAAAGTATTTGTCTGACTTTTATGAGCGCTGGATCATAGAACTATTTGTTCTGCAAACACCTCCCTGGTGTCTATAGCAGGTGTTTTTGGTTCTTTGCCTGATAATAAACTTGTAGGCTGGGGCTACAGCGTGACACTTGTCCTGTGACAAAAATTCCTCTGTATCTCTATGATGTTGCACTGCAACATGCAACTGCGATGTTTCATGCAATTTTTTTTACCATACATGTCTATGCAGAGCCAGCTCCAGTCTATGCGGGCCCTTGGACGACAAAGCCTCATTTGGCCCCCTTTGTGGTGTAACTCACACAACACTGATAAACATTCATAGACATACAGTCATGGCAACCCATCGGCACTCTGGGTACTCTGTTTAGCCTCCTAGTTATCATGTATGATTTTGTGGCATTTAGGCTAGGGCTCCACGTTGCAGAAAAGGCAGTATTTTGGCCGTGGAGGAAGCAACCGCAAAGGAACTGCAAAGTGGATGGGATTCTGGTTAATCACAGTCATACATTGCATAAAATGTATAAACGCCGAGCCGGATTAGGGAAGACGTTCTTGACTGTAGTGAAAGCTGGGTGTAGTAGTGCTGTCAGCGCCGCACCTCCCATGAGGTGACCTGAAGCGAGCGCTTCAGGCGGCGCTATGCCAGGGCCTCAGGGAGGGCGGCATTTTTGCTAACCTAAGCCAGTCCAGGACAAGCTGTCCTGGACTGGCTTAGCACCGAGCGGTGGTTTGGGGAGGCCACTGGAGCAGCGCTGCTCCAGCAGCCTCCCCTCACGCTCAGGCAGAGCGCAGGCAGTCTCCGGGCCTGCTCTCTGCCGGCGAACAGTGCTAAGCCCCGCCCCCTTCGAGTCGTCACGCCCCCTCCGCTAAGCCACGCCCCGATCCGCCCCCTCCCCGGCAGGGGGGGGGGGGCGGCTTTCTGTAGTTCGCCTCGGGCGGCGAAAGGGGCTGGTTCACCTCTGAGTGCTGTAGTGGGTTATCCCCCTCCCTCTGCTGTCACTGAGTCTTAGGACGTTGCTGGGGACGTTTCTGTTTTCATCTCGCTGGGCTATACTCTGCGCTGTGCTATTGGCCCCTCCCCCCTCTAGCTGTAGAGAAATGGCTTCATCTGCTATTTAGATATCGCTTGTTTTATCCGCCCCTCTCCCTCTTACCAGCACCTCAGCTGTGAGTTTTGCCCTCCCCTCCCTTTTGTTTACCTGCTGGTACTTGTGTTTCTTTTGTATGTTTGGTTTTGTTTCTAATGTTTTTAACTTTTTGTAGTTCTACTGTGTGTGTATTAAGTCACAGCTGGCGCACAGAAATGGTTGTATGGAAGGGTCCATTCACACAGAATTTTTTGGCCAAAATTTTTGGCCAGGAAAAAATCCGCTGCAGATAATGTTTTTTTTTTCCTCCAGCACAGTGTATGGACCTTGAAAAAACGCTAGCGGTTTTTCCTCATGCTTTTTGCAGATTCCGCGCCTAAATCCGCAACGTGGATTTTCCGCCTCCCATTGACCGCACTGGTTTTTGCAGGTGAAATCTGCCTGAAGGAAACTTTTTTTTCCGCTAGAGGAAAAAAAAAAGCTAGCGGAACCCATAGAACTCTATGAGGAGGTGTTTTTTCCATGTGGATTGTGACACCATACCTCCCAACCGTCCCGATTTCCGCGGGACATTCACGAATTCGATGTCCTGTCCCGCGGTCCCAGTCGGTGGGAGGTATTTCCCGATCTCAACTAATTGGCATTCGGAGTTTGGCGTTACGTATTTGTGCAGTATTTACAACTAAACTTTTGGCTTCCCCTCCCTTTCCAATTCACTCTTATCATTCGCTTCTAAATCAGCCTCACTAAACCTAACGTGAAAACGTTCTAAGTTCATTAAGAGAACAGTAAAATGGCTGCAGAATTAGAGGCAATATTGCTCAAATAAATCAGTTTTACTTATCCTTAAGCAAAGGTATTGCACACCTGAAGCCATTCACCGCGGCCTGTGGGCACACTGTAGGCAAATTCTTATTTTCGGTCACATGGGAGACAATTCTTACTTGGTTTCTTACTAATGACCTTAGTCTTCTCAATGCAAATTTGACATGAAAAATAGCAATGCAAAAACATGCAAATGACTTAGCATAGCACCTGCCAATCTTTTGTAAAAGAACCTAAAGTTCTGTACCTAAGCAGAATTTGTTTAAGTGGCCATCTAGTATCATAAGTATTAACTCTACATACTGCTCTGTGCAGGAAATCTCAGACTGCAACATTGAATTATTATTCTATTTTGGTATAGGAAAATGGACTAAAATAGGACATGGTCTCAGTTCTTTCAAGAGCACCAATGGTCCACATGAAAAAACAAGAATGTATGGCCCCCTTCACATCAATGGATCTGTATGCAGTCTGGTGGTCAGGAAAGAACAGATGATTTTATATCATTGTTGGATCAGAATGCATTGTTTTTTCCTGTTCGATGGGACCGCGTTCCCTAGCAACCATCCATGAAAAATATACTGCACAGAGATGGTATCTGCTGTAATGCAAAAATAAGACCAAAGTAGTGCATACAGTAATCTTTGTATGGACAGGACATATCAATTGCCTAACTGCTTTACTTTGTTGGTGTTCAGCCGCGTGCTTGTCCGTGGTACTTTTGGATGGCACTGGGACATGAAAATCGTTTGTGTTATGGGCCCTAGGTGCTAACTGGAGATGGGTAAACCATTTCATCACTATCGAATTGGATTCAACCCAAATATTCCAAATTGTTTGGTTTTTGACAAAACCCAACAAATGGTGATTCATATCGGACTAACTAAAATGACCGCCGCCACATGTTTGAGCAGGAAATACAAAGCCCTGTGTGAGTCACTGGCTATTGTGCTGTGTGATGTTCTAGCACCACCTGACATCAGCTGACAGCCTCAGCCAATAGACAGTGGTAGGTGGACACCTTATAGTGATGATGTCATAAACAGTATATAAGATGCTCCAAGTGTGACCAGACGCTAGTTGCAGACAGTAATGGTGGAGATAGTGTTTAGGGTCTATGTTTCATCTGACTGCATCATACAGAGTACATGTCTATAAAGAAATAGGAATTTAAGCAGAGGCAAAGAAGTGATAGAAATCAATAGAAGTAAGAGCATAGCTACTGCTGCCATTTGGGCTGGAGAGTCACTGCTGCATTCCTATCAGCTATAAAACAGAGTTACAGACACATGGATGTCCCTTCAGTGCCATGTACCAGTGTCTATTGAACATTGTGGTTCATCTGTCACTCTACTAGTACTAATCTTGAGTTAGAGGCCTGTTGGTTTTCTGCAGACCAATTTCAAACACAGGGATTAAAAGGTGAAAATGCAATGGTCTGGGGAGTAGCCCCAAGTCAAATCAATATACACAAATGCAAAATAATGCTCTGAGTGTTGCCTCAAAGAAAGACTAACACTCATTAGTAATTTGCATGTTAACAAAAGTTTATAATAGGATTTTACTTGTCTTAGGACAACTGCAGTGCCTCTGACCGCACAATGATCCAGGTCTCCAGTGTTTCCACTTCACAAAGTGAAACATTTATTGTCTCTTGGCTGGTACTTGTTACTTGTCACATATAATGATACTTTTAGTAAAGCACATGTAAGAATTTGACAATCCAAAATAATAATTCTCTATTGTTCTGTACGCTCTTCAGACAGCATAGATGATTCACACTTAACTTATAGTTCTACAGATGGCACCTTAGGTTGGTTACTTGAGTTTGGTTTTGGAGTAAACTTTACTAAAACAAAGATAATAAATTATCTTTGCCATTTTCTAAGCAGAAGGAAAATATCTTCCATCTCCTATGGCTTAATAGTAAAATTATTTAAGACAAACTCAAGACTTATCTTAATGGAGTTTTTCTAGACTAAAAATATAAGACTAAAGGTAGGAAATGCTCGTTATATGAATACATACATTTATCTGAGTTTCTTTCTGCGTGTTTGGATTATTTTTACCATTCCTCATATTTTCAGGCTCTAACTCATTTTACTTCCTGGCTGTAGGAGTATCAGTGCTTTTTCCAGGCAACCCCTCCCAGCATCTATCCTCCTTATTCACACCCACTTACTTATATATTTACATATGTGCATACAGCCATACTAAGTGTGTGTGTGTGTGTGTGTGTGTGTGTATATAGATAGATAGATAGATAGATAGATAGATAGATAGATAGATAGATAGATAGATAGATAGAGCTTGTCTGTATCTCTGTATACATATTTACCTATATTATATGTATATGTGTATATATGATAGTATGCATTAGAATACATATATATATATTGTATATATATTGTAAGCCGATGGCTGGTCAGGTAATGGAGGGGGTGTACATCTCACCCAGACTACTCAGGTGGGTGAGATGAGAAAACTCCAGGAATGTTTGTTCTCTGCAGACAACTTTTGTCTGCTGAGTATTTTGGTAAATGCTCAGTACTGGGCTGGATTTTTAGGAATGACAGGTAGGATTGGTAGTGGGACCTGTCATTCCACCCCCCTCCAGTCCACACTTCGGGGATGTTCTGGCAGCGACTCAGCTGCAGAGAGTCTCCTTGTCAAGGAGGCTTAAGAAGCAAGCTCCAGCAGCAACACTTTAGCAGAGCTTGGCTGGAGAGCTGACAGAGAGGTCATATTTTTGGGAGCTGTGTCCTGAGTGATTCTACTGGTTTTTTTTTTTTGGATTTCTGTTATTCTAGGTGAGGTAACCTATTCTATGTTTAGTTAGAGCCTAGCCAGGCAGGTATTTATTTTTGTATTGTTCCCTTTTGTTGCTGCACTACTTTTTTTGAGTGAAAATAAACTCTACCTTTGTTTTGAACTAAAAGAAACTGGACTTGTGTGTCTATGCCACCCCACCCCCACCCCACTTGTGTGTCTATGCAACCCCAGACCCTGACATATATATATATATATATATATATATATACTGTATATATATATATATATATACTGTATATATATATATATATATATATATATATATATATATATATATACTTTATAGTACAGACCAAAAGTTTGGACACACCTTTTCATTCAAAGAGTTTTCTGTATTTCCATGACTATGAAAATTGTAGATTCACACTGAAGGCATCAAAACTATGAATTAATACATGTGGAATTATATACTTAACAAAAAAGTGGGAAACAACTGAAAATATGTCTTATATTCTAGGTTTTTCAAAGTAGCCACCTTTTGCTTTGATTACTGCTTTGCACACTCTTGGCACTCTCTAGATGAGTTTCAAGAGGTAGTCACCTGAAATGGTCTTCCAACAGTCTTGAAGGAGTTCCCAGAGATGCTTAGCACTTGCTGGCCCTTTTGCCTTCTCTCTGCGGTCCAGCTCACCCCAAATCATCTCCATTGCATTCAGGTCTGGTGACTGTGGAGCCAGGTCATCTGGCGTAGCACCCCATCACTCTCCTACTTGGTCAAATAGCCCTTATGCAGCCTGGAGGTGTGTTTGGGGTCATTGTCCTTTTGAAAAATAAATGATCCAACTAAACGCAAACCGGATGGAATAGCATGCCGCTACAAGATGCTGTGGTAGCCATGCTGGTTCAGTATGACTTTTGAATTTTGAATTTTGAATAAATCCCCAACAGTGTTCCAGCAAAGCACCCCCACACCATCACACCTTTTCCTCCATGCTTCACAGTGGGAACCAGGCATGTAGAGTCCATCCATTCACCTTTTCGCACAAAGACACGGTGGTTGGAACCAAAGATCTCAAATTTGGACTCATCAGACCAAAGCACAGATTTCCACCGGTCTAATGGCCATTCATTGTGTTCATTAGCCCAAACAAGTCTCTTCTGCTTGTTGCCTGTCCTTAGCAGTGGTTTTCTAGCAGCTATTTTACCATGAAGGCCTGCTGCACAAAGTCTCCTCTTAACAGTTGTTGTAGAGATGTGTCTGCTGCTAGAACTCTGTGTGGCATTGGCCTGGTCTCTAATCTGAGCTGCTGTTAACCTGCGATTTCTGAGGCTGGTGACTTGGATGAACTTATCCTCCGCAGCAGACGTGACTCTTGGTCAGGGGCGTAACTACCGCCGTAGCAGCAGAGGCAGCTGCCACAGGGCCCGGGACATTAGGCGGCCCGGTGACAACCGCTACTGCTGCGTTTTTTTTCTTAATAGGCTGTTATCGGCTGGAGTAACTCCAGCTGGTAATGGGCCCTATTCACTTACCGATCCTGGCTGGGCCAGGATCGGTAAGTGACACCGCGGGCCCCACAAAGACTATTATTATACTCGGAGGTCTTTTCAGACCACCGAGTATGATGATCGGAGGCCCGGGAGAGGTAAGAAACATAAAAAACACTGTTACCTCTCCACGATCCGGGCAGACCTCAGGCCTAGTTGTCTGACGTCTCTGACGTCACATGAACCCGGCCTGCGTCCCGGGTCATGTGACGTCCGACGTCACTGAAGAAGGACGACAGCGGGGGCTGACAGCGTTGGAACCGGGGGACAGGTAAGCAACAGTGGTTTTTTATGTTTTTATTCCCCCGGGTCTCTGATTATTATACTCTGGGGTCTGAAAAGACCCCAGAGTATAATAATTGATTATGTGTGTCCACAGTGGAGCATAATACTGTGTGCAGAGGCCACTATGGGGTACAATACTGTGTGCAGGGGCCACTGAGGGACACAATACTGTATGCACGGTCACTAAGGGACATAATAAAGCGCGCGGGGGTTGGTCAAGGTCTTCAGCGTCGTTGTCTGTTGGGGGGGCATGTCAAAAGTTTGCCACGGGGCCCCGCCATTCCTAGTTACGCCACTGCTCTTGGTCTTCCTTTCCTGGGGTGGTCCTCATGTGAGCCAGTTTCTTTGTAGCACTTGATGGTTTTTCTTTACTTAGCTGCTTTTTTCTTGCCATAATACAAATTCTAACAGTTTATTCAGTAGGACTATCAGCTGTGTATCCACTTGACTTCTGCACAACACAACTGAAGGTCCCAACCCCATTTATAAGTCAAGAAATCCCACTTATTAAACTTGACAGGGCACACCTGTGAAATGAAAACCATTTCTGGTGACTACCTCTTGAAGCTCATCAAGAGAATGCCAAGAGTGTACAAAGCAGGAATCAAAGCAAAAAGTGGCTGCTATGAAGAACCTAGAATATAAGACATATTTTCAGTCATTTCAAACTTTTTTGTTAAGTATATAATTCCATATGTGTTAATTCATAGGTTTGATGCCTTCAGTGTGAATCTACAATTTTCATAGTCATGAAAATACAGAAAACTCTTTGAATGAGAAGGTGTGTCCAGACTTTTGGTCTGCACTGTGTATATATATATATATATATATATATATATATATATATATATATATATATATATACAGTCCTATGAAAAAGTTTGGGCACCCCTATTAATCTTAATCATTTTTAGTTCTAAATATTTTGGTATTTGCAACAGCCATTTCAGTTTGATATATCTAATAACTGATGGACACAGTAATATTTCAGGATTGAAATGAGGTTTATTGTACTAACAGAAAATGCGCAATATGCATTAAACCAAAATTTGACCGGTGCAAAAGTATGGGCACCTCAACAGAAAAGTGACATTAATATTTAGTACATCCTCCTTTTGCAAAGATAACAGCCTCTAGTCGCTTCCTGTAGCATTTAATCAGTTCCTGGATCCTGGATAAAGGTATTTTGGACAAACAATTCAAGTTCAGTTAAGTTAGATGGTCGCCGAGCATGGACAGCCCGCTTCAAATCATCCCACAGATGTTCAATGATATTCAGGTCTGGGGACTGGGATGGCCATTCCAGAACATTGTAATTGTTCCTCTGCATGAATGCCTGAGGATTTGGAGCGGTGTTTTGGATCATTGTCTTGCTGAAATATCCATCCCCGGCGTAACTTCAACTTCGTCACTGATTCTTGAACATTATTCTCAAGAATCTGCTGATACTGAGTGGAATCCATGCGACCCTCAACTTTAACAAGATTCCCGATGCCGGCATTGGCCACACAGCCCCAAAGCATGATGGAACCTCCACCAAATTTTACAGTGGGTAGCATGTGTTTTTCTTGGAATGCTGTTTCTTTTTGGACGCCATGCATAACGCCTTTTTTTATAACCAAACAACTCAATTTTTGTTTCCAAAATGAAGCTGCCTTGTCCAAATGTGCTTTTTCATACCTCAGGCAACTCTATTTGTGGCGTACGTGCAGAAACGGCTTCTTTCTCATCACTCTCCCATACAGCTTCTATTTGTGCAAAGTGCGCTGTATAGTTGACCGATGCACAGTGACACCATCTGCAGCAAGATGATGCTGCAGCTCTTTCGAGGTGGTCTGTGGATTGTCCTTGACTGTTCTCACCATTCTTCTTCTCTGCCTTTCTGATATTTTTCTTGGCCTGCCACTTCTGGGCTTAACAAGAACTGTCCCTGTGGTCTTCCATTTCCTTACTATGTTCCTCACAGTGGAAACTGACAGGTTAAATCTCTGAGACAACGTTTTGTATCCTTCCCCTGAACAACTATGTTGAACAATCTTTGTTTTCAGATTATTTGAGAGCGGGCTGTCCATGCTCGGCGACCATCAAACTTAACTGAACTTGAATTGTTTTGTAGAAAGAAATGGTCCAAAATACCTTCATCCAGGATCCAGGAACTGATTAAAAGCTACAGGAAGCGACTAGAGGCTGTTATCTTTGCAAAAGGAGGATGTACTAAATATTAATGTCACTTTTCTGTTGAGGTGCCCATATTTTTGCACCGGTCAAATTTTGGTTTAATGCATATTGCGCATTTTCTGTTAGTACAATAAACCTCATTTCAATCCTGAAATATTACTGTGTCCATCAGTTATTAGATAGATCAAACTGAAATGGCTGCTGCAAACACCAAAATATTTAGAACTAAAAATGATTAAAATTAATAGGGGTGCCCAAACTTTTTCATAGGACTGTATATATATATATATATATATATATATATATATATATATATATATATTACTGAGAATGTCAGTAAAGCAGTTCACATTGTGCAGTTTTGCTCAAAAAATGCATGTGTTCCTTCTTCTTGTAACTTTCAGCCTGTGCTATACACATTAGTGTATGTTTCAGAAATCAGCTCATCATCATTATTGTAAATCTGCAATGAAAAATAACATCTTTTGTATAAAAGTGGAAGTAGATAACACAGGAACACACATTGAGTAAAGGCGATGGGGACAGATCACCTCCTCATAACCCTTTCTTCTCAGTGACCTCTGCACACCAAAGAATAGGCCACTTATCTGTCTGTAATTAACATGCTTATTACCATTGTTTCATTACATGCACATCACTATGCCCATGTTATTGTAAGATTTAATGATGTCTACAGCTGTGGCTCTTTAATTCTGTAAATATGAAATGTAATCAGTTCTTTTATTCTCACTTTTCTGTGCTTGATTCAGGCATCCAGAGCCATGTGTTATTCGCCATTTTTTCTCTTTTCAATGTGATTCTAATTCAAGACACTATATTCATAGAGATTCATGGATTCATGCTTCTTATAGTTTGCATTCTGTTAGTTTGCATAGTTTGTTTCAGAATACTGCAGCACAAGCATAAGTAACATTTTTTTCTTGCTCTGTTATAACTAAAAGATTCCTAGCGGTCCCATAATAAGAGATTGATATGAATATCAGAATACAAATTTTGGAAAGAGGTAGGCATGTAATAAAGGGGGCTCCAATATACAGTATATCTTGCTGCCTTAAAATCAGCTAGCAGCTTCCTGTATATTAGATTAAGGGGTTTGTGCCATTATGGATGTTTAGCCCCTATCCACAGAGCAGGGGAGACGTGTCTTATCACTGGCGGCCTGATTGCCAGGTCCCCTAGTCATAAACAGAATGAGGAGAGAAAGTCCCCTTAAAGCCTGCTTGTGGATGGAGTGCCAGTGCACTTGTGTGACCAGAGCTCCATTCACAAGGGGGCTCCAAGGGTACTCTTAACCATTCAAGGATGTATATATATGTATATATGTTCTTGTAGCGTTAATAGTGGATTACCCAGATTTAACCTAACTGGATTAAAGTGTAGCGATCACTTAAAGAGGACCTTTCATGTCCTCAGGCACACGCGGTGTAATACACCGCTAGAAAGCTGACAGTGCACTGAATTTAGCACAGTATCGGCTTTCCCATTCTGTGCCCCCGTTGAAGAGCTATCGGTGCTGTTACCGTAGCTCTTCAGTGTCAGAAGGGTGTTTCTGGCAGTCTGTCGGAACACCCCTCCTCAGAGTAGTGTCTATTGCACTGTACTGTGAGAGGGGCGTAATGGCACCGATAGCTCTTTAGCAGGAGTACAGAACAGTAAAGCCGATAGTGTGCTGGATTCAGTGCACTGTCGGCTTTCTAGCGGTGTATTACACTGCATGGGCCCCAAGGCGTGAAAGGTCCTCTTTAAGGTTTTTCAGAACAAACTGTCTATACATAAAGTATAACACTATATTTGGCTATTATATGCTTTGTATCTGCTATTTTTCAAGAATGAGGGAGGAAAATAGCTGCTATTAGAGATGGGTGAACCAATTCATCACAAGTCGGGCTCGACCAGAAAATTACGTATTTTAACAAAAGTGAAGAAATGTCGATTCATCTAAGTCGAATTAAGATGGCCTCGTTGTATTGGAAGAAGCAGAGCAACCCAGGGACAACACATGCTCACATGCTGCAGTGGATTGCATGGCCCAGGAGTCATGACATTGCTGGAACCCCTGGGTCCATCATCAGCATTCCAGGGGCCAGGTAAGTAATTTACTATTTCCCAGACAACCCCATTAAATGGTCTCTTAAATTAGACTCCTTTAACAGAACATGTAATTCTGGACCAAAATGTAGTAAAAGTGTTGTTGCATTCTGTCTTAAAAACCTATTTGAAATTCCTGCCTCTAGATTTCTCCTTTCTAGCTAATAGCTAGATACTATTAAAAAGCAAGACAACTTCTCAGTGACTGGAAGCAGTAGGGTATTGTTGCTTCATAAAGTAAGTGTAGAGGGGAGGGGCTGTTTTTCCTCACAGTACATCTGGAAACTGTTTCCTCTGTGCACTGGCTATAATATTTTTTTTGTTCAAATTATTCAAATATATATATATGTATATATATATATATATATATATATATATATATATATATATATACTTGAATAATTTGAACAAAAAAAATATTATAGCCCTTTAACTATATGTACTTGAAAATGTGTCCAGTCCTGAACCAGGAACAATGGCCAAGTCCTGATAAGGTTAAATATGGGCCTATAGTCGTTCAGTGATCATTCTATATTTAAGAGGCAGGGATTTGAAGTACATTTTAATTCAATGCAAACTTGTATCAAAGAGATTGAATTGTTGTCTAATTTGAGACATCATGAAAGAAACAACATAGATTATTGGGTCTGTAAATAGTGTTAAACGTTATGACAAACCTCCAGACGTATAAATCAGTCTAATGATCTGACTTCTAACCTTGATTTCTACTTGAATGCCTAAAAGTTTAGCAATGTGCAAGTTTTGAGTTTCAGTACTTTCACACTTACTTAGTCTGCAGAATATATTGGAAGAGATACAGTGACAAAGTGCTCATTGACAGAGATGACATTTTGATTAACACAGTGTTTCTAGGGATATTAATTATCTGTACCATAGCGGAGCTCAAATCATGACATTTTACTAGTGCAGCAAGCTTGCAAAAATATTATCTTCAGTAAAAAATCAACCTCTGCAGCAAATATTCTTCTTCTTATATTGTGTAATCCTTATGTTTGTATGCTAAGACATTACATGTGTATATGTTTATCAATGGTTATAGAAATTCTGTAGGCATAGAAGGTACAAACATACAGACAGGCTCATGGGAGAGCACTAAGTCTTGATAGGTGTTTTTAAATACTTTTTAGGTACAGTCCGAAATGGTACCAAATTTATTACTGAAATGTGCCATGAGTGGTCAATAATTCACAGGTCAACAAAAAAATTTTTTTTACTGGTGTCCAAAATATTTTAATGAATTTGGGGTATTTTTGGGGTGCTGATTCTGAATATGCTATCAGTTTTGCCAGATTGGCTCAAGTTTTTGAGATTTTTGGTATCTTATTTATAGCACTTGTTGGTAAATGCGACGCATCATCTCATTAATTTCTTTGGATTAGTACTTGAACTGAGCAGTTCTCAATATAGTTTTTTGTTAATTAGTGTTCTAAAAGTTTGTTCATAGCTTGATTTTTGCACTAACTTTATGTTGTTGTCTGTTTTCCAGTGAAAAGCATGAACTCATCAAGAAGAAGTTGTCTTAACGATCCAGACTCATTCTGTTACATTTGTGGTGAATATACACTGCAAAAACATAGAAGAAACATAACAGACTTCATAAAAAAAGTGTATTTGGCCTATTTTGAGGTTATGCTTGGGGACCAAGACAAGTCTTGGGCACCACACATAGTGTGCAAAGCATGTATCGAATTATTACGAAAATGGAGCAAAGGACAAAGAAAAAGCTTCAAATTTGGTGTTCCAATGGTGTGGAGAGAGCAAAAAAATCATCATGATGACTGTTATTTCTGTGCAGTGCAAGTGCAAGGATTCAATAAGCATAAGAAACGAAAATGGGAGTATCCTAACATGGAATCTCAAATCTCAAAAACTTGAGCCAATCTGGCAAAACTGATGACATATTCAGAATCAGCACCCCAAAGTTACCCTAAATTCGTTGAAATATCTTTGGCCCCAAAAATGCTGTTGACCTAATTCATCTAGTAAGATGTGCCCAATTTCGTCTCGTCTTCTGGTCGTCAGAGGGAAGACACACTCCTCCTATCCTTCTAGCTCCTCCCATTTCTACAGCGGACCTGAATGAAATGGGAGGAGCTAGAAGGATAGAAGGAGTGTGTCTTCCCTCTGACGCTGCGACCGGCTGGAATTTGATTGGTCGGCCCTTATCCCCTGTAATAAGGAAAGGTTTTTCGAGTGTTATATCTCCCTATAGTAAAAGGTAGGCGTAATTTTGATTGGCTTATATTTCTAGGCAGGGCCGCCATCAGGAATTTTGGGGCCCCATACAGCCTAAGTGTCTGCCCCACCCCCACCCCGCCGCCATTTTAAAACTACTTTAATTTGCGACATACCCATTCTGTATTACATTTCCCTTTATTTAGCAGCATTACAAGGCTTAATCAGATTCTATTTGCAGGTAAAATCTGCTCTGTGTGACCGCGCCTATAGAGAGCTAACACCATTTATAAGAGCTCTCTTAATAAATCCTCAGGGCTTATTCACATTGCGTTTTTGGCCTCCCTTGCCGGGATACGTTGGTAACCAATCAGAATCAGCTGTCAACTTATCCCTGCACAAAGAACTGGCCATTAATAAAAAGGGGGGCCTGCAGTTCTCCGTGCAGGGATAAGTGGGGAGCTGATTGTGACTGGTTACCAACGTATCCCGGCAAGGGAGGCCAAAAACGCAATGTGAACACTCCTTTATAGTGAAAGTCCCACCCCCAAACAGGCTGCTATGCAAGTAGTATAGCAGCCTACATCATTATTAATACAAAGACCTTTTGAGCTATTGTGTGCTTTGTAGTTCTCCAGCTAAAAACTTATATATTATATATTATTGCCCCAGACGTTCCCTCTCCGCAGTGCCGCACACCTGATGTCCCAACAATCCCCCCCCCCCCCCCCGTCCACCTTCTAACATCTTTCCACTGCCCCCTGTACCCATACCTCCCAACTTTTGAAGAACCAAGAGGGACAAAACGTGCGGCGCGCTTTGCGCGCCGCGGCAAATTTAGCCCCACCCACTGTTATGTTGACTCCACCCATTCTCATTAATTTTTCATGTGCCCGCACACAGTATAATCCTCCTACAGTCACCCGTACATTATATGTCCCCCCTCTATCTCTCTCCCAGCTTCATATACACCCTTCATCTGCCCCCAGTTTCATGTCTCCCACCCAATCTCTGCCCCCAGATTCATGTCCGCCCCTCCATTTCTGCCACCAGTTTCATGTCCCCCCTCCATCTCTGCCCCTAGTTTCATGTCCCCTCCATCTCTGTCCTGTTTCATGTCCCCCATCTCTACCCCCAGATTCATGCCCTCCATCTCTGCCCCCCAGATTCATGTCCCTCCATCTCTGCCCCCATATTCATGTCCCCTCCATCTCTGCCCCCATATTCATGTCCCCTCCATCTCTGCCCCCATATTCATGTCCCCTCCATCTCTGCCCCATATTCATGTCCCCTCCATCTCTGCCCCATATTCATGTCCCCTCCATCTCTGCCCCCATATTCATGTCCCTCCATCTCTGCCCCCATTGTCATGCCGTCCTCTCCATCTCTGCCCCCATATTCATTTCCCTCCATCTCTGCCCCCATATTCATGTCCCCTCCATCTCTGCCCCCATATTCATATCCCCTCCATCTCTGCCCCCATATTCATGTCCCCTCCATCTCTGCCCCCATATTCATGTCCCCTCCATCTCTGCCCCCAGATTCATGTCCCCTCCATCTCTGCTCCCATATTCATGTCCCTCCATCTCTGCCCCCATTGTCATGCCGTCCTCTCCATCTCTGCCCCATATTCATGTCCCCTCCATCTCTGCCCCCATATTCATGTCCCTCCATCTCTGCCCCCATTGTCATGCCGTCCTCTCCATCTCTGCCCCCATATTCATGTCCCTCCATCTCTGCCCCCATTGTCATGCCGTCCTCTCCATCTCTGCCCCCATTGTCATGCCGTCCTCTCCATCTCTGCCCCCATATTCATGTCCCCTCCATCTCTGCCCCATATTCATGTCCCTCCATCTCTGCCCCCATTGTCATGCCGTCCTCTCCATCTCTGCCCCCATATTCATGTCCTCTCCATCTCTGCCCCCATTGTCATGCCGTCCTCTCTCTGCCCCCAGTTTCACGTTCCACATTGCACTGACTGACTTACCTTCTCCTTCGTTCCCTCGCAGCTCTCTGCGCGCCTCTCTCTCACTGGCGCACAGTTATAGACGCGATGTGACGTCATCACATCGCGTCTACAAGCCAGTAGCGGAGGCCGCGAAGCGAGGAGCTGACACAGGTCAGCTCCTCGCTTCAGCCGCATATGTGACAGCGAGAGAGGCGCACAGCGGCGAAGCAAGGAGCTGACCTGTGTCAGCTCCTCGCTTCGCCGCCGGCTACTGGCTTGTAGACGCGATGGCTGAAGCGAGGAGCTGACCTGTGTCAGCTCCTCGCTTCGCTGCTACCGCCGGCTACTGGCTTTTAGACGCGATGTGATCACATTGCGTCTACAAGCCAGTAGCAGCGGCGGCAGCGAAGCGAGGAGCTGACACAGGTCAGCTCCTTGCTTCAGCCGCATATGTGTCAGCGAGAGAGGCACGCAGCGGTGAAGCGAGGAGCTGACCTGTGTCAGCTCCTTGCTTCAGCCGCGTATGTCTTCAACTCAGATCTGCGTCCTCTGGATGCCATGATGCAAAAGAGACAGACACTTTTACTTTTCCAATATTATTGAGACACATACTAGGTCCTTTTTTTGACTAGTCTTATTCTGTCTCTATAACCAAAGCTTTGTCAGCAAGGGCACAACAATTCAGGGAGCAGAGTATAAGGTCCTGACTCGTCAGGGGTCCCTGTGACCACGTTATATTACACCAGTATTACAAATAACATATGGTATGTATGGGGCCCTGTTTTGCACTGGGGTCCAGAAAACTGTGCTTGCTAGGCAAACCAATCCACATATAATAACAAAAAATACAATTTATAGAAAAGCAAAAGTAGCACTCTAG
This sequence comes from Leptodactylus fuscus, assembly GCF_031893055.1. Taxonomy (NCBI): domain Eukaryota; kingdom Metazoa; phylum Chordata; class Amphibia; order Anura; family Leptodactylidae; genus Leptodactylus; species Leptodactylus fuscus. The sequence goes on from NC_134266.1 coordinate 212,357,658, forward strand.
TAAAATATATACTGTAAGGGTATGTTCACACTGAGGAAAAGGTTGTGGAAACCTTTTCCGCCTTGTGAACATTACACGCGGCTAGCTGCGACATTGGCATTCCGTCACGGCATCCCGCTCCTGATTAGGCCCAAATGCTAGCTGAAAAATAAGCAAGTGGCTCCCATTGAAGTCAATAGCAGCCATTTTTGGGGGTGGATTTTGAGGCAGATTCCGCATCAAAATCGGTCTGCAAAAAACTGTGTGAACTAGCCCTAAAGCTTAATATTTTTGCTTATATCTAGGTTTCTTTCTTTTAAGATTATTGGAATTGATATTTAACTAAATTACTGGCTTTCTACAGCTCTGAAAATATTTAATAATATGTTTTCTTGTGTTTTTCACAATCCAAACCTTAGTATGTGAGTAATTACGGTAATCTGTGTAGTACCATTATATTCGTTTCTAAGCTCCCCTGAGCCAAGAACTGATTAGAATAGATAGACTTTTGTACTCTCTTGTAGTTTTTATATGAGTATAATGTGCTGGCAGTGGGAAGTCTAAACCAAATATTCTCATATATATGTGTACACTCACAAACATGAAAAATATAATTATGACCATGGAACGACCAGGGTAATTTTGCTACATCGGATATGTGTTATTTCATTTTGGAACATCTAGACATTGAAATTTTTGGACTTATTGACACGTTCATTTTTCATAGTGTTCTGTCTATATTTTTTGGATGGAATTCAGAAATATTGATTTCAATGCACTTATTCACGTATGTTTTTATTTAAGGACTCTGAATCTGAAATAAAAAAAATCGAGACCTGCTCTATTTAGTCCATTTTATGGATCAGATACCCGTTAAAGTCTATGGATCCATACAAAATACAGCATAAGGATGTCATCTGTGTTCTGTCTGCTTTTCATTTATCAAAGTCAATATAATGTTAACAGTATTTTTTTTTTTATTCATTTATCCATTTTTCACTGATACAACTTACAACTTAGCCATAAACGAGGAAACGCCTCGCTAAAGTTTTCCTCCGCGGATTTTCTGTTCCGATTATATCTATGGGAAAGCTGCCAGCAGCCCGTAGATATAATTGATATGCTGCGATTTTCAAAACCGACACGGTGTTGGAAATTGCAGTGTGTCCGTGCTGAGATTTTTTTCCGCAAAGTGCGCATGGGATTTGCATGAATCCCATCCACTTTGCAAGTACTTTAAAATGCCATGATTTTTCCTGCGGCGGAAACGCAAATCGCGGCATTTCCAGCCCATAGGGCCCCGGCCTTAATAAAACAGACGTGTGAATAAGGCCTTACTGGGCTGTACAAGAATATTCCTTCTCTAATATCACATCACGATCTGTAGCTATTGGCTGAAGCTTCACCACACCGACTTTTTGCTTTTCCTGCGTCCTTCATGTACAGCTTATAATACGTTGATTTAATAAACCATTATATCTGCTTCCTCCTTGGGACATGTTTAGGCAATATCTTATGTAAAGTCCATCAGTGTTTGTTGTGCCTTTTATGCTATGCCTCTATAGTGTACTATGGGAACTTTTGAAGAATTCAGGATCTTTCTTAAGACATTTTAGTTTTGTATTTACATATAATCAGAGTCACTTTTTATATTACTGTTAAATAACATAACACAGATCTAGACCACCAACAGTATAGTTTGTGACCAGAGTTGCAATTTGAAGCTCCTGGACCCCAGTGCAAAATCTGTAATGGGGCCTTTACCTACCTTGTGTCATAAAGTGGTATATTTTATGAGGCATAGGGACATTTAGCACCTTTAAAGGGTCCATTAACTGGCACTGGCAATGACTTCTTCCTCTGCGCCCACTATAGCTACTTCCCTGTCTGCGCCTAAAGCAAATAGGAGCATAACCACTGAACCTACCCCTGAACAGCTTAAAGGACTTGTGCCATTAAGGACACTTATCCCCTATCCATAGGATAGGTGATAAATGGCCAATTGCTATGTGTCCCACATACTACTTGATAAATGGAGTGCCAGGCCTGGAAGCCCCATAGCAGTGAATAGAGCGCCAGTGCAGTGTTGTTCCATTGAAAAGAGGTATGGAGGACTTTGTCTCCTGTTTATTTGGGGACTTTGGACCCCCAGAAACCAGACACTTACCCCTTGTCCTGTGGATAGGTGATAAGTGTCTTTAGTGGCACAACCCCTTTTAACTTCACAGAAAATAACTTTGTTTCTGTGTTTGTTTTTTTTTATAATTTATGTCTTCCCTATTCTCTCCTTCTCTCTATCATATACAAAGTACAATGTTATTTCTAAATACTGTCTATTTATACCATATGAGTTTTAAGTATTTCCCACTGGATAAGGGAAACTTCTACTTTGCTTCTGTCTGTTGCATTTACCCACGCCTTTCTGTTAATTTCCACCCTTTCTTTGAACTATGTTTAATAACTTGTTCCCACAATTATTATATTGCATGAAGTGTTTGGCTTGTTTGGTCTTTGTTTTGTTGCGTAGGATAACTTCCTTTTATTCTTTCCTAACTATCGGAAAATGTTCACAATTTCAAAACAGCCACTATAATGTGATAATGGAAGCTAGTACTTTACTTTCTGTACATTGCTTTTTTCTAACATGTTTGAAAACCTTAAATATATTTGAGTACATTATATTTGTATAGGGGGTTCACAAGTCCAGAACCATAATCCCAAACTTTGCACTTTCTCTTGAATTTTCTCTGTTTTAGGCTTAAAATTATTTTTGTATTTGGGTTTAATAAGCAATTTTCTTTTTTCTGACTTCTATTACTGTATATCTATATATACTATAATACAAGCTGTGACATAATGTTTACTAGTGAATCCATCAGGCTGACTGCTTAACAGCTCATTCTCCTGAACTTGAAGGTTGATTTCTGACTAGATCATAGATAATCTTGATCTGCTCATAGACTGTAAGCTTGATGGACTAGCTACTAAATGGCATTCTACACCATATATTGCAGTACTTATAAAAATTAAAGCAACATTTTTAATTAAACCCAAATACAAAACTTGCCTTCAATGGGTTCTAGCAGAAAAAGGAACTCATTGAAGTGAATGGGAGGCTTTTTTTCAGCGCGGAATCTGACGCAGATTTCACACCACATTCAGTGCCATTTTCCTCCATGTGAATGCACCCTTACTGTATGGGGTGGCTGAGGCAGGAGGTGGTAAGTGTCTGGATTACAAGAGCAGAGGTCCAGGAAGCTGACAGCCCTCCTCAAGTGCACCAACTGACTCATTTGCATAACACCTCAAAGTTGTTCTTCTCCAAATCTACTGAAGTGACATACTGTAATGTGGTCTGTACCATGGTGGAGACCATCTAATATGCTTGGAAGAAATGATTGACTCACCTTTAATAAGGTTTGACTAGAGAAACTGTATATAATTAAAATGGAATATATTATTTTATTTTTCATGGCCAAGGAAAGAGACTTTTCGCCAAAAATATGATGGAGTCAATTTAATTATGATATAGATAATGATTTAGAAACTATTTTCTCCATTCTTTCTTCATCTGTCAAGATGATTTTATCATCTCTACAAGTCAGTGGCGTAACTACCACCATAGCAGCAGAGGCAGCTGCCACAGGGCCCGGGACATTAGGGGCCCGGTGACAGCCGCTACTGCTGCTATCATTATACTCGGGGGTCTTTTTGGACCCCCGAGTATAATGATCGGGGCCCCCTGTTGTTAAAAATACTTTCCGTAATAATATAGGGAAAGTATACGTCTGAAGCTGCAGCAACGGCTGACACACAGGAGCCGATGCACGAGCCACAGGTCTGGCTCCTCTCAGCGATCCCAGGATGCTTCCTCTTCCCCCCTCCCTTTCTCTGGCTGCTCTCTGCCCACCAATGAGAGGGCTGAGGAGAGGCCAGGAAGCGGGGCTTATCCCTCTACAGAAAATGGACCCCTGCCGTCCTGCACACAAGAGGAGGAGGAGAAGAAGCTCCAAGAAAATGAAACTATAGAAAACACAGGTACACAGGACATACTGGGATTACTATGCTTATTAATATCAGGCATTTTAGTAACTCCATGTGCCTCATATTAATAGCAGTTAACCCCATCATGTCCCTCACATTATCCCCTGTGTACCTCACATAAGAGTTACTAATATGTGAGACATAGGGGGGTAATAATAAAGAAGATACTTTATTATTACCTCCATGTCTCTAACATATCAGTAACTCTTATGTGAGGTACACAAGGGTTAATGTGAAGGACATGATGGGGTTAACTGCTATTAATACTGTGTGCAGGGGCCACTATGGGGGGATAATACTGTGTGCAGGGGCCACTATGGGGGATAATACTGTGTGCAGGGGCCAGTAAGGGACACAATACTGTGTGCAGGGGCCACTATGGGACATAATACTGTGTGCAAGGGCCACTATGGGGGATAATACTGTGTGCAGGGGTCACTATGGGACATAATACTGTGTGCAGGGGCCACTATGGGACATAATACTGTGTGCAGGGGCCACTGTGGGGGATAATACTGTGAGCAGGGGTCACTATGGGACATAATACTGTGTGCAGGGGCCACTATAGGGGATAATACTGTGTGCAGGGGCCACTATGGCACATAATATAGCGCACAGGAATGCATAGGAGGGACTCGGTCGAGATCTTTGGGGGGGTGGGGCATGTCAAAAGTTCGCCACGGGGCCCCGCCATTCCTAGTTACGCCACTGCTACAAGTGATACGTTTTCAGGAATATGTGTCATTTCCAGGGTAGTTTTAATGCACAAGGTATAAAACACTAAGCAGCAGTATACTGTACTGTCTATTGTAGTATACTGGGAGTCAATTTGATGTCACAGAGTCAGTGTAAAGTAAGACTTTTCAGCAAAAGTGCAGGCTTTTACTCTGGAGCATTAACTAAATAAAAGCCTCAGCTTGTTGCCTCACGTAATATTGATTGTTACCATTTTTGTGTATTATGTGTACAGCAGACCTTGTATGGTGTTTTCTTAATACCATATATCTGTAACGTCTCTGACTGTTCAGGTCTCTGCGCAACCCTACGCTTCCACGCTGAGGCGCAGAAGGTGAGTTCAGTTTGATTCTGTGTTTAGTGTTTTTCATTGCACTGTGTGAACATTGCTCTATAATCTCTCTATCTCTGTAACTGAATTTCCACCACACAAATCTTCTGCACCTTGTTCCCTATGTCCATCAAATAGTTAATTCTAGCCTTCCCTGTGTGATTGACAGCCTGTCTTCTAATCAAGCCTAGGGCGGGTCTTGGGATTTCTATATACAGGAGATCGGCCCTTACTGGCTATCTGGCTATTGTGACTTTGTCCCTGCTAAGCTGTTTTTCTCCTATTAATGTATTGCTGTCATCTGACCTCTGGATTACCCTTTGACTACTCTCTTGGATTTTGATTCTGTATTGCATTACTCAACTGTTACTGGACCCTTGGCTAGCTGACCTCCATTTGTTGTTGTTTGTCTTTTCTGTGCTGTCACATACAGTCCTATGAAAAAGTTTGGGCACCCCTATTAATCTTAATCATTTTTTGTTCTAAATATTTTGGTGTTTGCAACAGCCATTTCAGTTTGATATATCTAATAACTGATGGACACAGTAATATTTCAGGACTGAAATGAGGTTTATTGTACTAACAGAAAATGTGCAATATGCATTAAACCAAAATTTGACCGGTGCAAAAGTATGGGCACCCTTATCATTTTATTGATTTGAATTCCCCTAACTACTTTTTACTGACTTACTGAAGCACAAAATTGGTTTTGTAACCTCAGTGAGCTTTGAACTTCATAGCCAGATGTATCCAATCATAAGAAAAGGTATTTAAGGTGGCCAATTGCAAGTTGATCTCCTATTTGAATCTCCTCTGAAGAGTGGCATCATGGGCTACTCAAAACAACTCTCAAATGATCTGAAAACAAAGATTGTTCAACATAGTTGTTCAGGGGAAGGATACAAAAAGTTGTCTCAGAGATTTAACCTGTCAGTTTCCACTGTGAGGAACATAGTAAGGAAATGGAAGACCACAGGGACAGTTCTTGTTAAGCCCAGAAGTGGCAGGCCAAGAAAAATATCAGAAAGGCAGAGAAGAAGAATGGTGAGAACAGTCAAGGACAATCCACAGACCACCTCCAAAGAGCTGCAGCATCATCTTGCTGCAGATGGTGTCACTGTGCATCGGTCAACTATACAGCGCACTTTGCACAAATAGAAGCTGTATGGGAGAGTGATGAGAAAGAAGCCGTTTCTGCACGTACGCCACAAATAGAGTTGCCTGAGGTATGAAAAAGCACATTTGGACAAGGCAGCTTCATTTTGGAAACAAAAATTGAGTTGTTTGGTTATAAAAAAAGGCGTTATGCATGGCGTCCAAAAAGAAACAGCATTCCAAGAAAAACACATGCTACCCACTGTAAAATTTGGTGGAGGTTCCATCATGCTTTGGGGCTGTGTGGCCAATGCCGGCATCGGGAATCTTGTTAAAGTTGAGAGTCGCATGGATTCCACTCAGTATCAGCAGATTCTTGAGAATAATGTTCAAGAATCAGTGACGAAGTTGAAGTTACGCCGGGGATGGATATTTCAGCAAGACAATGATCCAAAACACCGCTCCAAATCCTCAGGCATTCATGCAGAGGAACAATTACAATGTTCTGGAATGGCCATCCCAGTCCCCAGACCTGAATATCATTGAACATCTGTGGGATGATTTGAAGCGGGCTGTCCATGCTCGGCGACCATCTAAGTTAACTGAACTTGAATTGTTTGTCCAAAATACCTTTATCCAGGATCCAGGAACTGATTAAAAGCTACAGGAAGCGACTAGAGGCTGTTATCTTTGCAAAAGGAGGATCACTTTTCTGTTGAGGTGCCCATACTTTTGCACCGGTCAAATTTTGGTTTAATGCATATTGCACATTTTCTGTTAGTACAATAAACCTCATTTCAATCCTGAAATATTACTGTGTCCATCAGTTATTAGATATATCAAACTGAAATGGCTGTTATAAACACCAAAATATTTAGAACTAAAAATGATTAAGATTAATAGGGGTGCCCAAACTTTTTCATAGAACTGTATATAGGTAGGGCTCGTCGACCAGTTGTCGCCTATTGCTTAGGATAGAACCGGCAAGCAGAAAGGGACAGTGGGGTGTTTCAGCTTAGGGTTCATTGTCTATTGTGCCCTACCCCCCAGGATTATCCAGCAGCTACTGGAGAATTGCTCCTATAGCAATTCCCTTACAATATCATAGATAAATACAAAAATATTCATTATGGATAAAAGCAGCCAACAATTAATCCAAATAAAAAGATTGCGGAGAGGAGGTCGTGGCTAGCCCTATAATCTAACAACTAATGCATGTAATATACAGTTTACAATTGATACTACACTACAAATGTATAAATAAATATAAATATATTGATATATTGTGACAGGCTTTTCCTGTGGATCTAAAGTCATCTGACGTGCAGAAACTAATAATGTGTTGCAAATTCCATATTAAGCATGTAAACTGTCATAGTGAGAATATAATAAAAGAAAAAAATATAAAAATATAAAATATTACAATTTTAAAGCGATTGTAGAGACATATTGGCAAGTCTGGAGCTTATAAAAATGTGTGGTGTTCAGATGGCGTATATGAAGGCGCATACACAGCTGATTATCACACGTTACCAAATGTTTCCTCTCCACAATTTATTAAGTTAATAGCGGTTAGTAGAGAGAGTGCATGGAAAATGCAAGTTTATTCTGCCAAAGACAGACAGACGACTCACTATAACATCCTGAGTGACTGGAAGGGAATATTAGGTGAATGAAAAGGCTGTGCTGTATGTCCTACATTGCTTAGCCCAAATCATTTAAATATGTAAACACAGAATATGAATGACTACTTGAAAAGTCAACAGCAGGAAAACATCAGGTCCCTCCTGGAGGCAGACAGTGACTCGCACACTTATTCCACTGCAAGGCTTAGGGTCATAATTTATGCTTACTGAGTAGAGTTACCAACAATATTTCAGAATGCATTAAATCATCTTTAATATTTTCTAACCAGAGTACACAGAATCACACCGTATCGCACCACACTATATCCTGATGGAAAGTCAATTTAAAGGGATTTCCAAGCTTTTACATGGTCTGTATTGACAATCCATAAATATATGATTAGTGAGGAGCGAGTTCAAGGATCTCAACCTATTAAAATAACTCCAGCAAACAATCAACACGAGGGTCCATCCCTATAGGTCACACATTGATGGCCCCATATTTATGATAAGCTGTCATTGTACAAAGCAGGAAACCCATTTTAACTGCTTCATTGCCTACAGTCACCAAAGAAACATTTTGTTAGCATAGCAGAAAAATTGGTAGAATAAATGCATGTGACTCCCAAGTTGTTATGTACAAAGTATTGTGTATATTCTGCTAACCATAAAGGGGCTTTAAAATGGTCATCTCATCCATAATCATTACAATAAAGTGCATAAAACTAAGCATATAGCAATACTGAATATAATACAATGTGCTGAAGAATTTGGGAGCTTTCAACAGTACATTGTGTGAGAAGGTGATAGGCAGAGTGCTGGAGTCCAGATATATCAGCCCCAGGTTTCTGACATATGTGTGGTCCAGGGAGGATCTGGAGTAGGCCTTAGCCCAGGTGTAGATGGGCTAAGGCTCATTACTGGGCCAGAAAAAGGCTGCAACTCTAGCATTGCAGTGCAGTTCGATGAGGTGAAAGGAGGTGTATGGTTCTGTCCTGTAATCCTGAGTCTGGTGAGACAATATTGCGCTTGTTTTGTTCATGTGGCTGGAAGTAAGCCACATGTATAGTTAGGTTATCAGTTCTGTTTAATTAGTTGCTCAGACGAGCAAATTTTTTATTTTGTTTTTGCCTGAAGTTAAGTCTATATTTTGTTTTGCTCATTTTGTGCCTGAAGTCAAGGTTTGTTTATTTTCCTGTTTTTTCTAAATAAACTAGTTTTCAGTTTGGGTCTGCACCACTGTTTCTACCAAGCTAACTGTCCCACAATTGTTATAGAATACAATGTTACCCGTGCATTCTATCACAGTGTTGCACCAAACACAATCAAAGACCTCTAAGATGTTTTCACATGGTTCTATTCAACCACATTTAGGACTAATATAGATAATCATCCTATGTTAGGTTAGGTTCAGTATAAAAACCAAATTCTGATTGTTTTGGCTAGAATGCCCCTATAAAACCTGGTCATACTTATGCCAAGTGAACTGGACCTTTGGAGAAATTGGAACTTCATCCTTGGAGAAGCTCATGTCCATTTCAGAATCTATTGGAAAGCTGAATCCTGAAGTGGACGCTGTTATAGCAGAATGTGGGAGGAAGTTTACTTTGTTAGTTATCCTGAAAAACTGGCCCTTTGAACTATATTCCAATGCACAACACCATTAAGACAGAGGGTTATGCCTAAAACATGAACCTTGGTGCTTGAGATGTCACAGACATACGTAGAACTGCTATAGACAGAATAATTAGAGACTTTGCTACTGTATAATAAGACACCATACAAAGCTATACTTTTACCTATTTTGGTCCATCCATAACTAACTAGCTATACTTTTCACGATTTCTGTCCAGCACCAGGACTTAACCCTTCCATTCTTTCCCTTGTAATAAAGTTTATACATGTAATAGATATTACAGCAGAGATTCAGATAAATAATAAGGATGCAGATTACATTAATACTGATATATTTTAGCAATGCCAGCACTTTTCTCTTCTACTCCAGACATTTCAGACACTTTATATTCCCATCAGTCACTCCTTCAATGTTGCAAATAAAGGATAATAATAAGCTCAGATAATAACAGGCTATTAGATGTTTGTGCGTCATCCTTGGCTTTGCACAGTTTCTGTCCTCCTTCACCATATATTTTGTTACTGCTGTGCAGTCCTAGTCATTTTCAATTGATGTTTTTATATTTTTTTTAGCTAATTTGTTTAGGAACTTTATTCACAAACACAAAGATTACATTGCAGATGTCAGTGTCTCTGAATACTTTGTGTCAGCAGAATTATACCAGGTCTTTGTTATTGTAGCCTAAACTTAGATTTCTGATTATGATGCTTTAAATGTCATTTACACTGGGATCACATTTGCAACAAGTCTGTGTCTGGCACATAGCCATCAGAAATCGATGGACAAAAAGGTTCTGCAAGCCCAACTATATTGTTATGCTATTTCAATTTTTGGATACTCAAAGGACCCTATTTTTGTGTTCAATTTTTCCATTCTTTTGGTCCTCTAACAGACCAGTAGGATGGAAGTGAATATGTGCACCTACCCTTATGTTTGATTCACCCATGCGTTTGGGTCTCCGGACTTTTCACTCAGCAGAATGATGGATGGAATGCCTGAATGAGCACCAAGTGCAGGTGTGAATCCAGTCTTAGCTGAACAGCCAGGGTCTTGTGTATGGTAGCATATTCAGTATAAGCATAATGGTATGGTGTTGTGTGCACGCTTTATATTACAATTAAAGAGTGCATCAGTGGTAAATTGGTTATAAACCTAATCACGGTACCTTGTAGAGGTGATTCTACAGTTTTGAAATATATCTCTGTTGTTTAACTTTGAAACCCAATTTTCTTGTAAATTGTTGTTTCGTTTATATGCAAGTGAGGGGAAAAGTGCTTTGTCCAGAAATGCTAAGGCTAGGTTCACACTGGCACTAGGTCTCTGTTCGTGGATTCCATTCCTCAATCCGCTTGAAAAATGTGGAGTGAAAAGTCCTGCAAGCAAGATTTTACTCTCTGTGTTTTTTTGTGTGGAAACTGGGTGGACTTCATTATAACATAAGATAATCCTTTAATAGTCCCACCATGGGGAAATTCAGTGTGTTACAGCAGCATGGATAATACAGTAATATATTACAAGAAAAGAACACATACAAGCTCAGAATAGCAGATGGAAAAGGATATAAGGAGTCATAGCAACTAAAAAGAAAAGAAAGACTTCGGGATTATTTAGTTCTCTGTGCGGGGTGATCTCTGCTTAGCCTGATGTAGATTATACAGCCTGACCATGGTTGGGAGGAAGGACCTCCGATAACGCTCCTTCTCACACTTGGGGTGAAGAAGTCGGTCACTGACAGTACTGCCCATGGCATGGGAGTTCTTCTCCAGCATGGAGCTCACCACAGACAGTATCCTTCTGCCACCCACCACCTGCACTGGGGCCAGGGGGCTCCCCAGAACAGAGCTAGCCTATAGTCTAGTTTCGGTGGGTAACTGCTTTATAAGTGGATAGGGTTTCCATTTTTCGGGTCCTAAAGAACATAAACCCAAACGCTAGTGTGAACCTAGCATAAGACACACCTCAACACCACCTGCATATGAATAAAAGAACTTATATGAAAAAGAGGCGCCAAAGATGAATAGTAAATGCATAGTTGGAAACAGCAGGATCACCTTTACAGGGTACTAGGACTAGTGTTATAACCAATTTATTGCTCACAGACCATACACCTTAAACAGCTATAGATCGAATGTTAGTTATTCCACTCCAAATGGAAAAGGGAATGGCAAAGTAAAAAGGAGGAACATTAGATGTGGAGGGATGCACCATTACTGTTGGCATAAGAATGTTAAGTTTACAATGGCTTTAGAAATAATTCAGACATATTTTTCAGACTTTAAGGAGTCTATCATGGTAGAGGATTTGGGTATCACCAGCTAGTTATTTGTTGTTTTATTCTATTTAACCACTGAACTATTTCTAGCGCCAATAACTCTTTTCCTTCTCTCCCTGCACTGTTAATGTTGAGTTTCTGTATCAGACAGAAACTGCTCTAAAGACCAGACCAGCCTTTTAGGATATGTGTCCTGTACTGTTGGCTTTATTTCCATGCATAACACTGTAAAATGAAACTGTTGCTAAGGTAAGCAGGTGAGCAGTTTGCATAATCCCTTTTGCGTGACAAATTACTTCCACTCCGAGGTTTGCCGGTAGCAATCCTCCCACACAGTCAATGTAATGGGTAGAAAATATTTCCTTTACTATAAATGTAATGTAAATCCTAAAATAAACCTGCTTAAAGTCTGGAAAAAATAAACTACTAGGAAAGTAAGAAGTTACACTGTAACATTGAAACCAATGAACATCCATTGAGTACAGTTAATGCTGGGGGTCTTCAGATCTAGACTAAAAAACTCATTGCTTTAGAGGACTAAAAATACTTGCGGATGTCATTTGAGGAACAAATATATCATTCCTTTGTGATGTTATCAGACACTAAAATAAACTTAATGATGTATTTGGAAGGGTAAATGATCTCATTCTTTAGTGATGTCACTGGGAAACTGAATGTTCTCAGACTTATGAGTTAGGACTGAAATATTTTATCAAGGGTTTTTAAGAAAAAATGTTCAGGAAACAAATAAGGGTGTAGATTTCTAAGGCAAAATATTCATGATTTCTTGACACTTTTGGTGTAAAATAAAGGCATATACAAATGGTACTAGCTATTAGAGGTATAAGGAGAAGTATACCTAATATACCTTGAGAGTAGCACAAAATATATTATGCCCAGAACTTGATAAATTTGGCATGGTTTAGGCTCCTTTTACATCAGCGCTTTCTGCTATTGTTTTGGTCCATTATAGGAGCAGGACAACGGACAAGCTGGATCTTTAAAGTGATGGAAGCCGATGGAATGCCAAAGATCCCATTTCCTATAATGAGGTCTTTCTGTTCCACCACTTTTTCGTCTGCAATTTCGAATAGATTGTGATGCCTTCTCTCACTTTGAGAACTTGTAAATATGTATATCCTGTGATAACATTGATCATTCTCCCCCAATGTATTACCCATAACAAGCACCCAGCTAATGGAGGAAAAATTTTAATAGTAACTTGATTTCTCTTGGACCTTTGCATTACCCTACAAGTTATATAATATATCTGGACTATGGGTATGTCCTTAAAAAATGAAAACGTCTCTATTACTTGCTGTGTACTTATTCAGCACTTTATAGCTTTATCATAGTATAAGATAAAACAGAAGATTGCTCAAGTAGTAATGTGGGAGTTGTAGTGACTCACACCTTACTCTTTAATTTGACTGTCACAGTTTGGATTGTAACACTAACCTATTTTGTCATCTTTGCTAATAATGAGTATTTTGCGTGCCACTCCCAAGTGAGAATTGTGTGCACTGGTGACGTACTTTCTGTTTACCAAGTCTTCAAGCTCCATAAAGGTTATTAGAAGGAAATCCTGGACGTGATGTGCCTGTTAGAAATGATTCAGCAGTATGAACAGTCTAAGGCGCATTGACCTGAGAGATGAGGGGAGTGGGGACACAGTGTTCAGCTGCTATTTTCAGTTTTTGTTTGGATTTGGTTTCTTTGGAAATACAGTCATTGGTCTATAAAGGTAAAATTTGAAGATAACAAATAAATGGAAAAGAAAAAAAAAGGAAATTCCTCCCCCTAATTCTGAAAAGTAATTTACAAAAGTTTAATCCTGACATACAAATACACAGATGTATTTAAGGGAATTTTCCGGGTGAAAAACATTGATGACATATACTTAGTTTATCAACAGCAGACTGGTTGGGGTGGAATGGCCGAAAACATGCACTGAGAATGGACCCAGAAGCAGATAACTCCATCCCCTTCGTAGTGGTTAAGTCACTGCAGCATCATGTCAATGGGTCATGCTCTACAATAACCCAACCTGGCCACTACACAGAGAATTAAGCTGTCTACATCTCCATTCCCTGTATATGTTCCAGTGCTGGCGAACAGCTGATATTGATGATTTATGCTAAGAATTAGTGATCAATATTAGAGATGAGTGAACTGCGTTTGATCGAATTGGTATTCGATCGAATATCAGGCTGCTCGAGATATTCGATTCCAATCGAATACCATGTGGCAAATGCACTAAAAATTTGTATCCCCTCCCACCTTCCCTGGCGCTTTTTTTGCACCAATAATTTGTGCAGAGGAGGTGGGACAGGAACTACGACAACGTAGGCATCGAAAAAAAAACTGAAAAAGTAATTGGCTGGCTAAATCAGGTGACCTCCACTTTATACGAATGGTGGATTTCAAATTTGGTTCATATGAGACTGTGAACTATGTGACTGTGAGACAGACATAGATGTACTTGCAGGGTTAGCTAGGAATTAGCTTTATTTAGGTAGGAATGTTACTCAAACAGCTCTTTGGGGCTCTATCTCGTTAGGATCCCTGTCAGTTTGCGTTATGCAGGAGATGACTTTTTCTCATAGGAATACATTGACCAGCGTTGATTGGCCGAATGCCATACAATGTACAGCATTCGGCCAATCAACGCTGGTTCTGCCGGAGGAGACGGAGTCTAAGATCGGTCCACAGCAGTCTCCATTGTGGTCCAATCTCAGGTATAGCAGAGTTGACACAGCTCTGCTACACCTGAGATGCAGCAGAGCTGGCCGTGCGCTGAGCTCTGCTACACCTGAGTTGCCGCAGAGCTGGCCGTGTGCTGAGCTCTGCTACACCTGAGATGCAGCAGAGCTGGCTGTGCACTGAGCTCTGTCACACCTGAGATGCAGCAGAGCTGGCCGTGCGCTGAGCTTTGTTACACCTGAGATGCAGCAGAGATGGCCGTGCGCTGAGCTCTGCTACACCTGAGATGCATCTCAGGTGTAGCAGAGCTCAGTGCACGGCCAGCTCTGCTGCATCTCAGGTGTAGCAGAGCTGTGTCAATTCTGCTATACCTGAGATCGGACCACAATGGAGACTGCTGTGGACTGATCTTAGACTCCACCTTCTTACAGACGAGCCTCCGGCAAAACCAGCGTTGATTGGCTGAATGCTGTACTCTGTATGGCATTCGGCCAATCAACGCTGGTCAATGCATTCCTATGGGAAAAAGTCAGCTCCCACATTATTAGTAGCATAATACAGCGACTTGGGCATGTTAGATGCCCCCAGGCATGCTTCTCCTGCTGTCCCAGTTGCATTCCAGAGGTGTTGTCCTCATTTCGTGGGGTGTCATTGTGGACTTGGTGACTCTCCTGAGTCGAAGACTGGTTTCCCCTGAAATGAAGTTTTTTCCCCCATAGACTATAATGGGGTTCGATATTCGTTCGAATAGTCGAATATTGAGGGGCTATTCAAAACAAATATCGAATATTTCACTGTTTGCTCATCTCTAATCAATATCTGTAGGTCATGAACCCCTTTAAGATCTGTAGCAAGTGATCCAAAGACCTCATCTATGAGTTATTAGTTCATCCAGCTAATAGTACGTAATAAATGACACTAATACCACTATGTTAGTCAAGGTCTTGCCTTTTTGCATCCAACTGAGCAGTTTTCTTAACCTGGACAAGATATTTGCTGCCACTGACAACTACAGCAATTGATGATTCTACAGTTTCTTTCCCTCTAGTTTTTAGTTTGGTGAGATATATCCTGAAGTGACAGAATAATCACAGATCTTCAATGTGGACTCCACACCAAAAAAATTTCTAGCTGGCCATAAAGATTAGATGTATGCTGGCTTAACCTGCCGATAATGGTGGGCCAGCCAACCATCTAATGTGTATGAGGCACTTTGACTTTTCATGTGTCAGGGGGAATCTGGAAAGATAGCAGATACAGGAGATAGAAATAATATCATGTGTATGGCAGGATAAAGTGAAACACAAGTGAATAGGGTTTCAATGAAAAGATGAAACTCTGCATATACCACTCCATAGCTTCTGAATCCATCCTAATAATATCCTAGTCTCTTGTTATTTCTATACATATAGTTCACACAATAAAATCTCCCTTTGACATTTTTAATTGATTTCATGAGGCATGACATTTATCAATAGTACAAGCTCTTAATGTTTATGGAATTATCTGAGACTATACAATTGACCTATTTTCTGACTTTCAGCAACCCTACTGCTCAGTGAACTGAAGTGAGTACTGTCTACAAAGCACAGCTCCATGCTTTTGGTAACAGCTAAGCCTAGTATCACTACTCATAGAAGATTTCCGCTGATCTGATATTAGTAGTCTATCCTAAGAATAG
Organism: Leptodactylus fuscus; assembly: GCF_031893055.1. Classification (NCBI taxonomy): domain Eukaryota; kingdom Metazoa; phylum Chordata; class Amphibia; order Anura; family Leptodactylidae; genus Leptodactylus; species Leptodactylus fuscus. The sequence continues at coordinate 212,373,759 of NC_134266.1, forward strand.
GTTGTATGTTGTAATCCCGGGTAACCCCTTTAAAGGGAGTCTATCACTGCCCTCAGCTATTTTAAACTGTTCCCATAGTGCTGTAGATGCTGTTAGCTGGGTAAAAACATGTCTTTCTTATGTTTCAGAGCCCCAGGGATCCGTTAAAAAAAGTACTTTTATTCTTTATTCAAATGAGGACCTTGAAGCACAGGGGGAGTTTCTTGTATTACTGAGCACTGCTGCATCATCACTAAACACGCCCATCCTGAATTCAGCTCCTCCTTCTGGGCAGTGGAAGTATCAGCTTACAATGGATCAACTCGCACTGCCCAGTAGAATCTGAATGTAGGATGGGCATGTTTAGTGATGATGCAGCAGTGCTCAGTAACAGAAGAAAACGCTCCCTGTGCTCCAAGATCATTATATAAATAAAGAATGAAAGTGCTTTTTCTACACATCCCTGAAAGGTATTATTTTTAGTCTAACAGAATCTACAGCACTATGGGATCAGTTTAAAGTAGCTGGGGGGCAGTGATAGACTCCCTTTAAGGGAAAACAATGTTTGCAAAGTTATTACTATTTGTCTCCTTAAAGTTCTTTTTCTCCTTAAAACTCCTGTGAATGTCCTGTAAAACCAAAGGTATATACAAGCTACTATACAACTGTTTGCATTCCTATGCATTTAGACTGCTGACAGATTTGCAGAATATTTGTCAAATAACTGAAAGCGTTCACATGATACTGGAAGATTTCTATTTGTGCAATATGCCCTCCAGTTGTAAGGTTACTATGCCCAAAAAAGTTGTGTAATCATAAGCATATGGGCTGTCTTGCCTATGACACTAGGGATAAGGACACACGTTAAGGTTTTTTATGCAGCCAAAACCAATCATAAAGGGCAAAAAACTTTAAAGGATCAGAGGATATGTCTCTTTTTTTTCAGCCCACTTCTAGTTTTGGTTTCAAAACTGCATAAAAGCCCATGGCCTTGTGTACTGGCCCTAAGGGAGTCGATTATTCTCATTTCAGAAGCTAATTCCATTCCCAATTACTTTTTTTAGTAAATGTTTCAGTTTTATCCCGATATATCTCTTCTTCCGTTCTGCACGTATACAGCCATCCTAGCCTTTCCATTAGTTTTTAAATGCAGAAGGAAACTAATACCATATTTTGTGAATTTTGATGATTTTTGTAACATAAATCAGACCTCTATGTCTCTTAGAAATATATGTCATTACACCTATGTATTGAAGCAGTGGCTTTAACACAAAGTGGTTTATAGAGTTGAAATTGCATGCTCGTGTTCATAAAGAGCTTCTGCTCATTTGGAACATTTTGTAATATGCTGTTTTACCATGGAGACCTGTGTGCTGACTTGCCTTGTTACTTTCTCATGGACCATTAGACATTTTCATCTCGCTGTATCTGTAAATGGACAGTTCATTAATACTGAAGCGCACTCAAGCTGCAATACAATTTATATTTTCATAAATATTGTATATGGGGAACAGAAAAAAGGTAGAATAATCTCTACTGTGAATTCATTACTGCAAAAAAAAATCTCTATAATGTTGTACTGGAATATTTTATCTAACTTTTTGATGTAGTCGTATTAGCATCATGATTGTGTAAGGCTTCATGTACATAATAGTATACATTGCAATTCCCAATGTGGAAAGCTGCAGACTTACGTAGATATAGGGGTCCATATCAGTGAAAACTCATAGACCCTGTGTATTGTGTTATTGCTGCTCACAATGTGATGCCTACACAATGCATAATACATTATTTTAATAAGTATGCAATAGCTTAAAGGATTCTATCATTAGAATTCCCTTTTTCAACTAAGTACAACTTAAGAAAGGCTATTCTTCTCTTCCCTTTTTCTGATTCACACTACCTTTCTTGAGAAATATCTTCTTTCTTCCATATTTAAATGTATTTTCAGACAGCACTGGGGGCATTCCCCAGCACTCACACAGCACTGGGGGTGTCCCCCGTGCTAACTGAAAACTCTCCAGCAACGCCTCCATCCTCTTCTCCGCCTCTGCTTCTTCTCCTGTGTCACCATCGCATCTTCACCCAAAAGCACCAACTGCACATGTCTGTTGGCCATTTCCTGTGCCCTCTATCGTTAGACGCTTTTGGATGAAGATGCAATGGTGACATGAGAGAAGAGGCGGAGAAGAAGACAGAGGCATCACTGGAGAGTTTTTCGACAGCACAGAGGACACCCGCAGTGCTGTCTGAAAACTCATTTACATATGGAGAAAAGAAGATATTTCTTAAGAACGGTGATGCGGATAAGAATAATAAAAGTAAGAGAAGAATAGACTTTCTTAAGACTATTCCTATGTGTATTTAGTTAAAAAAAGGAATTCTAATGATAGAATCCCTTTAAAGGGATTCTATCATTAAACTACCTTTTTTTCTAATGAACACGTCGAAATAGCCTTAAGAAAGGCTATTCGTCTCCTACCTTTAGATGTGGTCTCCGCTGTGCCGTTCCGTAGAAATACCGGTTTTAACCAGTATGCAAATTTTTGGGTAGCCGCTCTTGCAGTTCAATACAGGAGCCGGCCGGCAGCCATTTTGGCGTGGCCTCTCTATGCTCCTGTATAGAACTACAAGAGCAAGAGAAGCCAGAAGAGGCGGAGTTGCTGCAGAAGATGGAGGCAGCGCAGGAAAGAGCTCTCGGGCAGCAATGGGGACGCGTTCATCGGTGTTTCAGAGCTGGGGCCCGCCCTCATTGCTACGGAGAGCTCATTTGCATATGGTTAAAACAGGTATTTCTACGGAACAGCGCGGCGGAGACCACGACTAAAGGTAGGAGACGAATAGCCTTTCTTAAGGCTATTCCAACGTGGTAATTAGAAAAAAAATGTAGTTTAATGGTAGAATCCCTTTAAAGACAATCGGTCACCACTCCTGACTTTTCTGTTTTAGTAAATACCTGTATTCCTCAGGTGATCTCAATTTATAGCATCTTTTCTTATAATTCTGTGTATACCATTCCACAGGGATGTGCCTTTATACAATCCAGTCTTGCCAGTACTGACTAGACAGTGTGACGTTGTATAAGTACACACACCCAAGCTGGTAACAGAAATTTGTTCAATGTCTGGAGGAAACATACAATGTAGATTTCTAAGTTTTGAAAAGAACATCTCAGGACAGCCAACATTCATTATAAAGGGGTTTCTGAGGCCTCCAATCTATCCCAAGCCAATTATAGTGCTGTTTTGGTGTCTTTAGTAGGAGTATCCGATAAGTAATGCATTAATATCACTTTTTATGCATATGCAAGTCAGCCTCAAGTGCGTCGGATGTGCACCTGATCTGGTAAATCGGACCTACCCCCAATGTGCTTACAGATGATGTGAATATTCATAAAAAATGGTAATGTCACATTGTCACATTACAAAAGTATCTTTTGCTCCTAATAAAGGACCTCACACAAGATTATTATTGATTTGGAAGGCACCTGAAATCCCTTTTAATGAAGCCATACAGGCAGGAGACAATTGTTCATGTCATTGCAGCCTGCCAGACACCTAGCAGGTATTAATTCTCTCGAAAAGGACAGAAATAAAAGGAGGTGACAAGTTCCATTTTTTTCAGTCTGATTATATTGTCTCTTGGCAGTGGAATTGTCTAGAAAGGGGCTGCAGTGCTGTCATAGAGATTAATATGCACATGGCAAACACACATGGCAAGGAATAGATACTGTAATGTTTGTAACTAACCATAATTTATTTTAGCAAAAATGGATGTCATTTCTATTATGTAGATCAGTTATTTCTTCACATATTACAGATTTAACACACACGTGAAGTATAGCATATATCTATTGAGAGTAGTAGCATACTGATAGTAAACCTATTCTACTATGGCAGCTAACATACAGCCTGTATTTTACATACCTATACGTCTTTGGCAGTCTATAGTTCTTTATTAACTGATGCCTACATATTAATGAACAGTATTGTTGGTCTTCTGCTCTCCTAAATGATATCCCGCTGTTTATGTGAGTACAGAATGTTAGTCCTGCCAGTTTGTTCAATTGTATCATATTATAACGGAGGATTCTGTGCCACTATATGGTATTTTCAGAGACCAAGGCATGAAACTGTATGGAAACATTGCAACTTCAAAGTCTTGGCAAGGAATGAAAAGATTTCTTAGATCCCCAGGCAAATGGCCAGGAGCAGACATAAAACGAGGCTCCATCACAAAGCTCTGTGTCTTCCTAAAAACCCTTTTGCCCCTGTCAAGCTCATTTACAGAAATGTACAAAATAGGCAATGCTAGACATAGTGCTTCTGTGCAAGTGATGAAGATGTAACTATAATGGAGAATATGTTTTCGCTTGTATATTGCTGTAAAACCAGTACAGGAAAAGTTAGACTGTAGGCTCATTTGTATCTTGGAGGCATTTTGTGTTCCTAGCAGTAATGAACATATAGAACCACTAAACAAGTTGAGTAGAGCCATGCAACTATATATGGATCTATGCCCACACATGCCTTTTTAATTGTATAGCTAACATTTGGATAACGGGAACAAATGCGGGGGCGGCACACCATTTGATTGGCAGCCGCACTGTTAAGACGGCATCAGATAGAATCTCTGCCACTGTGCAACCTGTCGCTCCCCAGCCTTGCAGAACATTCGCAGAACACAATAGACTGATTGCATACTGCCTAATTTGGTCTGATCTGGAGCTAATAACTAGTTCACATGAAATTATAGGCAAATAATAGATGACTGAATCATTTATTTTATTTAAGTGGGACTTAAAGGGGAATGACTTTATTGTATGTTTTTAGGGCAGTTTTCACATATGATTCTATGTCTCCATTATCAGGAAGTAAAAAAGGTGTAAAAAATCTGTGCCCGATAGAGTCTTACAATAAACAGTGGCCTATTTACTATTGTGGGTATGACTAGACACTGACATACACATGGCGCGTCTTTGGCACATTGTGGAGCATCTCAGGCCCAATGTCGCTCATTTGGGCTTAAATCTTATGACTTGGTATATCTTTATGTATGAATGTTCAGAAAAAGGTGGCATGACTTAAAGCTGCCAAGAATACACTAAAATTGTTTCCTATAATTTTGACTTAAAATAAGCCAACTAAAAGGTAATATAAGTTTAAGTATATACAGTCTAAAGAAGCTCAATTTATTATCCAGCATCAACTACTGTGATAAATCTGATGCATTTTCAGAGTGACTGGCTCAGTTTGTGCTGTTTAACTATAGTAAATCTTAACCAATGTGTATGTCCTATGTTGTATTATTTCAAGGTAGGAACCAAGCTTAGGTTGGTGACAGGGGATTGATATAACAGTGTCAGTAGTATTTAGGGTAGAATGACATTATACTGTGCGTTTCCTACAGCCTCACTGTCAGCTTCAGTACTGCGACATATATAACATACTAGAGGGAGGACCCGGCTTCGCACGGGTATATTACATTTTATGTTTGTGTAGTGGCCCCATAAGAATTGTCCAATTTTGCACTGGTGTATTTTGTATGCGGTTTGTGTGTATGTCCATAAGCGTCATGTGATTATGTGTATCTCATTTTGGATGTCAGTGAAAAACCTGTGATCAGTTGTTATGAATACCTGGAGTAAAGCTGTATCTAATCCTTCCCCGTGTAGTACTGTGTTTAGATGCAAGTATCCAATCCTTGTTGGTGTGGTACTGTGTGCAGATGCACATATCTAATCCTCCCCGTGTGGTATTGTGTTAAGAGGCGCGTATCTAATCCTCCAGTAAGTGAAACTGTGTGCAGACGCGCATATCTAATGACTCTGGTGTGCGGTACTGTGTGCAGATGCACGTATCTAATCCTCCCGTGTGGTATTGTGTGAAGAGGCGCGTATCTAATCCTACGGCATGTGGTACTGTGTGCAGACGCGTGTATCTAATCCTAAGGCATGTGGTACTGTGTGTAGACGCACGTATCTAATCCTACGGTGTGTGGAACTGTGTGTAGACACGTGTATCTAATCCTATGGCATGTAGTACTGTGTGTACACGCACGTATCTAATCCTACGGCATGTGGTACTGTGTGCAGACGCGTGTATCTAATCCTATGGCGTGTACAACTGTGTGAAGACACGTGTATCTAATCCTCCCCTGTGTGGTAGTGTGAAGAGGCGCGTATCTAATCCTATGGCGTGTGGAACTGTGTGTAGAGGCGTGTATCCAATCCCCCGGCATGTGGTACTGTGTGCAGATGCGCATATCTAATCCTATGGCATGTGGTACTGTGTGTGGACGCGCGTATCTAATCCTCCCCCATGTGGTACTGTGTGTAGACACGCGTATCTAATCCTCCCCTGTGTGATACTGTGTGCTGAGACGCGTATCTAATTCTCTGGCTTGTGGTACTGTGTGCAGAGACACGTATCTAATCCTCCAAAGTGTGGTATTGTGTGCAGACACACGTATCTAATCCTTCCCTGTGTGGTATGTTGTGAAGAGGCGCGTATCTAATCCTTTGGTGTGTGGAACTATGTGTAGACGCGCGTATCTAATCCTACTGCATGTGGTACTGTCTGCAGACACGTGTATCTAATCCTATGGCGTGTACAACTGTGTGCAGACGCGCGTATCTAATCCTCTGGAATGTGGAACTGTGTGTAGACGCGTGTATCTAATCCTACGGCATGTGGTACTCTGTGCAGACGCGTGTATCTAATCCTATGGCGTGTACAAATGTGTGCAGACGCACGTATCTAATGCTCTGGAGTGTGGAACTGTGTGTAGACGCCTGTATCTAATCCTTCGGCATGTGGAACCGTGTGCACACACGTGTATCAAATCCTTCAGTGTGTGGAACTGTGTGCAGAAATGCGTATTTAATCCTCTGGTGTGTGGGACTGTGTGGAGACCCATGTATCTAATCCTCTGGCGTGTGATACTGTGTGCTGATCTGTGTATCTAATCCTCTGGAGTGTGGAACTGTGTGTAGACGCCTGTATCTAATGCTTCGGCATGTGGAACCGTGTGCAGGCGCACGTATCTAATCCTATGGCATGTGGTACTGTGTGCAGAAGTGCGCATTTAATCCTCTGGTGTGTGGGACTGTGTGCAGACCCGTGTATCTAATCCTATGGCGTGTACAACTGTGTGAAGACACGTGTATCTAATCCTCCCCTGTATGGTATTGTGTGAAGAGGCGCGTATCTAATCCTACGGTGTGTGGAACTGTGTGTAGACGCGCGTATCCAATCCCCCGGCATGTGGTACTGTGTGCAGATGCGCGTATCTAATCCTATGGCATGTGGTACTGTGTGTAGACGCGCGTATCTAATCCTCCCCGTGTGGTACTGTGTGCAGACGTGCATATGTAATCCTTTGGCGTGTGGAACTATGTGTAGACGTGCGTATCTAATCCTACTGCATGTGGTACTGTGTGCAGACGCATGTATCTAATCCTATGGCATGTACAACTGTGTGCAGATGTGCGTATCTAATCCTCTGGAATGTGGAACTGTGTGCAGACGCGTGTATCTAATCCTATGGCATGTACAACTGTGTGCAGATGTGCGTATCTAATCCTCTGGAATGTGGAATTGTGTGCAGACGCGTGTATCTAATCCTATGGCGTGTACAAATGTGTGCAGACGCACGTATCTAATCCTCTGGAGTGTGGAACTGTGTGTAGATGCCTGTATCTAATCCTTTGGCATGTGAAACCGTGTGCAAATGCACGTATCAAATCCTTCAGTGTGTGGAACTGTGTGCAGAAATGCATATTTAATCCTCTCGTGTGTGGGACTGTGTGCAGACCCGTGTATCTAATCCTCTGGCATGTGATACTGTGTGCTGATCTGTGTATCTAATCCTCTGATGTGTGTATCTCAGCTTGGATATCAGTGTTGGATTGTACATGTGGAGTGACCGTGTGTATTGCAGTTGGAATATGAGTGAAAGTCTTGCAGATTTGTATTGGCTAAGGGGGGGGGGGGGGGGGCACTGTATTTGGAATGCTGTATCTCAGCAACGGTACGTCCAAGCGAGTTGGAGTCTCATCTTAAACCTTCCCGGATATCTGAAGTATCTCTGTACCAAATTTGGTGAAGATCGGTCCAGTCGTTTGGTTCGCATTAGAGTACAGACAGACAGACGGACAGACAGACAGACAGACAGACAGACAGACAGACAAGAATTCATTTTTATAAGATAGGGAGACAATACCACAACAGATGTGAGAAAGTCTGCTTCTTGTCAGCATGAAATGCCATGGGGCAATGAATTAGAGCTACACTGTCTCACTGAGGCATAGCCACATTGCATCATAGGTTCTGCTCACGTCTCCATCTCAGGTGCTATTTGGATTCTCCATCTCAGATTCAAGTGGTCCATCATGGACTAGTGCCATCTGTCCGACAACATATCTGGCTCTGCATCATGTTTTCCACTGTCATTGAAAACCAAACAGATGTTTACAGAGTTTTATCTGTTTTTTCAGAACAAAGTAATGCAATGCCTTGGTTATAACAGAATGTGTTATTGCTATTTAACAAAATTAACACAGATTTACGGATAGCTTGTTTGGGTAAACTTAGCCTGAAAACTCACCAGATTTATCACAGTGGCTGACACTGGAGGATAAGACAGGCGTATCTTTACCCTTCCTAGTCTAACTTTATACCACCTTTTAGGTGTCGGAGGCAGAATTTTACAACATAATGTTAATGTTCTGGCACATTACACTATGTACAATTATTTGAGAAGCTACATCTAAATATCTAACAAGTTAAAAAAAAAAAAAACTAGATGCAACCCATTGCTCCAAATCTGCACATCATTTTATATTGCCATAATCACAAAATTTTATTTTGGCCAATGTATGTAATTTACACCATAAGAACAGTACTAGCAGAGCCATCAAATACTCTACTAGGCAGTAGTCTCTCCTTTCACTTTTTATCATGGGATTAAATATAAAAAAAATTAAAAAAAATTAACTGGTAATGTTTTGGTTCAAAGAATGAGCCTTTGTCAAGCCCAAAGAATGTAATCTTTTCATGGATGCTATTGTCCTTGACTTTTTATTGGATTGCTGTTATCTGACAATTCTATAATCAGCTATCACTGTCACATTATAGTGACTGTATTACAATGGTGGTAGCAAAACCTTGAATGGAGTTCAGTTCTGCAGAAGGATGGAAGACATGAGTACTATATGGCACTTTGGCCGTAATACAGACTGCAAAAGCGATACAGTCATTCAGTAACTTTCATTGCAATAAGATTTTCTAGCCGACCAGTGATGTAGTCTCTGGTATATTATTCAGCAAGTGACTTGTACTTTATATGCAAAGCTTTATAAGCCGTAAAACAAAACGTCAATCACAAAAGCAACTGTAGTTATAAAAGTTTCGAAATTTTTCTGTAAATGTATATAATAGATCCTTTATTCTCATATATATTCTGGGTTGGGACCCTTCCCTGTAGGTTTACCAGGGTGCCAGTCACACCCTTACTTTTATTATAGAGGTTCATTCAGTAACAGTCAAGTCAAGATTGTTTTTTTTTTTTTTTTTTACTTTATAGGTTAGTAAACTTTAACAAAATGCTTTGCTTTATTTAAGTTGCCTTCTCTATTTTTAGTCGTAAATGTATACAGGTAGTTAAAGGGAACTGTTTATTTATGCTGTCTTGGTGACCACACAATAGTTCTTTCTCCAGTGCCGGAGCACAGAACATACTGTAGATGCTATATCCGGGAATATAAAGCCAGAGGATATTAATACATGGCTAAACATGTCTGAAGAAAGTAAAAATAAAACACAAACCAAAAAACCCCACAAGAATATGATTTTTTTTATTGTTGCATAACAATGTGCAGAATATATTTATTATGAAACCCATCTACAGTCTAAATGTTTTACTATAATATTGTCTGCTTTAGACTTCATGACATGATAGCTGAAGGGGAATACTGTATGACATGCAGTAGTCTGAGCAAATTAATAAAAATGTGCACTAAAATATTTTTTGCAGAAAAACGCAGAAATTTAGGTAATAATAGTAATAACTGGTAATATACCTTCAATTCTCATTGTAGAATGATATGGTATAACACTAAAATACGCTATAATATTCTGATTAGTGGGGTTCAACCTGTGCACCTCTAGTGATCAGGAGTGCAGGGTCTATATTAAGACATCCTCAAGGTCAGGAGCCAGGGTGAAGTGTCTACAGTTAGGAATACATCTTTTCTTCTGCCCGGATTCATAGTTGGCACAGTGACCCCTTAATTCTAAGGATTATAGCGGTGCTGGCAATTTAACAGAACCCATCAATAAAGTGATGGCATTTTCTAGTGAAATGCATCACTTGCTACTGTAGGAAAATCTACTTAATAAGCTTAGGGATAGAAGAGACTAGACAGATAAAGATCTTAAGATTTGTACGTCTTAAACAGTGCCAAAAAACAGTAGATTTTGGTCTAAAATTACACAATTGATTAATATGTGTTACTTGGCTTCCAGTCATGAGGAGCAGCTTGTCAGTGTATGTCCAGGAAGAACCTGATGCTCATGTGGGGGTAGCATTACGGAACGGATTTGGGCACTGTGGTGTTGCCATGAGATGGAAATCAGGAGAGGGTTATATACAGTGCCTACAAGTAGTATTCAACCCCCTGCAGATTTAGCAGGTTTACACATTCGGAAGTAACTTGGCATTGTGACATTTGGACTGTAGATCAGCCTGGAAGTGTGAAATGCTCTGCAGCAAACAAGAATGTTATTTCTTTGTTTAATTTTTTTTTAAATTGTGAAAAGTTTATTCAGAGGGTCATTTATTATTCAACCCCTCAAACCACCAGAATTCTGTTTGGTTCCCCTAAAGTATTAAGAAGTAGTTCAGGCACAAAGAACAATGAGCTTCACATGTTTGGATTAATTCTCTCTTTTTCCAGCCTTTTCTGACTATTTAAGACCCTCCCCAAACTTGTGAACAGCACTCATACATGGTCAACATAGGAAAGACAAAGGAGCATTCCAAGGCCATCAGAGACAAGATCGTGGAGGGTCACAAGGCTGGCAAGGGGTACAAAACCCTTTCCAAGGAGTTGGGCCTACCTGTCTCCACTGTTGGGAGCATCATCCGGAAGTGGCAGGCTTATGGAACTACTGTTAGCCTTCCACGGCCTGGACAGCCTTTGAAAGTTTCCTCCCGTGCCGAGGCCAGGCTTGTCCGAACAGTCAAGGCTAACCCAAGGACAACAAGGAAGGAGCTCCGGGAAGATCTCATGGCAGTGGGGACATTGGTTTCAGTCAATACCATAAGTAGCGTACTCCACCGCAATGGTCTCCGTTCCAGACGAGCCCGTAAGGTACCTTTACTTTCAAAGCGTCATGTCAAAGCTCGTCTACAGTTTGCTCATGATCACTTGGAGGACTCTGAGACAGACTGGTTCAAGGTTCTCTGGTCTGATGAGACCAAGATCGAGATCTTTGGTGCCAACCACACACGTGACGTTTGGAGACTGGATGGTACTGCATACGACCCCAAGAATACCATCCCTACAGTCAAGCATGGTGGTGGCAGCATCATGCTGTGGGGCTGCTTCTCAGCCAAGGGGCCTGGCCATCTGGTCCGCATCTATGGGAAGATGGATAGCACGGCCTACCTGGAGATTTTGGCCAAGAACCTCCGCTCCTCCATCAAGGATCTTAAGATGGGTCATCATTTCATCTTCCAACAAGACAACGACCCAAAGCACACAGCCAAGAAAACCAAGGCCTGGTTCAAGAGGGAAAAAATCAAGGTGTTGCAGTGGCCTAGTCAGTCTTCTGACCTTAACCCAATTGAAAACTTGTGAAAGGAGCTCAAAATTAAAGTCCACATGAGACACCCAAAGAACCTAGATAACTTGGAGAAGATCTGCATGGAGGAGTGGGCCAAGATAACTCCAGAGACCTGTGCCGACCTGATCAGGTCTTATAAAAGACGATTATTAGCTGTAATTGAAAACAAGGGTTAATCCACAAAATATTACACCTAGGGGTTGAATAATAATTGACCCACACCTTTATGTTTAAAATTTATTAAAATTTAACTGAGCAACATAACTTTTTGGTTTGTAAGATTTATGCATCTGTTAATAAATCCTGCTCTTGTTTGAAGTTTGAAGGCTCTAACTTATTTGCATCTTATCAAACCTGCTAAATCTGTAGGGGGTTGAATACTACTTGTAGGCACTGTAAATGGTGGCAGAGGGATTTCTTACAAGTTATGACATAGCAGCAGGCCTGATCTAGCCCCCATAAAATAGGTCAGGATGGCCCCATCAAATCCGCTCCTTCCTCACTCCAGCAACTACAAAGATGCTAGTCCATGCCCTCATAATTTCCTGCTTAGATAACTGTAACACCCTTCTTCATGGCCTCCCAGCGAATACTGTCGCACCCCTCCAGTCCACCTTAAACTGTGCTGCTCGCTTAATACACCTCTCCCCCCACTCCCCTCTGCCACACCCTTTACTAGTTACCTGTTGCATAAAAGTCCAGATTCTTTAGTCCAAAACAAAGGTAGAGTTTTATTTCCACTCAAAAATATAGTGCAGCAACAAAAGGAAACAATACGAAAATAAATACCTGCCCGGCTAGGCTCTAACTAAACATAGAATAGGTTACCTCACCTAGAATACCAGAAATCCAAAAGCCAGTAGAATCATTCAGGACACAGCTCCAAAAAATATGACCTCTCAATTGGATCTCCAGCCAAGCTCTACCCAAGGTCTGCTGCTGGAGCTGACTTCTTAAGCCTCCTTGACGAGGAGTCTCTCAACAGCTGAGTCGCTGCCAGAACATCCCCAAAGTGTGGACTGGAGGGCGGTGGAATGACAGGTCCCACTACCAATCCTACCTGTCATTCCTAAAAATCCATCCCAGTAACTGGAACTCTGAAATAACACTCAGCAGACAATAGTTATCTGCTGAGAAATGTTCTTTCTGGAGTTTTCTCATCTCACTCACCTTAGTAGTCTGGTTGAGATGTACACCCCCTCCATTACCTGACCAGCCATCAGCTTACAATTGTTACTGGAATTGTGAATGTCCCATTGAAACCTGGAACTATTAGCTATAGTTTAGCAGCCATGGTCAGTAAGAGGTCTGTGAAAAGCAGTGTTATAGTGGCCATGAGGACCTGTGGAAGTGCAGGGTGGTTCCCTTTAAAGTGATTGGTGCACCATTGCATGTTGCTTATGTGTGTGGGAGGCTGAAGCAGAGAATAACCCCTCAGTGACCTATAGTAGCATGGTATGGTAGTCTGCAGTCAGGTCAATGCCAAGAGGGAATGGGACCATGCAGGGCTGAGCCATTCACTTCAATGGGCCCATAGCAGCTGCATATTCTGTCTTGTCTGTATGCCTCGAGCAGCAGGGGTTACTTTTGGCTGTGGAATTGTGATTAGAGAATGTCTGTTTCCAGGGTGAAAAATAGTAAAGACAGTTCGATATGCCAGATTCACCTGAATGTATCACCTTTTCCCCCAAGAAAATTCATGCCTCCATTGCTAAGATATTAATTTATTTTACAATATACAAATAAACGGTCTGGAGCACCAAGTACAGTCCCAAACTGCTCTAATATGCCGTCCTTCCCCCTCCCTTCTTTGAGTGACAGGCCCAGGAAGATATGCTGAAATCTGGCCTAGTCCTGTGTTCTTGTGTTTGTGCTGGTATATTAGAGCAGTGTGGGGCATAGTAGTATGGAGCAATAGAGCCATCCTCAGTGCTCCAGATTGCTTATTTGCATATTGTGGAATAAACTAATATCTTGGTAACAGAGGCATGATTTTTTATGGGAAAAAGCCATTACATAGAGGAGAGCCTGACCCACCTAAATGTGTTACTGATTTAATATGCTTCACCCTGGTGACAGACTCCATTTAAACCATCCCTGAAATCTGTTGTGATAGTATGATATTAGCATTGTAATGCATTGCGTTAGTGATCAGACCCCTCGGGTTCAAGACCCCTAGGAGGAAGGTCTAATAAATTCAATATAACAAAAGTATAAAAAAAAAAACATTCAAATCACCCCTCTTTCTCTGGGTTACAAATAAAAGTTAATAAACAAACACACATTAGGTACACCTGGTCTACAAACTTATAAAAATATTTTTCCCGTACGGTCAACGCTGTAGTATGAAAAAAAAAAAGTGCCAAAACTGCCGTTGTTTTTGCCTCTAATAAAAATTTGAATAAAAAGTGATCAAAGCAATAGATATACCTCAAAATGGTATAACGAAAAAGTACACCAGGCCCCACAAAAAAAGAAGCCCTATGCACCCCTGTCTACGGGAAAATAAAATAGTAACGGGTGTCAGAATATAGCAACTTTTAGAAAAAACAAACAATATAAATTTGTTTTCCCCAGAATTTTATCGAACCATAGCTTACAGGTGACATGTCATTTTTGCTGCAGAGTGAACACTGTAAAAGAAAGTCACACTTTTCTCCTGTTCCACCCCATTCTGTTTTTTTTGCCAGATTCCCAGTACATTGTACAGAATAATAAATGGTACCATTATGAAGAACAATTTGTACCTCAAACTTTAAGCCCTCATATGGCTCTGTGAATAGAAAAATAAAAAAGTTATGGTGTTTGGAAGGGGCGGGGAGCCAAATGAAAATCAAAAAATGTCACTGGCGGGAAAGGGTTAAAGGAGTTTCCAAATGCAGAAAAGTCTGGTTATTGTTTGCCATTGGAAAAACATATAAGCTACTAATAAACCTTATTGTTCAAATCCAGTTGGATCCTCTCCTAGTCCACACAGCAAAGCGCTCCCTCAGCGTCCCTGTGTCAATGACATACTTGTGCTTGAGCTGGTTGGCTCATTCAATTAGCTAAGCCAACACTTGTCTCCATAAGAGATGATGAAGAGACAGAGGAAGAGACTGGCTAAGCTATTTACTCAGCCAGGCAGTCAGCCCTCTTCATGCTCCTCACTGAGGAAGAAACTGTTCCCTGGTTGAGCTTCTGGGATCAGGGTCTGACATAGACGACTCTCACAGAATTGAACAATAGAGTATAAGTTTAATTTATTGATTAAACACACTTTTGTGCCTTAGATAGACTATTAATACTTTGTGTGCTGTCGAATGATGTACCATGCCATAAAGTAAGTTAAGCACTAATTTATTAGTGGCTTTTCCTCATCACAGGATGTGTGGTTTTGTAGGTTACCACATGTTAAGCTCCGTTCCTACGTCGCTCATATAGACACGTAAACACATGTCAGAGCGGGGCGCTTCAAAACAGATCCCATTGATTTCAATGGGTGCCGGCTTACGCGCGCTACAAATTGAAATCAATGGGAGGCTTTAGCTGGCACCCATTGAACTCAATGGGATCTGTTTTGAAGCGCCTCGCTCTGACATCTGTTTGCGTGTCTAAATGAGCGGCGCGTTACTCTGTGGGAACGGAGCCTTAGTGATAATGGAACGCCTATCAGTTAGAGCTCTCAACAGTAAGTGAGAGAAGGAACAAGTGAGTACCTTTTTTTCCCTTTTAAGCTAAGGCTACATATTGGGAAAATTCAGCTTTTTTGTTGCAGTTTTTATTGAGCAAAAGCCAAGAATGGCTACAAAAGATATGGGAAAAAATATAAAGAGTTCATACAAAGATACCTCACATTATATAAATTCAGCTTGAGAGAAACTCTTCAGTAAACAACACGGAAAAAGCGGCACACAAAAATATAAATAGTACTTATACTTCTATTCAACTCCTGGCTTTGGCTCAAAAAAGGCAACAAAAGCTGCAATAAACAAAGTTGCATTTCTGCAACCTGGGGCCTCAGCCTTATACTAACCCTGGCCGCTCCATGGCTTGCTCCAAATCCTGAATAACCCCTTTTAGGGTCAATGCACACTGAGTTTTTTGGTGAGGATTTTGCTGCTGAATCCGCATTAGAATCCACGTGGAAAAAAGCCTCCCCATAGAGTTCTATCGGTTCCACTCGCTTTATTTTTCCACTCGCGGAATTTTTCCGCTAGTGGAAAAAAAGCTTCCTTCAGGTTGATTCCGCCTGCAAAAACCAACGCAGTTAATAGGAGGCAGAAAATCCACATCGTGGATTTGGGCGCGGATTTGGACACCAAATTGCCAAAAACTGTGCGGGAAAAACCGCTAGCGTTTTTTTCAAGGTCCATATACAGTGCTAGAGGAAAACACAAAAGCGAAAAAAAAAAACATTTCCTAATTCCTGAAGCAGATTTTTTCCTCGCCAAAAAACTCAGTGTGAATGGACCCTAAGTCAAATCACTGGCATCTCCATCCTGGATTGTGGCTACCGCATGGTACATTGTGTGGAAGCAAGCTTATACTAATGAAATCATACCAATAACATCACCAATATCCCACTCACCATTTCATTAAAAGGTATTAAATGTCATCAGGAACATGTAACTTCAAGATTAAATCAATTTCCTCAGAATGTTCTTATTATTGGCTTTGAAAAATCAATAACACATTAGTGTTAACATTTATAACATTAACTTCAACTTAACAAATCAGTCTAACAAAATTATAGGAAGAGTTAAAATGACATTTACATGATTGCAAAGTTATAGTTATGTAGCTTACCGTAGTAATTTGTCAAAGTACATGGTGTATCCAGATCATCTATTATGTCACTGTCTACATGTACCGTATTTTTCGGACTATAAGACGCACCCAGGTTTTAGAGGAGAAAAATAGGGAAAAAAAAAATTTCAGGCAAAAAATGGTAAAATATTTAATGTATGAGAGTTGTAGTTTTGGAACAGCTGCAAGGCCACATTGACAGGTGACCCTGCAGCTGTACGGGGATGTTTAGGGCGTTTTTTTTGTGGGGCCAGGTGTACTTTTTAGTTATACCATTTTGGGAAATGTTTATTGCTTAGATCACCTATTATGTAATTCAGAGGCAAAACAGAGAGAAAAACCCAGCGGTTTAGCACTTTTGATTTTGACGTTCACTGTACATAAAACTATTAGTAGACTGGGCATTTTCAGACACAGGGATACCTAATGTATATGTTTCACAGTAATGTTATACTTTTATATGTATTCTAGGGAAAGGAGGTGAACTTTTATTTATTTTATTTTTCATTATATTTTTTTTTTTACTATTTTATTATCCCCCGCCTAGGGGGCTTGAACCTGCAGTCATTTGATTGCAAGTCCCATAGACGGCAATACAAGTGTATTGCCGTCTCTGGGAGATTCTATACATTACTATCGCGGCGTGTCATAGACCAGCCGCGATAGTAATATATATGTATGACAGGCCTCGGAGCCTTCATTAGGCTCCCAGCTGTCATCGGAACAGGTCGGCTCCTGCGGCCTCGCCGTGCAGGAGCCGGCCTGCATCACTAAAGGTATGGGGCCGGTGGGGACCGGCCCCGGGGCTAACTGACTGCCGGGACCTGCGGAGGAGGAGCGGATTTACAGCATGCCACCGCTGGTTTTCTTCAGCGGCAGGAGCGTGGCAATCTGCAGGCCCCGGCAGCTAAGACACTCCCCGGCGGGGAGTGTCTTAGCTGCCGGGGCCTGCAGATTGTCACGCTCCTGCCGCTGCAGAAAACCAGCGGGGGCAGTAGCGCGGCCATGCTGCAAATCCGCTCCTCCCCCCACATTCAGACTATAAGACGCACCCTCATTTTCCTCCGAAATTTTGGGGAAAAAAAGTGCGTCTTATAGTCCAAAAAATACGGTATATTCTACACGCGGCTGTATAATGTGAGTGTACTCTCGTGGATTTTGTGGCAAGACTACAGCGGAGACTCATAAGATTTTTTTTTCCACAGTGTTTTTCACAGAGTTTTCCTCTGTGTAATTTTGGCCTCTATTATACCTATATGGAAATCCTCAATGTTTACATAAGTATAATTGACGTGCTGCGATTTTCAAAAACGCATTTTTAAAATCGCAGCATGTCCACTACAGATTTCTTTCTGCAATGTGTGGATACGATTAGCCAAAATCCCATCCCAGGTAATGTAAAACACGTCTTTTTGCCGCAGCCAAAACACATATAGTTCTGCCTTCAAGATTTCATTGGCTTCTAGAAGAGAGTACAGGTCTGAAGGTTTTTTTCTTTCCCCTTATCAGTATGTCTTTGGAGTGTGGGAGGAAACCCACGTAAACATGGGGAGAACATACAAACTCCTTGCAGATGTTGTCCTTGGCAGGATTCGAACCCAGGACTCCAGCAAAGCAAGACTGAAGTGCTAACCACTGAGCCACCATGTTGCCTAGGACTGAAGTTTTTTTTTTAAAATTCACAACCAATGGAATTCATCGTAGAAATCACTGAAGGATAGAAAAGTTCTGGTTTTCTCTGCTGCAGACCCCATTACAGTCAATAACTATGTAATATCTGTTTTAGCGGTCTGGCTCTTCAATGTTCACATCCCCTAGTGGACCCAAACGATGTAGAGCACAACGCTAGTGTGAAGGTAGCATAACATAGCCATGCTGAGGTTTGGTCACATTTATTTTAATGTTTTCTAATCCTGCAGAACGTGTGTGTTTTTGTGTATGCCTTTATGTGAAAAGGAAGTTTCATAACGTTATTGTGTGGACCATAGAATTCTCACATTTATCTAATAATACTGTAAGGGCAGGTTTCTAGTGAAAAATGTGAACATAATTGTGTGTTTTCATAAGGAAGGTGACCTTTTTCCTCTTCCACTGTGTAAAACCTGGGAAATGGCTGATGTGTTGGAGTGGGAGGGAAAGAGAAGGCTCCAGAGACTCCTGAATAAAGGTGTTCAGGACTCAGACATCTCTCTCAGCCTAGGGAAGAAGAGAGGACATATCTCCCTGAGGAAACGTTGCTAAACATTCCTAGACAATTGCAAGTATAACAGGTTGCTGTTCACAATGAGACTGTGTTTGCCTGGGCCAAGATAGGCTCAGCCTAGTCCAAGGAGTCAGGGACTATTTTCTGTTTAGTTAGCACCTGGACAAGGTTAGGACTTTGTGTTTATGATTTGTTTTTGGTGTGCAACCTGTGGAATAAACTGGTTGAAGACTATTTAAGGCTAAGGCCCCACTAAGTGGAAATGCAACAAAAAACTGCAGCGGAAAAAACGCAGAGAAAATGCTGTGTTTTCTGTTGCGGAAAAAAACGTACATGTGCATGTTTTTTTAATCGCGTTTTTCAGTTTTGTGCTGTGGAAATTCATATGAGTTTTCATATGTATTCATATGCGTTTTTGCTCAAGTTTCTCATGTGCAACAAAGGTAATTGAAAGGCTATGTTGAAAATCCTAAGGAATTATTGTTCTCTGCTATTTAGGCCGGGGCCCCATGGGCCAGAATTGCTGCGATTTGGCCATGGTGGAAACGCCGCAGGAAAAATCGCGGCGTTTTACAGTACTTGCAAAGTGGATGGGATTCATGCGAATCCAATGCCCACTTTGCGGAAAAAATCGCGGCGTGGACACAGATGCAGATTTTGATGCTTTTCCACAGAGTTTCCACAACACATTTATTATGCTGCGATTTTGCTGCAGTTTTCACACTCTCCATAGAAATCTATGGAGGGAAAAACTCAGCGTTTCCGCAACTATAATTGACATGCTGCATTTTTAAAAAATACAGCTTTTCTGCAGCGTTTTTTTTTTTTTTTTTTTTTTTTCACAGTGTGGGGCTAGGATTAGACAAAATTGCATTCACTATGCTGGTACCGTAAAACGCAGCGTTTTTTTTTCTGCTGCATTTCTGCAATGCCTAAAAATGTTGCATTTCCGCCCAGTGGGGCCTAAGGCTAAGGTCCTACATAGCGAACCAAAGCAAAAAATCTGTGACAACAATGCTTTGCGGTTTTTCACAGTGCTTTTAAAAGAGAGGTTTCCTACCTATAGGGAAACTGCTGATGTTTACATGACTGTAATTGATGTGCTGCAATTTCCAAAAAGGCGGCAGTTTTTGCAAGGCTAAACCGTGCTGTCTATGCCATATGGGGCCCCAGCCTTAAACAGAAAATCCTCTATGTTGGGTTGAAATTATTATTTTGCCATTCCATCTCAACCAGTAAAGACAGCGATCCTAAATCCCATAATACAATAGGAAACAGAAGACTTTGAAGAAGGCCTTACCTTTGTACAAAGACATATACTTCACATTGTTCTTTACATTACATGATACGCAAACTGTTTCTGCCTTGAACAATTTGTTAATAAGTTGAGACCCCCCAAAATAAGTTGTGTGTGGGGAAACCTCACAAGGGAAGTAAGGCATTACACAATGCATGCTTACATCATTTTTTTTTTTTACCCGTTTTCCACTCTTAGTATACTGTTTCCACAGATTAGTATGCTAAATAGAGGACCCTCTATATTAACTCAGAATTACCTAACAGGCCAAAGGAAAAGGGATTTTCAAACTGGACCACCCCTTGGAGTCCTCACTATCTTTCTAGTAGTGTTTTCATTGCTTATACTTACAGTGACATAGAACATTCTATTATCATTTTTCCCCACCATAGAAGTTAATATAAACGCTGAAGAGGCTATGATTAAGGGACATTCTAGTCCTGAAACGCGTCAGCCAGTCATGCAGCAATAACGTTTTTTTTTATCTACACATCATTTTTCTATCTTTTCACTTCTTTATTTTTGTTTTTTGTATGGTTTTAATATGACAAATTAAAAGCTAATTAGATGCGGATCTACTCTCTTTTTGCATGAATACGTACAAATACAGTCTTTTAAAACTAATGTTTGAATGTGTCATTGATATGTGCCAATGTACTGCGACTCTTGTGATATAAATAATATGACACAGCCATTATTTGGTTAGATTTGTGAGTAAATAAGATCATATCACTATTGTGTCCTGTTAGTGACTTATGTAACCTTCCCTCCACACAGGTATTGCTAAGGTTTTTAAAGATCCAAAACTGTACCAAATTCAGTTGCCAAAGACAACAGTGCTGAGCAGATGTAGGCACAGGAAACAGCGAAAAATACATATTTATTACATCCAGTGACTCAATGGTGAGGTCTCCTCTGAGTATAGTCACTTCTTCCTCCTGACTTCTCCATTCAGCAAACACTACCATAAACACTTTTTCCAGCAATAAATTTTCTCTCCAGAGTTTTCCTCACAGACATCTTAGTTTTCTCATACATGTACAAAAAGAGAAAAACATGGCCCGCACATCCCAACCTTATACATTGATCTAGTGCTTCTCAGCAAATTTTACAATACCGAACATGAGGTTCTTAGTATACATATTGATCAATGTGCATAAGCCCACTAGCCACTTCACGGCGACCTCTTTATAGTGGATCCCTACACTACTGGGCGCAGCGCTGCACAGCGACCGCCACAACCGCAACACAGCGCCCGCAGGGCAAGCGACCCAGTGGCCCTGTCACCAGATCAAGCCCCCAGGCTCTGTGCCACGCCGCCCCGCCCCACAGGCACAGCGCCACAGGAGCAGCAGACACCACGCAGCACCGTACCATGTGAACAAATCTCAAGAATTCACCTTACCATATTACCCCAGTCAGAGGACTGAGAGCTAGTAGGTCTTTCCCTTTTTGCAGTCTCCTGCTAATTAAAAACACCTGGGCAAAATGGGGGGAGTGCTGGTACCAAAGCAGGGGTGTTGCCAGACCACTGGGTCACTCGCCCTGCGGGTGCTGTGTTGCAGTTGTGGCGGTCTCCTCGCAGCCAACTACCTCACGTTAACGAGTAACGATTGAGGTGAGCTTAGTTCATATACTTTTACAGCGGTTGATATGACCATTAGAGATAGAAATAACATACTTTATTCTTGTGTCCATTAGGTATAAACACCTTTACCTTGGACGTCTTTCTTGTCCTAAATTTGTTATACGACTTACTACTGGTACGCTTTTTTTACCATTCCCTAATCACCTACTCACTTTTCTTTATGCTTCTTAGGGGGCTTATTAGGACAATACTTCACAATATGGATTCTTTACACTTTCCTGTACGGGTGGAATACACTCTCTCTCAAAATGACACTTCTTCATCTAATCCTTTGACCACCACTAAGAGACCAAGGACCTACACGATGAGTCGTCGTCTCAATATCTTTGTATACTATCATACAGCATGTACGCCACAGGAATGTTCTGTCCCAGTATTGTATGGAGCTCTAGAATTTTCAAGATCAACATGAAACGTGATGATGTTATATATGTTATATATGTTTATACTGTACATAGTCCAGTCTGTATACACCAGTTTAGACTGTACTACTATGGTGGAATACTCACTTATCTTGTTTTGTTATTTTACTTTATTTTGTTGTAGAGTCTGATGAAGGCCGGTCAGGCCGAAAACGTTTATTTCTAACACCAAGTAGTATACACTTTCATTGTAAATAAACGCAAATACAAAGAAACCAAGTGGCTTTGAGTGGGATCCTTTATATAATTGAGTACGGATTGGGACCCTATCCCACACACGAATTTACCCAGTTTCATCACACCCCCTGATTGGAGCCATACATAGTTCCCTGCATAGTAATAATGCTTCCCTAGTGTGTCCCATTAATAAGTGCCCTCAAAAGGAATTATGTGATGGCAACCTCCATACTTCCCCCATTAGTAGTAGTGCCCCTATGGTAATGATGCTTTTTAACTCTCTCCTTTTAGTAGTAGTACCCGCACAGTGCCCCAATAGTAATATCTCTCTCCCTGTATACCCAGTTAGTAATAATACCCATATGAAGTGGAAATTGTGCCAGGCCATTATGAGCAGGGCCTGTGCTAGCTATTATGAGGGGGCCATGTTGGTTTTTATATGAAGCAAGTTCTGAATGGAGCGATGCTCAGGAGGGGTCCCTTGTTCTCCTGATCAGAGGGGGTCTGAGGGGTTGGATCTCCAATGATTTGCAAGTTATGTCCTATCCTATCCTTATTCCCTAGCTATAATGAGGAATAATGATCTTATGGGAGAGACTGTGTCTAGCTATTATGAGGGTATCTGCCTAGCTTTTACATTGGTGTTTTGCCCAGCTATTATGTTTGGGGCAATTCCAAGCTATTATGAAAGAATGAATCTTTACATATACAAATTCCTCAAAAAAGTTGAGGGAGTATTAAACATATACTAAGCCCATACAAAATGGCATCTTGGTGTGTATGTTTCGAAAAGATTACCTAAGCTGCACAGCCTGGTGATGGTATGAGGAGAGTCCTCGGTATTACATCTGCCACTGGTCACTGTAATCTTTCACTCCACTGATAAGAAGGTGATTCTGATAGCACATTCACCTTGGACAGCAATTGTGAAAACTGAGCTACATGAGCTGTCTAATGCTGGGGCCCGACGTGGCATAAATGCTGCAGACTGGCCACGGCAGAAATGCTGCAGAAAAAAACCCGCAACATTTTACAGTCACTGCAAGGTGGATTGGATTTTAGTGAATCCCATTAACATTTTATGGAAAAATACAGACAGTGGACCCGCTGTGATTTCCAAAACCAATGCAGTTTTGGAAATCACAACATGTCAATTACATGTACGGAAACACCAGCGGTTTCCCTATAGGAAAATTCTGCAAACTTTCTGTGCAAACTTTCTGTGCAAGAAGAACTGTGATGTGTTAGCGCCACAGTTTTTCTCACAGCACTTTTTTTTTTTGCTGTGGGGCCTTAGCCTAAAACAGGAAATATCTTGTAAATGCACTTCTGACCAGAATGAAAACTTCAATGTTTTAGTGTATAGGAGGTAACATGTAAAATTACAACAACAAAAAAATACTTAAAAAAACAAACTTTCCTTTCAAAAAATGGTTTAAAGAGGACCTTTCACCACTTTTGGGCACATGCAGTGTCATATACTGCCAGAAAGCCTCTTTAAGTAATGTCAGTTTTGATGATCTGTTCCCTTTAGGCTTTGCATCCATTGCATTATATTGAGTTTTGTTTGGATTGTCTTTGATACAATACTTCAGTATATTTGATGTGACCCCACCTGGTTCTTCACCTTAATAACTTTGCATATTTATGCACTAAAGACTAAAGTTATTTTGCCATACTTCCCATGTCACTACTAATTCTGATGCAGCATGCATTTCCAGGATGAATGGCCATTATGCAAATCCCTGAATTATACTCCCAGCTGCCTGTATTTCCTTCTGCTAATTACTGTTGACATGGATTTAATAAGCAATCAGAATGAATGGCCGTAATTTGCATGGTATTGTTTGTTGTGGACTTGATAAATTATTTTGAGCTTTCCAAATTCTAATGAGAAAACTATTGTGCACACAGGTCATTGGTGGATTATTCCACTGCTAGTCAGGAATATAATATCTTTCTACTTATTTTAGGAAATCTGATATCTAGATGTTGTGAGTATTGTACTCTTACATTTTATATCTGTTGGTGTTACAATATACAGTATTTTCAATATTAAAGAGCAATGAGTTGGTGCCACATTCATAAGTGTCATTCTAGTGCCACGTGTTCACAAGGAGTTACAGGAGAAGATATGTCACACTTTTTATATGCAATTTCTACCAAGCACAGAGATACCCCATAAGGGTAAGTTCACATGAGGTTTTTTGGTCCGGATTTTGACGTGGAATCCGCGTCAAAATCCAGCTTAAAAAAAATGCCTCCCATTGAAATCAATGGGTTCCTTTTTCTGCCAGAAGTTTGTTCCCGCTCGCGGAAAAAAGAAGCGTCCTGCCCTTTCTTGAGACATACGCCTCGCAACATTTCCTCCCGACTAGGCCAATTCATTTGGGCCTAATCCAGAATGGAATGCCACGACTGGATGCCAATGCACTGCACCAGCTTCCAGTTGCAGGTAGGGTTTTTTGGACCAAATTCTGACACGGCTTCCCACATCATAATCTGGACCAAAAATTCCTGTGTGAACTTACCCCAAGTGATTACAAAATGCTGTATGGATACATGGTGGGGCTAAGAACAGAGAACCTTGGAGTGTGAAAATTTACTTTTTTTTTTTTTTTTTTTAAATAAAACACTGCTTTTGCCCCTCATTTATCATTTTCACAAGGTGTTAAAAGAAAAAAGTATGTCGTAGTTCATCACGCAATTTCTTCTGAACATGGCAGTACCTCATAAATGGCCGTAAATTACTGTATAAGTACATGAGGGACTTGGAATGGGAAGAGCGCTATTTGGTTTTAGAGGGCAGATTATGCAAGAATAATTTTGGGTGCTGTAGTATAGAGCCCTTAAAGGGATCCTATCATTCAAACACGTCGGAATAGCCTTAAGAAAGGCTATTTTTCACCTACCTTTCGTTGTCTTCTCTGCGCCACCGTTCGCTTGAAATCCAGGTTTTTGTTGATATGCAAATGAATTCTCTCACCGCACTGGGAGTAGACCCCAGTGCTCAAACAGCACTGAGGGCGTCCCCAATGCTGTGAGAGAACTCTCTCCAGCGCCACCTTCATCTTCGTCAGCAACGGCCTCTTCTCGCGTCTTCTTCCAAAATTCTATGCATGCGCAAGTCGGCTCTGCCAGCGAGCCTTGGGCAGAGCTGACTTCACATGCGGGCAGCCATTTTTTTTTTTTGTGGCTACTTACGCGAGCATGTGCAGTACACTTCTGTAGTTCTATGGCCCGAGGCCTGGCAGAGCCGACTTGTGCAGCATTGGGGACGCCCCCTGTGCTGTTTGAGCACTGGGGCCGCTCCGAGTGCTGCGAGAGAACTCATTTCCATATCAACAAAAACTGGGATTTCAAGCGAACGGCGAAGACAAGGAAAGGTAGGAGAATAGCCTTTCTTAAAGGGATTGGCCACTTTCAGACCAATATTGACAAACAAATGTACAATAAAAAGATATACAATTTTCCAATATACTTTCTGTATCAATTCCTCACAGTTCTCTAGATCTCTGCTTGCTGTCATTCATTCTGTTACTTCTAGAGGATAAAAGTCTGACCATGGTCATGTGATTTACAGACCATGGTCATGTGATGAGTAAACAGGTGAACAAATGATTACCAGACAGATGTCTGATCACTGTGCTTTGACTATAATGAGCAACTCCTGTGTGCTCATCACATGACCATGGATTGTAAATCACATGACCATGGACAGTAAATCACATGACCATGGTCAGAGTTTTATCCTCTGGAAGTAACAAAATGGATGACAGCAAGCCGAGATCTAAAAAAAAAAACGTGAGGAATTGATACAGAAAGTATATTGGGAAATTGTATATCTTTTTATTGTACATTTGTTTGTCAATATTGGTCTGAAAGTGGCCAACCCCTTTAAGGCTATTCCGACGTGTTACTGAGAAAAAAAAGGTATTTGAATGATAGGATCCCTTTAAAGTACCAGTACAATAGAAACCCCTAAAAGTGACCCCAATTTGGAAACTACAAGAGAGAATTTATAGAGTGGTATAGAAATGCCTTACATGTAGATGAAAACTACTTGTTGGGAAGAAAGAAGGGCACAGAAGGCGAGGACCACCAGGAGGCTCCGTTCCCATGGAGTAACACGCCGCTCATTCTGACACGTAAACACATGTCAGAGTGAGGCGCTTCAAAACAGATCACAATGACTTCAATGGGTGTTGGCTTACGTGCGCTACCCAATGAACTCAATGGGAGGCTTTTTTACCTATTGCTTTCAATGTGATGTGCAAGCAATAGGTAAAAAAGCCTCCCATTGAGTTCAATGTGTAACGCGCATAAGCCAGCACCCATTGAAGTCAATGGGATCTGTTTTGAAGCGCCTCACTCTGACATGTGTTTACGTGTCAGAATGAGTGGCGTGTTACTCCGTGGGAATGGAGCCTTAGGCTTTTGAAGGTTAGAATTATTTTTAGGTGTCATGATGCATTTGCAGAGCCTTTAAGGTATCAGTGCAGGGAAAGTACCAAGAACTACACCCCTCAAAAATGTATCCAGTATTATAGTGATCATTTTGAGACCAAAAATGTTTTCCAAAAAGAAAGGTGCAATAGATGGTGCAAAATAAAAACTTACATTTTCCCAGATATATGCTATTTTAGTGCCCTGTATGTCATGCCTAGTTCATAGCACTGTGAAAACTAAGCTACACAGTATTTTTTTTCTTTCCTGATATTAGAAACCCCCTACAAGCAGCTCTAATCTTTTGTCTGGAAATATGATGTGGCTCAGTGAATGTGCGCCTTGCACATTTGAGGCCTTACATGATTCTTTACACTGCATTGGCGGGAAGTTGCAGAAACTCTGAGGAAAGAATAAATGACTCCTAAAATATGACCCCATTTTAGAAAATTCAAGCTGTATAGTAAGAATTTTGAGCATGAATGCTTTCTGAAAAAAATAATGTGAAAATTAATGTAATGCTTCTGAATATTTTAAGTGGGTTATTCTGGGTTGTATGTGTAGTCATAAAGTGCTTTTGGGCACACAGCAGAAGGGAAGAAGTGCTGTGCTTTTTGGCTTTTCAATGTAGATTTAGTGGGATTGTTTCATGAGCGCCATGTCAATTTTTGCAGAGCCCCAGAGGTGTCATTAAAACAAAATTCCCTATGACGTGACCCCATTTTGTAAACTAAATTCTTAAAGAATTTATGAAGGCGTGTAAAGAGCATTTTCATCTCTTGAGTGTTGTATTAATTTAGTTTCCAGAAATGAATCACGAGCCGCTGATGAATGAAACGTTAAAACTGTATAATAATATTTATTGTTATTATTAATAATATTATTATTGATAATATAGAATGCCCATTTTGAAAGCTGCCCGTTCAAATAATCAAGAGGCATTGTAAGCATTAGTTTTCCAAAAGTTAATACACAGCAGAGGGTAAATAGTAATTGTGTAAGCCGTGTGTAGTAGATGGGTACACCAAATCCATCATTATTTTCCCACTAGCTCTTGGGGTTATGGAGTATTCAGAGGGGTCAATTCTGGTGTCTTTTCCCATATAATATCTAAGCCTGGGGTGTACCTCCTGATATATGCTCGCATAGTATATAAATTTCCCTTCCGGCCACATCCAGTCCTGTCATAAAGATTAAATTTTTTGGGGGGGTATTTGTGGTTGTCTCACTGTACAAACAATAATTTGTTTATTTTTCGGGTCATAGTCATATAAGTGCTTGTGTTTTATTGGATGAGATGCACTTTTAAAGATTCTATTTTGGAATCTTAAGAAAATCGCACAAATGCATTTTCTTCTCCAATTCTGCCCAATCATGATTTTTTTCCCCCAGCTTCCCAGTACATTCTACAGTATAATAAGTATTAAGATAATATAAGATAATCCTTTAATAGTCCTACAGTGGGGAAATTTCAGCATGTTACAGCAGCAAAGTAATACAGATACAGGATAATACTCAGTAATATAATATGGAAGTAGACACACATATGCTGAGAAGAGAAGATATGCTAGGAGTTCATAGTCATAATCATTAGTTTTCTGTGCGGAGTGATCTTCGCTTGGTCTGATGTAGATTATACAGCCTGGTCGCGGTTGGAAGGAAGGACTTGCGATAGCACTCCTTCTCACACTTGGGGTAAAGCAGACGGTCACTTACAGTGCTCGAATTCTAACTAGCATAAAATATAACTTTTATTTTGATCAGCTAAAAATAATATAGCCAGGGCTATTAAAACAAACAAATAACAAACACACCAGCAGGCGTGATTAGGACAACTCCCAATACACTCTTTCAGTATGTGTCCCCACAGACTGCTGGCGCAATTATATTGATTTAAATGAGCATCCAGGGAATAGTAAACTAACTCTCTGGCACATGCTAGTAAACACCACTTTATAGGTTCAAGAATAAGAGGTTGTTACTCTAGCTGCTGCCGTAGCTGTATAGGATAATCATCCCCCCATTACCCTGCTCTGATATCTTACATAGATCCCTGGAGCCTATTGACACTCATGCACACTTACACACATGCCACCCTATGTAAGCTAGGTGCGGCTTATTTACAGATTAAGTGTGCATACCAAATGCTGGTCTTAGTAATTTACTGACATTTATGCTCTTTCACTATGTCCCTGCCTGTTCAAAATAAACTACAGGTATCCAGGTTTAAGATGCGCATAATAAAATCTCTCAACGCGTTTAAAAGTTAAACTTATCATCAGGAGAGGATGTAAATCAAAAAAATAATAAAGATGTAGTTGCGGTTAAAACCGCATTTCCCGGTCCCTGATGGTGGGAGCCGGTACGGAGTGTCACTTACAGTGCTGCCAAGTCCCATCAAGGTCCCATACATGGGGTGGGATTTGTTCTCCCGCATGGAGGTCACCACAGACAGTATCCTTCTGTCACCCACCACCTGTACTGGGTCCAAGGGGCTCCACTGGACAGAGCTGGCCCTTCTGATCAGCCTGTCAAGTCTATTTCTGTCCCTGGTTGATATACTGCTCCCCCAGCAGGCCACACCGAAAAAGATGGCTGAAGCAACCACAGAGTTGAAGAAGGCCATAAGAAGTGGCCCCTGGACTCCGAAGGCCCTCAGCCTCCTGAACAGGTAGAGTCTGCTGTGGCCCTTTCTCTGCAGCACCTCCATGTGATCGGCCCAGTCTAGTTTATTATTGAGGAGCACACCCAGATACTTATAGGTCCTGACTATCTCAATACATGTTCCTTGGATCTCCACTGGGGTCAGAGCACTTCTCGTTTACTAAAGTCCACCACCATCTCCTTGGTCTTCCCAGCATTAATCCTGAGCTGGTTCCACTGGCACCATTCAACAAAATCCCGGTTTAAGTCTCTGTATTCCCTATTGTCGCCATCAGTGATAAGGCCTACTATTGCAGAGTCAACGGAGTACTTCTGTAAGTAACAGCTGGATGAGTTGTGCCTAAAGTCAGCAGTGTACAGTGTGAAGAGAAATGGGGCAAGAACTGTACCTTGTGGTGCCCCCGTACTACAGATCACAGTGTCAAGACACACAGTCCTGGGCTCTCACATACTGAGGGCAGGTTGTCAGGTAGTCTAGGATCCAGTTGGACAGGTGATGGTCCACACCACCAAGGTTCAGCTTCTCCCTCAGCAGCCCTGGCTGAATGGTGTTGAAAGCACTGGAGAAGTCAAAGAACATTATTCTCTCAGTGTTCCCAGGTTTCTCTAGGTGAGAGAGAGCTCTATGAAGAAGGTGGATGATGGCATCATCTACCGCAATGCCCAGCCGATAGGCAAACTGGAGGGGGTCCAGAGCGGAGCTCACTAGGGGGCGTAGGTGTGTCAGGACCAGTCTCTCTAGGACCTTCATCAGGTGGGATGTCAGTGCTACAGGTTGGTAGTCATTGTAGCCCATCGGGTTGGATTTCTTTGGGACTGGTACCACGCAAGATGTTTTCCACAGTTGAGGTACCACTCCCAGCTTTAGACTCATATTGTACATGTGCGTAATAATACCACCTAGCTGGTCACTGCACATTTTAAGAACTCTTGCGCTTATACCATCAGGTCCTTCGGCCTTGTCTGGTTTAATCCTCTTGATTTCCCTACACACCTGAGACTCCTGGAGGATCAGATAGTCAGATTGTAGTTGACTGCAGGTCAGTGGGGGTTGGATCTTGGTGTGTGAGGGGAGGGTGGTTGACTGACATGCTGGTGAAGGGGGCGTTGGCTTGGAGTCAAATCTATTGAAGAATAGATTAAGCTCATTAAGCCACTTCCTGTCACCTTTTATCTGAGGGCCAGCCTTTTGTTTGTATCCAGATATAGCCTTAAGACTGTCCCACACCTTTGAGATTCTACCTTCCCCCATCTGTAGTTCCATCTATTACCATCAATAAAGACAATTTAGCTGTCATAGGGTCCTGTGAACAGAAAAATAAAAAAGTTATGGTGTTTGGCAGGAGTCAAAAACAAAAATTGAGAAACTGGTGAGAAGAGGTTAAAGCCAACTTGGTAACTACACTGTAACACAAGGAATCAGGTTTAGCTGTGTGTCTTTTAATCCACCGAATCAACAATAAGAAAATATTTTAATCATCCTCTTGTCTTAACAAATGTAGAACATGTTTTCTCAGCCATGTATCACCCAAGCCCAGTACTCCCTGGCATTTGCCTGGTGCTGAAGTTGACTCCTGAATCTTCTCAAAGAAAAAACTAACAGATGAAAAGTATTCAGCAGCGATATAATATGAAAAGTCAATGGTGAGACAGACTGAGTAAGAACTGTTGATGACCTGAAATGCATAAGCGAGATCACTGTCTTTGCTCTTATTTTGCTTAGCTATGGCACGAATTGGCATTCAGGTTTCTGGGAGCCAGACCATCCTTGCCCATGTACTAGATGCTGCAGCTAACAAAGTTTGTTAAATCCTAAACAAAATGCGCTGGCACCATCCAGAAGTGACCCACCTGTGCACTAGATGTACTTACCCCTTCATATAGATAGGTACAGGGCAGAACAATATATGTGACCCACCTGTGCACTGAATGTATTTACCCCTTCATATAGATAGGTACAGGGCAGGACAATATATGTGACCCACCTGTGTACTAGATGTACTTACCCCTTCATATAGATAGGTACAGGGCAGGACAATATATGTGACCCACCTGTGCACTGAATGTACCTATCCCTTCATACAGATAGGCACATGGCAGGACAATATATGTGACCCACCTGTGCACTGAATGTACCTATCCCTTCATACAGATAGGCACATGGCAGGACAATATATGTGACCCACCTGTGCACTGAATGTACTTATCCCTTCATACAGATAGGCACATGGCAGGACAATATATGTGACCCACCTGTACACTGAATGTACTTATCCCTTCATACATATAGGCACATGGCAGGACAATATATGTGACCCACCTGTGCACTGAATGTACTTGTCCCTTCATACAGATAGGCACAGGGCAGGACAATATATGTGACCCACCTGTGCACTGAATGTATTTACCCCTTCATATAGATAGGCACATGGCAGGACAATATATGTGACCCACCTGTGCACTGAATGTACCTATCCCTTCATACAGATAGGCACATGGCAGGACAATATATGTGACCCACCTGTACACTGAATGTACTTATCCCTTCATACATATAGGCACATGGCAGGACAATATATGTGACCCACCTGTGCACTGAATGTACTTGTCCCTTCATACAGATAGGCACAGGGCAGGACAATATATGTGACCCACCTGTGCACTGAATATACCTATCCCTTCATACAGATAGGCACAGGGCAGGACAATATATGTGACCCACCTGTGCACTGAATGTACTTATCCCTTCATACAGATAGGCACATGGCAGGACAATGTATGTGACCCACCTGTGCACTGAATGTACCTATCCCTTCATACAGATAGGAACATGGCAGGACAATATATGTGACCCACCTGTGCACTGAATGTACTTATCCCTTCATACAGATAGGAACATGGCAGGACAATATATGTGACCCACCTGTGCACTGAATGTACCTATCCCTTCATACAGATAGGCACATGGCAGGACAATATATGTGACCCACCTGTGCACTGAATGTACTTATCCCTTCATACAGATAGGCACATGGCAGGACAATATATGTGACCCACCTGTACACTGAATGTACTTATCCCTTCATACATATAGGCACATGGCAGGACAATATATGTGACCCACCTGTGCACTGAATGTACTTGTCCCTTCATACAGATAGGCACAGGGCAGGACAATATATGTGACCCACCTGTGCACTGAATGTACCTATCCCTTCATACAGATAGGAACATGGCAGGACAATATATGTGACCCACCTGTGCACTGAATGTACTTATCCCTTCATACAGATAGGCACATGGCAGGACAATATATGTGACCCACCTGTGCACTGAATGTACTTGTCCCTTCATAAAGATAGGTACAGGGTATGACAATATATGTGACCTACCTGTGCACTGAATGTACTTATCCTTTCATACATATAGGCACATGGCAGGACAATATATATGATCTCATCTCTCATTTTGAGTAAACTTATTTGCTTTCATCTTTATGAGCAGCAGGGGCTCATTGTCAGTGTATTCAGACTAACACAAGGGGAAATGTAAGTCCTCTCTGAGTTCTCAGAAGTGAAATGTATCAGAAAGAACAATATAATGTGTTGTGAAGCACAATCAGTTCATTAAATACAGTCAATCATTAACTAAACAGACCATAGACATGTATGGACACCTGTTGCATCATTTCACTAATGTTATTTTATGGTTATAGTCAGTTGAATCTCTTTTTATGTAGTCAAGTGTTCAATTCACCAGTGCACAGCTATGGCATATTAAACTTTCCAACTTCTTTCCATTTATATAGTAGTATAGTAGTGTTTGTACAAGCAGAACGGGACTGATCATATTATCTCTATTATCATCATAGTAAATGCTGGCATTTGATGTGGAAAATTTGTTGTATCATATCCACATGAGAAACCCAAACCTGCAAATGTATTTGCTATGGCACCTTCACCAATCAGTTCAATAAAAAGCCTGTGACCAGACTTGACCACTATCACAAGTCTGTGCGGTTTGGCACCATTTGGGAAGACTACCTGGACTGCATGGCTATCTATTATGTAAAGTGGCCAAGGCGGAGTCTAAGATCGCTCCACACCAGTCTCCATTCAGGTCCGACCTTAGACTCCGCCTCCTCCGGCAGAGCCAGCGCTGATTAGCCGAAGGCTGGCCAATGCATTCCTATGGGAATGCAGAGACTTAGCAGTGCTGAGCCAGTTCTGCTCAACTACACCATGTGCCGGTCAGCCCATCAGATGTAGCAGAGCCGAGTGTGGTGTGGAGCAATCTTAGACTCCGCCTCCTCCAGCAGAGCCAGCGCTGATTGGTCGAATTCCGTACTCTGGCCAATCAGCGCTGTCCAATGCATTCCTATGGGGAAAAGTTAGCTTGCGAAAATCGCAAGCTGACAGGGATTTCCATGAAATAAAGTGACTTTTATGCCCCCAGACATGCTTCCCCTGCTGTCCCAGTGTCATTCCAGGGTGTTGGTGTCATTTCCTGGGGTGTCATAGTGGACTTGGTGACCCTCCAGACACGGGTTTGGGTTTCCCCCTTAACGAGTATATGTTCCCCATAGACTATAATGGGGTTCGAAACCCGTTCGAACACTCGAACAGTGAGCGGCTGTTCGAATCAAATTTCGAACCTCGAACATTTTAGTGTTCGCTCATCTCTACTCTTTACCAATGCCCTGTAAAAGAACTATTGTTTCAGAGGCCAATTTTGTAATAGGAATGTCTGTTTTAGACCTGGGGCCCCATGTAGCAAAAGCACCGGGTAATCCTATCCACATATAGTGAAAAAAAAAATCTGCAGCAGAAAAGCTATGTTTTTGAAAATTGCAGCATTTCAAGTATACCTATGTAAAATTTTCTATATAGGTATAATAGGGGCAGAGGAAAACTCTGCGAAATCACAAAGAAAAGCACTGCGGGAAAAAAGGGATGCGTTTCCGCTGTGCTTTTTTCTGCAGCATTTTTTTTTCTCTACAAGGGGGCTTTAGCCTTTTGTTGGTAGAATTGTTTATAGATCTTTATATACAGTATTCTTGAATAAGGGTGAATATTTGTAAAAATCACAACAATCGTGAACTGAAAGGCTACAGAATGGAAAAGGTGATATTTTGTGGATATGGAATATATGGCAATTTAGCTATACAATCAAATTTCGTTTGAGTTCATGACATGTATCTGCAAATGAGGTCTTATAATATGTAGTCAGCATATTCAAGCAAGAGGGTTGGCAATAATAACTGTGATTGCTGAAACTCACCTGTTACTTACTAAGCGTTAGACGTATGTTAAAATGGTTGATATATGAAGTGACCTTTATAGGCTAGCAGCTGTAGTAAGCTTTCCAGCATAACACTTAATTGGTCAACTTTCCAAATGATCTCATGTCAGCTTCTTGCCCCAAGTATTCCTGTACTATACCATCAAATTGTCTTACCACTGTAATGTGTTCCATACTGTGTCTTAACCTTAACTTAAGTCATAGGGCGTCAGATTGGATATGCAGCTGTAACCCTGTACATTAAACTGGCTTCCTATTAAAGATGCTGACCTGTCAGTACTATTACATTAGCCAACTCTTACAGGTTTGTGGAAAGGAAAATGACTTGATGTCCAGCTTGTTAAAGCTTTCTGAGCACAACTGTGATGGTGCAAACATGAGATCTTGGAACAACTGTCTACGGAAAGTACAATGTGAAGTAAATCCAATTCATAAGGCAAATGTCTGTCTGGATGGGAGCCCAGATAAGTCATTACATATAAAGTCACTAAAGGTGAATTTGGAGAGGACAGAGGATAAAAGATATTTTTATGGTTCTTTTAAGCTTTTTTCCTTTTTATGTTTTTCACAATGCCAAAAAATTTTAAGTTTAGAAAAATACAAATGTCTGATGTTTTATTTTTAGTTTGTGCTGAAGTTTCCTTTAAGATATTAACAATCCCTTCCCCCAAGACTCCCCCAAGACTCCTCCATGAACTTCCACTCATAGCTTACACAATATAATTTCTTTTCTATTGATCAAGGATTATGCAAATAATTCTCCTATTACTATAAGGGTGAGTTCACACCGGGTTTTTTGGACCGGAACCTGAGGCGGACCGGACCAAAAGCTGGGTACCCGCGACAGAAAGCCGGTGCACTTCAGCTTTCACGGCCTGGATGAGCCTACATGACATTGTGCCACCTTTGCCACTGATCCGCTCATTCGTAGGCTAAAGGCCTAAAGTGGTTTGTAGCTTGTGAGGGAAAATGACAGGGCAGAAGTGATCAATAGACTCTGGTACCCTCCTGAGCCCTGATACGTTAATCGCTTGTATTGGTGGATGCCGATAGTGTCGATTGCCGTCTGATTCTAATACTTTATGCCATGGACCTCATTGCACCTTCGAACCATGGGCAATAACCAAAAATTGCCCTTATTATAATCCACCCATGGATAGTGGCAGTTGGATCTCCACTAGTTGCCCCGTAGATAGGGGATAAATATCTTTCATGGAACAGCCCCTTCTTGCCCAGTATTAAAGTGGACCTTCCACCTCCTGGAGCACATGTGGTTTGATAAAAGTACACGTTTTTTACACAGTACGCTCCTGTTTTCCATAGAACTACAGGAGCATAATGCACATGCGCGTGTAAGCAGCCTCCAAAAAAATGACGGCCAGCCTGTGTACTTGGCTCTGCCTGGATCCCGGTGGCAGAGCTGACTGCGCAGGCGCACAAGTCTGACCCCCCCCCCAGCTGGAAAAAGAAGATGAAGAGGCGGTTGCTGTAGAAGATGGAAGCGTCGCTGGAGAGAGTTCTCTTGCAGCATTGGGGACACCCCCAGTGCTGTTTGAGCACTGGGGCCCGCCCTCAGTGCTGCAAGAGAACTCCTTTGCATACCGAGAAAAAACAGATTTTTCACCAAACGGCAGGCCGGAAACGATTTATAAAGGTAGGAGACGAATAGCCTTTCTTAAGGCTATTCCGACGTGTCAACTAGAAAAAAAAAAGTGTTTAAATGATAGGATCCCTTTAAAGAGCAGTAAAAAAAAAAAAAAATAACAGAAATAAAGCAGGATCTATCATAATAGAAAAGCTACAAATGAATATGGAGAAGAACATTGTGTATTTAGTTATTCTTCCTCACATGGTTCTTTCTCTAGTATGCTTATTTATAGCTCCTTTGGCATAAAGCCATCACGATCAGATAAACTACAATGTGGAAATGTGCGCTCCAAGAATTTCTGATAACTATTGTATATGTACTTCTGAAAAGAAAAATGTAACCACAGTGGTTTCCCCAGATCTGTATTATCAGCGGGCTATGGCCAACATCTGTACATGTGAGACACAAAGCTAAATCCATATCCACGCTGTACACCCAATCAAATGGATTGCAAGACTGAACAGCTATAGCCAACCTGTGGTCTGACAATAACAATAGTCTTGATTAGTAACCCTTCAGTAACCCCTTTCCATCCTTACAGCAGCCTTGTAAGAACAGCTTCAGTTCCTATGACAACAGAGCAAATGCTGTACCGCGATCTATAAGATATAGCTTCTAGGCACTGCAAGTAGGAGGTACGCTGCATTGTCAAATTTTCTGCGATTTATATTTTCTTGTATGTGAACTGACTTCCCTAATGATTGACATCCTCTAAACAGAAAAAATAATCCTATTTATTATGTCTATCAGTAGAAATGTATTTCATTTATGGTAGAGGGGTCTTTTTTTTTTTTTTTTTTGGATGGTAGGGGCAAGATACCCAGTGGTTATACAACAGCCAACCCTAGAAAATTCTCTCCAAGAAGCTCGAGGAGCTGAACGTTTTTTCTGTCGCTTTCTTACCAAACAGAATTTCCAACTTAAACAGGAAATATTATTCAGCTAGCTTTTTATATCAAATGAAAAATGGCATTTTATATGCATTCAGTACATTTCCTGCCTCTTAAATGTAACGTACTCAGTAATAAAACTAAAATTGTTTACTCTTGGCTAAAAAACATGAACAGACGTTGCAGTCAGATCAGCCAAGTTTACACAAAAAAGTATATGTCTGGCGTTTGTAAATATAAAGTAAAGTAGAAGGTATATGCCTAATGTCTAAAATAACAGGAAGGTGAATGGTGGAATAATTAACTTTCCAGTTCTGGGCAGCCTCACATAAACTTCAAGAATAGAAGCTGCGGCCCTCGTCTATCACTAAAGTTAAGTGGCCTCAGCACAAGGACTACATGAAATTAGCCTTTAGATTAGGAATCTTAGAATATCAAAAAATTGCAAAAATAATAATGTGGCCATCGGAGGGAACTTATAATGTCCTGGGCACAAAGGTTATGGCATTGTAAGTCTTGCTATTTTACATTGTCCTTGTCCCTATTATACAAATCGGATGGGGATTAGCCAATGCAGATTTATCATGTTACATCAGAAAATTTGTGTAAATTGAAATAGTGTATGCCAGGTCACAAGTGCCATAGATTTTACTTTATCAAAAACAGATTACAAATTTAATAAAGGGGGTTTCCAGTGTAAAAATATATTTCAAAGGGCTAAACATAAAACATTACTGATAAAAGATTACTTAACTCTCCCTGATACCTTATAATCA
Source organism: Leptodactylus fuscus (assembly GCF_031893055.1). Classification (NCBI taxonomy): domain Eukaryota; kingdom Metazoa; phylum Chordata; class Amphibia; order Anura; family Leptodactylidae; genus Leptodactylus; species Leptodactylus fuscus. The sequence continues at coordinate 212,411,847 of NC_134266.1, forward strand.
GGTCTTGAATTTGCTTTCTGCTCTCCACTTTCAAAGATCTCCTAACACACAGGAAATAGATGGAGAGACCCCCTCAGCCAATCACTAGTCAGGGCTGTGAACTGTCTTAGTTAGTGGCTGACTTAGGAGGCATCTTCAAGCTATCCTGTGTGAAGGACATCAGCAAGTGGAAAGCAGCAGTGATCTAGGCTGTGTGGGGACTGGATTGGTGGGGCTCTATGGAAAGGTGGGTAAAGTTTTATGTTCAGACCCTCATGCTATAAGTATTTTTTATCGTATATTTTATAGCAAATGTATCCTGTGCCATAATTGACAACGTTTTTATACCAGGAAACTGATAATTTCCCCCCAATGAGCATTAGTATTTATTTGGGGAATCATATTAATTGAAACACGTGTGGTGGTGGCAGAGTACAGTATATCCTCTTATCTCCATGTTATCATATACGTGCTATAAATCCAAACAGACCTCGGAAGTAGTAACACAATCACATATCATATCCAATTATTTGTTTTCACACAAGTCAGAGGTTGGCACTAGTGTTTAATGTGGCAACAGGGCGTTTAGGCCCTCTCAAGTACCATGGCATAGATTTGAGCACTACCTCTTCACCCCCTATAACTACAAATATTAAAGCTTCTCAATTCCCTGCCTTGCTATGGTGGATCAGCATGGCAATGGTGGAGAATCTGGAATTCTTCAAAGTCCATGAAGGATATTATCAGGATGCTTACTCAGCATTTCTAATAACTAAATTAGATGAAGGGATTTCTATATTGTTGCTGTGCCATGGAAGACTAGTCCAGTGAGGTGGCTTTTAAACTGTCAAGGAACAAGTATATGGATCTACACCACAAATCATATGAGAATTACAGAACGTGATTACAGTACAGCAAATACCGTGTTTTCCCAAAAGTAAGACAGTGTCCTACATTCTTTTTACCCCCAAAAGTCCCACTATGTCTTACTTTCAGGGTATGTCTTAGAAAAAAAATGACAGGGGTTGATGGATTGCGGCGGCACGCGAGGAGTTAAGTGGCGGCCGCTGGCCGCTTCCATACATTGCAATGGGAGCGCGCTATTCAAATAGTATTCGTTCATCTCTAACTTCAATTGTAACTTCTTACAATTGAAGTTAGAGATGCGCGAATACTATTTGAATAGTGCGCTCCCATTGCAATGTATGGAAGCGGCAGGCAGACTTTGCCGATGGCCGCCGCTTAAAGGGATTCTACCATTAAAAGAAGTTCTTTCCTCTGACCACGTCGGAATAGCCTTAAAAAAGGCTATTCGTCTCCTACCTTTTGCCATAGCCAGCGCCGCCGCCTTCCTGAGCTGCGTCCTCCCCTTCTGTGTCGTCTTCTTTGGGCCTCATGGATGACGCATGCGCAGTCGGCTCTGGCTGCGAGAGCCTGTTAGAGCCAACTGCGCATGCGTCATTCATGAGGCCCAAAGAAGACGACACAGAAGGGGCGGACGCAGCTCAGGAAGAAAGCGGCGCTGGCTATGGCAAAAGGTAGGAGATGAATAGCCTTTTTTAAGGCTATTCCGACGTGGTCAGAGGAAAGAACTTCTTTTAATGGTAGAATCCCTTTAACTCCTCGCGTGCCGAGCGCTTCCATTCATTTCAATGGAAGCGTGCCATTGAAATGAATAGAAGCGGCTGGCACGCAGGGGGTTAAGCGGCCGCCGGCAAAGTCGGCGTGCCACCGCTTTCAATCACATATAAGGCGCACTGGACAGCGCTGCGCCTTATAGTCCAGTGCTCCTTATAGTCCGGTGCGCCTTATATATGAACCTAGACAGGACTATAAGGCGCTCATGGGTAATGCGCCTTATAGTCCTGCCTAGGTTCATATATAAGGCGCACTGGACTATAAGGCGCACCGAACTATAAGGCGCAGCGCTGTCCGGTGCGCCTTATGTTTACTACGTTATGTCTTACTTTTACTTTTAGACATTTACTGTGTCTTACTTTCGGGGTACGTCTTACATTAGCCCACCCCCCAAAAGTCCCACTACGTCTTACTATTGGGGGTGTCTTACTATCGGGGAAACACGGTAATCCTATAACATACAGGGTATATGAGTGACAAAAGGTAAGAAAATATAAACGTAGTTATTTGAAAGAATAAAGTGGCATCTAGTCACCTATATAATAATACAGAGCGCCAGAACAGTTTACAAACATTTGGGAGAATGACAATTGGCAGATTTTTATGGAGCTTTATGAAGACTGGTGTCTGCACAAGCGAAGGGCTCGCCTCATTTATGGTGAAGCGCATACTTCCTCATGTATGGGCCACACACTCTCCATGTTATGTTGGACACCGTGTGGCTTTTGTAGATTTCCAGAATCATTTATGGCTTCCCTGCATACCCTCACCATGTCTTCTTTTCGGAAAAGTGGAATGGCCAGCGTTTAAATGTCAGATGCAATAATTTATGCCGCAACTGGCATTTAAAGAGTTGCTTTGCACATTTTTACAGCAGAAATCAATGGGATTTGAAATGCAATAATGCTTCTCAGCTACTATATAGTGTATGGAGCCATCTGCTTCTAGCTATACACTGTAAAGTACAGGGATCGGATGCGGACCCTAATAGCTGATCTCTGTGGGAGCGAGCCCCCACCGATTAAATATTTATGGGCTATCCTAAGCATAGGCAATTAGTATATCACTATCCGACTTGTAGGCCACATAACAGAGCCGAGAACATGGAGCGAGGTCATGGAACAAAGCATTAAACTGTGGCACTGAGAGGACCCTTACAGTGTGTAGGGGTACAAAGCAGAACAATAAACAGAATGAGGTATTAAATTTTGTGGGTTACTGAGGAGTAATCTATCCTGTGTGGGACATTAAGGTGGAATATTAATATAAGGGGATATCATTTATATAAGTGCGCACTGTTAGTACAAGGAGATACCGTGGGGGCTCTAAAAGGTGGCTTGGCTTTGTATTAAAGAGGGTGTGGTCTGAAAAATGTCATATCCCCACTAAAAAATTTGCATGGCAAGCTTTAGGGTCCATTCACACGGATTTTTTTGGGGAGGATTTTGGCGAGGAAAAAATCAATTTCAGGAATTAGGAAATAGTTTATTCCTCCAGCACAGTGTATGCACCTTGAAAAAAATGCTAGCAGTTTTTCCACGTGGTTTTTACCAATCCCAAGTGGATTTTCTACCTCCCATTCACTGCGTTGGTTTTTGCAGGCAGAATCCACTTGAGGGAAGCTTGTCTTCCACTAGCACAAAAAATCTGCCAGCGGAAAAAAAAAAGCTAGCAGAACCCATAGAACTCTATGGCCTTTTTCCCACGTGGATTCTGACACGGATTCAGCGGCAAAATCCTCGCCAAAAAACTCCATGTTGGACAGTTATATGTAGAATTTGTTAAAAATTTTAATCTCAAACAGACTGCTCTGGGTTTGCCATTTTGCTATAGACATATAGGGGATAAAACACCAGAAAAAAAGGCTGAAAAACTATGTACACAAAGAAACATTGCAAAATAAAAAAAAAAATCTCCAAAAAAGGCAACCCCCCCAACAAGCAAAGGTGGCTTTTTTTCCCTAAAAACTAAGTGCGTCAGAAGCCTTTGTGAGTGACTCATCTTCATGTGTCATGTAAACTTGAAAATGCTTACACAACCATAACAGCGCTGTCTGTCTTACATGGGAATCAAAACACTTCCAAAACCAGACTTTCCTTCAGCAGTTTAACAGATTTGCTACTTTGTAGATCAATTTTATTTTGAGGTTTTCCAGCCATGTTTGGACAGCTGAATAACCAGGACTCCAGTGCCAAGTGTAAGCCTCTAAACTGCCATTTGTGCAAATTTCAATATTCCTGACAAGTCGTGTGTCAGATACCGAGATCCGGGGCTAGAATATATTTATTATTTTCCAGCGGAGCTGTATTATAGCGAATCACAAACCTTTGTAACTAACAATAAACTGTGTGTGCAATATAAAGTGGATTTTATGTCTCTGACTCAAAAGAACTACCTAGTGCTGTGTATGAGGAGGACAGAAATTCCCATTAATCATCCCTTTATGAGAAAGCTGCTGCAATAGTAGTTTACCATGCACTATGAAACCAGGAGGACGTGGAGCAAGCTGGAAAAAAACAGCTGATGAAGTGCAGTGGTTATTTCAGTTTCACTATACATCAAAGAGAATACAGAGTCTGCAAAAAACCAGCCACATAGACAATTTTAGGAAGTATAACTGTCCAATATAGACATTGGGAAATGTGAACTGTTGATGCATTATATTTATGCTATTATAAAATTAACATCCATACATTTCTCTAAAAAGCATACATTTCTGAAAATGCAACTTTTCCACTGCATTTTTTCCCCCCCAAGAATGTAAACCCCAACACGAGTGTGAACCTAGTGTAACAGTTCAAAGGAAGGTAGTACAAGGATGGCTCCACTACTCTATATTGGTAGCCTGTCTCAGGATAAGTTCACAGAGTTTTTTGGTCAGGGTTTTGAGGCCATTTTTTGGTCAGGGTTTTGAGGCCATATCTGCCTCAAAACCCCGACCAAAAAGGCGGCTCCTATTGAAATCAATGGGAGCCGCTCAGGTCTTTTTTCCAGGAGCCATTTCTTCCAGCTCCCTGAAAAAAGAAGTGAGATGCCCATTCTTCAGGCCGAGTCGCCTCACGATTCGGCCTGAAGACGCACCCTCCTCCGGACTAGGCCCATTCATTGGACATAATCCGGAGCAGAGTGTGCGGCTGGATGCCGCTGCAGTGCACCGGCTTTCAAGTCACAGCTACTCGGCGGAGGACACCTCAGGTTCCGATCAAAAAAAACCCTGTGTGAACTTAACCTGAAGCTACAGTCACACAACAGTGCTTTTTTGTGCATACCTAGGGGTTATCCATTTTCACATATCCCTCATAGACATGAGTCTATTGACTATATACCCTAACTATCATCATAATACAATTAATTAGAAGTAAATATGAATGTGTGAAAATGGTCAGAAATCAATCCTTACTGTAATTGTGTGTGGTAGGACAAGTACCTGTATTGACAATAAAAATGGCTACAGACTGATATAACTATTGTGAAACCTCTAGCCCTTTAAGTGCTAGCTCTAATGTAAGCCCTGGTTCACATCTGCATTCAGTATTCCATTCAAGGAGTCCTCGTAGGGACCCCCTGTACGGAATACTGAACGCTTTGACATGCGGTGAGCAATGAAAGCACATGGACCCCATAGACTATAATGGGGTCCATGTGTTTTCCCCGCGGTGTCTGCATGAGTCATGTGGAGAGGAAAGTAGTTCATTAAGTACTTTTCTCTCTGCATGTTCCGTGCAGACAATTCGTTGAAAACACACGGACCCCATTACAATTTATGGGGTCCGTCTGCTTTCGTAAGCTCACCGCTTGTCAATGCGTTCGGTATTCCATACGGGGGTCCCCAAGCGGACTCCCCGAATGGAATACTGAACGGAGATGTGAACCAGGCCTAATATTGTCCATTTACTGTACCAATATGCATTTTCACTTTTGAAGCAAAGCAAAAAAGGAGATTTCAAAAACCAAGACCAAAACCAATGTATTAGCCATTCATCCACTGAACAATTCCATAGCTCTTTCCATGATGCAGCGTGCATACTACTTCATCTACAATTAACACAAAATACATAAAACCCAATTAGTAGAAAGAAAAAAAACCTTACTATATCTTACCGCTAATTGTGAAAGATATCTCTAATTTTCCACAAATTGTAAATTTGCTGAAAAAATAAAATCTGCAAAGACATACGGTAAGCATATATTCAGTCATAAGGTTTTGCTGTGGTTAAATCATCCTTATGATTCATCTGAAGGAATCACTTTAGGAACTTGCAGAACTTGATTTACTATATTGCTATCATGTGAATCTTATACATATATGAGACGTGACTGTACTAGTTATGTATACAGAACCATATGTAACATCAGCCTGAAACAAAATGCATTGATGGCATTAAAATGAATATTGTACATCAAATGCAAAAATACTGCAGCAGATATCGCAGTGTATTGCTATAACTTATCTGACAGAAATACACACCCAGCACCCTATTTATGAAGCCCCTGCATACAAATGTATCAGAAGATGCGGGCAGGGCTTCAGAGTAGCACTGACTGAACAATTTGTCAAAAATGTTGGCAACTTTAACCCTACAGCAAATTCAAGCCCTGTTGGTGACTCTGCTGCACACAGTTTACCCCAATGTGTATCCAAAAAGAAGGTATCCCTAAAACGAGACTCCAACACTTGAGCTAAACTAGTGCAACTGGGTGCTAAAAAATTAGCAACTTATTTAACTTTAGCTTTAACTCCCTCAAGATCACACCAGTTTGCTCCTTTAGTATCAACCATTTATGTTGTTTTATCGTTTAAGGCTGGGTTCACACTATCGTTGTTAATGTCCGTTGCTGTCTTCTGCCATAAGATGACAGCAACAGACTTTAAACTGTTGAAGAGAATGGACATAGACTGATTCTGTGTCAGTTCCCATTGACAACATTATGGAGGCTAACTTCTGTCATGTTTGCTAATAAGTCCTGCATGAACAACATTATCTTCCATTACAAAGGTGAACAAACATGATGGAAGATAGCATCCATCAAGTTGTTTACATTAGTGTCAATGTATCCATTCTCTGCAATGGAAGATAGCAACAGAGATAATCATAACATGGTAATGTGAATACCCCCTAAACAAAGATGGCATAGTGACTGTCAGTTTAATGTCTGTTGCTGTCATCCTATGATGGAAGACAGCAATGGACGTTAATAATGGTAGCGTGAACCCAGCCTAAGAATGTGTTTTTTCATTGGAACAGTGCCTCCATTGAAAGTATATGGTATTGCTTCTCAAACTCATTTACCAGACATAGCTCATGAACATGTGTGGTGCTGTTTCTGCAATAAAGCAGCCATGTTTTAATATTGTCATGCATGTAATATCTATATGGTACCCAAACATATTTATTTTGAATTTACAGAACAAAGTATGCTCTCATGGTGACATATTGGATGCAAGTATTTCCTGTAATGAATGAAACTGGAAATTTTTAGGAAAGCTATTACAAACACATGGAGGAAATGAAGCATTATTTTGCCCCTTGCTTTCTTTGATGGCTTATGTATCCTGTGTAGAGGGTCTAGGTTATATAAATTAATTCATATTATGTAGGGTCCAACCTCTCAGGCCTTCATTTGTATGGAAAATGGGATTCTATTCGCCACCTGACAGGAGCCACTTTCCCACTAAATTCAGTGATAGTCTACTGGTGGTTGTTATGTATGGCAAGTCTGAAGACACCAGAAATAGATTAAGAGATAACCAAAGGGGTATTTTCGTATACACAGGGCTATAATAAATATTTAATTGGTGCTGGTCGCCTCTCCTAGCAGGGGAACCCTTCATAGGTGCCTGTCTTTGCTCTTATCATAAATTCCATAGACTTCAATGAAAATGGAAATTTGCAAACATGGGCACCTGTTGAATTCCACAAAGAGGTGGGCACTGTGAATTGGGAAAAGGGAGCCCAATGAATTCATTCTGCTAGAGTCAATTTTAGCTTTTCTGTTAACGCATAAAACGTATGCTATCAGACTAGGATCATTCATGCTCTTCCTCTGTCACATCTGTAACCTATCTGACAGAACCACATGGCAGCCAGGTACACTGGAGATACCAGCACTGCTCCTTCGAGACGCCACAACTCTGCCACCTGAGGTGAGATGCTGATATTGCCTCATGGCAGAGGAGGGTTGCAAAGGAGGAACCAGAACTATCCAGCATTAATGTGTATCCTGTTGGTATACTGTATAATTATTAAATGGGAATAGTCCTTTAATCTGCTGACTTCACATGCTGGCCATATGTAGATAACCTTTGTAGTCTATCATTTATTGTATAAGTATTTTCCCTCTGAGACTATATAGTTAAAATGTCAGCTGGCCACATGACACAATAAAGGCCAAAGCCAAAAACTGTGAAGACTGACTGGCTCTGTACTAATATCCTGTTACACAATGAAATTATCCTTTCATCTGCCAGACAGAATCCTAAACTGTATGATTTTCACAGCAGATATGGAACAAATGACGCATCCCGTCTGCACATGTAACAAGCTTTTTCAAGTGTATTTCTAGTTCACAATCCATTCTGTGAAAAGCATTGTATTTATCCAAAACATGTGCTAAGGTCTGCAATCGCCTCTACCACATCGTGAGGCGCTGGGCCAAAATCCCAATGCTTTTACAATTAAATCAATAATTCCAAACTTTTCTCCCAAACTCTATTACTTCCTGTGTTAAGAGTGTGATTTCTTCTGAGACGTTATTGGAATAAAAATGCTTTTTTCTCCAAGTTACAAACCTAACATGTTACAAACATTGCTCGCCATCAAGCTTAATGTATGAGGGCGATGCTTACAGCACAGCATAGAATATAAGTATGTCATTCATTACATCTCTGTGGACTATGGATCACAATAAGGACAAGATTACAGAATGTAATTACATGAGACTTGTTATTCTAATCTTCACACAGCACAATACTTTATACCAGTGACATTCGAAGATTGGATGGTAATTGTATTCTTACAAGGAGCTGTAATGTTAAAGTAGCTGATGGTAAAATATCAGAATTATTCCTAGAAAGAGAAGTCCCAGAAATCTGGAAATCATGTTCTTTTGATATTATTTTCCTGGGTGAACGGTTTCTTGTAAAATAAGTGGTGTCACCAATAGTTAAGAAACCAATAGACAACATAAAATGTTTACTTGTGAATTCAGGAATTTTTATGATCCCTACGCTTAAAATGGGAATGGATTGCTAAATTTCCAACCCTATGTCTTACAAGGAGGTCTTAATAATATTGTTTTATTAATACTTAATCAGATTTTTTTTTTATTAAACCACTATGTGAATGTCTTGACTAAAACAGAAGGAGTAAGAAACGTTACACTCAGAAGTGCAGTAGCAATAGTAGGTTTATTCACCACAATTCCAAATGAAGATAGTACAAAAACCAATGGAGTAAATATGGATAGTAGATCGATCTCCAATCCATATTTACTCCATTTGGTTTGTACTTTTTTCATGTGGAACTGTACTACACCTGTATGGTGAATAAACCTACTATTTCTATTGCACCTCTGAGTGTGAAGTCTCTTACTCATTGTCATTCATGGGTTTGGAGCCTACTTCATCACCCTTCCTGGAATAGAGTGCCATCTACACCCTTACTGATATTGACTAAAACCGAGTTCCCCATTTGGAAAACCCAATACCACTTATTGGATTTACAGTTTGTATAGTTGATGTAATGTTCAGCATCATGAGCATTACAGGCCACCTATTGAAATCAACTTGTCAGCTATGTAAAGCACAAAAATCTAGGGGCTCCATCGAAAGGTCATAATTAAAGTCTCACAGGGTCCAAATGCAAAAGCTCAGTTTACCCCCCCCCCCCCTCCACTCACACACACAAACACACAGCTTCTGCTCACAATGTTAGCCTCGTACCCATCCCCTTCCAGTGTTCCATGTAGTAATTGGGCCTCTTTTTGTGCCACAATCTCCCTCCACAGAATCCCACCATATCCATATGCAGAACAACTGCTGATTTATGCAACAAAAGGTGATATTTCTCCTTTCTGACAAGTAAGTCTGTGTATCATCAATTTTCTTCCCATCTCACTACAGTGCACCAGAGGGCAGAGGCTATAAATGTATGAAGAGCAGACTGCCAGGTATCAAAGGGGATCAAAGAAGTTTATTTAGCCATATTGTGGCAAGGGTTACTTATAGGCCCAGTCACAATTGTGAAGACTGCGACCCCTATAGTTATACCAGTAGTTCTTTGCAAGATCTCTCTGTTTCGACTAAATAAAAGGCGCGTACAAAGTACTGAACTCCCATTTTTTACATCTATATACCCTAATAGGATTTTCTGTATACAGAAATAAAAATGCTAAAGTAGGACTTGTCCTGCCCCAAATCAAATTTTTATACTAATTATCAATCTACAGGATAGGTCATCACTGACTCATCAGTATTTGATGGCCCCCACATGGTATAATATGCTCCACAGTGGCCTGACATAATATAAAATAATCTCAAGAGTCCCCCTAGAGCCATTTCAGGTGAACCCCACAAAATTTGACGAATATTCATGATGTTCAGAACTCCACTTCTGTGCTATTATTATACTTTGGGGTCTCTTCAGAGACGACATTGACTCTCGCTGCTCAGGCTAGTGCAGGCAGAGGGTGGTAGGGGTCTAAGTGATAAAGCAGTGCTCAAGTGAGCTGAAGGCCCACCCACAGTGCACCATAAGCCTCACATGCATAAGACTTCAAAGTTGTTTTTTTCAAATCTACAAAAGTGACATACATGACAAAGTTATGTTGTTTATCACTATAATGTGCTCTGTAACACAGTGGTGACAGGTGAATATCCATGCCAGAGGTGGTAGACTCCCTTTAAGTAAAAACACTTCTGAAGATAGAATGCTATCACATCAAATCATTTACTTCATTAATGGTCCACTCACATATTTGGCTAAAAATGTTTACACATATCTGTAGATATATTTCTAAAGACATCTACAAAAGGTTAATAGAAGCATAACCCACTGAGTCATAGCTCCATTCAGTATGTAAATAATGTCTGCCCAACAATAAGCTCTTTGTTAGGAATCAGACAAGCAGACAAAAACATTGCCATATTTGTAGATTACAGAAATTTCGCCTCCAGGCCTGTTGTGCTGGAATTAACCGGAACACCTACTGCTGGCAAACAGGTATTGTGTTCTCGTCAACAGCTAATTGATCCTCTAATTAATGGTTAATAAACTGACTTTAATAGCTGACACATTGTACTTAATATGAAATTCTATTAAAGGGGTTTTTCCATGAAAATAACCATATTTAAATGTGTAGGCTATTAAAAGTTAAACATTTTTGCATATATAAATAATTAAACATTTTGTAGCACATTCAGGATTTTCTCTAGCCATCTTGTGGTAACAGTCCTTTGTCTTGATCAGTTGCCTATGGATATGCCAATAAATGCAGCCATGATTTCCTTATTGTGACTGTTTTTCTAACATGTCCCATTTCTTAGAAAGTTCTTGCATTTATAGTTGTATTTTTGGCAACAGATCAAGGCAAGACTGTCACCATTAATATGGTTAGAGACAATCTTTAAAACGCAGCAAAATCTTTAATTACCGTATTTTTCGGACTATAAGACGCACTTTTTTTCCCCCAAATTTGGGGGGAAAAGAAGGGTGCGTCTTATAGGCCGAATGTGGCGCCTGGCACCCGCCGTAATAGAGAGGCGGAAGCCGGCAAGTGATAGACGCCATTACAGGTGCCGGGGCCTGCGACATCGCTGCGCTCCTGTGCCCTGCATGAAGCCAGCAGCGGGAGGAGTGATGCTGCTATTCCGCTCCTCCGTCCCCCCGCCGCTGGCTTCATGCAGGGCAGGGCAGCGATGTCTCAGGCCCCGGCGTCTATCCCTCCCCGGCATCCGCCTCTTTAGTACAGCGGATGCCGGGTCAGTATCAGTGGCCCCTTCTCCCCCGGGGCCGGTCCCCACCGGCCCCGTACCTGTAAAGTTGCAGGCCGGCTCCTGCGCGGTGATATCGCAGGAGCCGACCTGTTCGGGTGACAGCCGGGAGCCTAATGAGGCTCCCAGGCCTGTCACTGCTGTGTTAGTATTGCGGCTGGTCTCTATGACCAGCCGTAATACTAATACACAGAATGTCCCATAGACGGCAATACAGTTGTATTGCCGTCTATGGGACTTGCAATCAAGTGACCGCAGGCTCAAGCCCCGGGGGGGGGGGGGGGGGGGGGGGACAAAATAGTAAAAAAAAAAAAAAAAAAAAAGCTTTAAAAATATATAATAAAAATATGAAATAAATAAAAGTTCTAAATCACCTCCTGTCCCTAGAATATATATATAAAAGTAGAAAATCATATATCATAAACCACCGGGTTTTTTTTCAATAAAAGGTGATCTAAGCAATAGATATTCTCCAAAATGGTATAACTAAAAAGTACTTCTGGCCCCGCAAAAAAAAAACACTCTATGCGTCCCCGTACAGCTGCAGGGTCACCTGTCAATGTGGCCTTGCAGCTGTTGCAAAACTACAACTCCCATACATTAAATATTTTACCAGTTTTTGCTTCAAATTTTTTTTTCCCTATTTTCCTCCTCTAAAACCTAGGTGCGTCTTATAGTCCAGTGCGTCTTATAGTTCGAAAAATACGGTATTTATATGTGTAAAATGTTTTAATGCTTTTATTTGTCTACAGATTTAATTATGTTTATGGGAAGACCCCTTCAAAGAGGACCTTTCACCACCTCCAACAAGTCCAGCTTTTTACATGAATTAGTAGGTGATTCTCCACTGATTCAGGCACAGTTGGAATTTTTTCTCTAGGCCCCATCATTCCTGAGCAAACAATGCTGTTAGTTTTGGTGCCTCATTTGCTATTTAGGTTGTGTCAGAAGGGCGGTGTCAGGCAGGAGCAGACAAGGGGTGTGATTCTGAGCTCTGGCACTGGCTGCCTCTGATTGGAGCTCCAAATTACACCCCCTGCCTGACATCATCCTTCTGACATTATAGATCTTAACTAGCACATCAGGCACCAAAACTAACTGTGCTTGTTGCTCAGGAACAGTGAGGGCTAAGTAAAAAAAAAAAAAATTCCAATTGTGCTGGAATCAGTGAAGCGACACCTATCTTTGTTAGCGTATGAGATTTTGGTCGATGGCACATCGCTCTTTATACAATAATTTTCAATATCATCTGACGCTCCAAGTGTTCTATACATGGAATGGACAAGTCGGCAACATTTTGCAACATCTTTTTCCTTTCTTCAAGGATGACCTATTCAGAGCCTGTATACTAGTTGGAAAGTAATACTCAATTTGTTGCTACAGAGTTCCCCACAGGTGTTTTATTTGGTTCTGATCAGCAGTTGTACTTGGCCATTGAATCACTTTCACTCTGTTCTTCAGATATTCGGCAGTTGTGTGTTTGGATCACTGTCATGTTGAAAAGGTGCATGACAACCAAGGGCACAGTGTTAGGATGGGGTCCCGCAGGTTTCCCATCCAGCGCATAGCGCCACCTGGGGGCCAATCCAACCCTTGCCCTCAGCGGCGTGCAGTAAGGTTTCTGGAGTCTAAGTCCCATTTTGCCCATACTGAGCATGATCGGTTAGGTCATGGCCACCGCCCCTGTAGGCAGGGACTTGCCTTTATATAGTATGAGCGACGCCCGCCCGGTGCTTACACTTTGACTAAAATACCTTGAGACAGGAGGTTAGGGCTAGGTTCCAGTGAAAGGCAGGAGCAGTCTAGGGATCTAGTTAGGATTCCTTGGCTCTGCCAGTGGGAATCAGTAAGCCTATTGAACTGTCTACTTACAGTGCAGCTCCTAGCTGTTAAAGGAGTCCTTTATGTTACTGACCAGGAGTGGAGTTTAACCCCTGGCAGTCATTATTGTGTAGCAGGGTAAAGCATTGCTAGTGCCTATCCCTCTGCTGTAATTAGCAGAGGTCTGTTGCAAGGCTTCATTCAACTTCACCCAGCAGCTATACACAGGCACGCTTTCCCAGTGAAGTTAACTAGTGAAAGTCTGTTGCAGTCTGTTCACATTAGAACCGCGCAACATCACTGCCAGTGCAGTTTAACAGGTAGTTCGCATTCTGGCAGACGGCTGCCCTCCTGGGGGCTTGTGGACCTCACTGCAGTGTCTTGCAGCCTAGCGGTTCTGTCATGGTTAAAAATAATATTATTTTCATATATACAGTGGGGCAAAAAAGTATTTAGTCAGTCACCAATAGTGCAAGTTCCACCACTTAAAAAGATGAGAGGCGTCTGTAATTTACGATAAATACAAAGCTTGTTCAGCTCACCGTATATAAATCTTCTAACAAATAGTTCTGGAAGCACGGCATACGGGTGGACCCAGCCCGTGTAGGTACAGGTAGGAAGACGATAAAATGTAGCCAGCTGAATCCAGATAGATGAAGAGTCCGTGGTAAATAAAATTTAACTTTTATTTAAATAAAAGTAAAATTTTATTTACCGCGGACTCTTCATCTATCTGGATTCAGCTGGCTACATTTTATCGTCTTCCTGTCTGTAATTTACATCATAGGTAGACCTCAACTATGAGAGACAAAATGAGAAAACAAATCCAGAAAATCACATTGTCTGATTTTGTAAGAATTTATTTGCAAATTATGGTGGAAAATAAGTATTTGGTCACCTACAAGCAATCAAGATTTCTGGCTCTCACAGACCTGTAACTTCTTCTTTACGAGTCTCCTCTTTCCTCCACTCATTACCTGTAGCAATGGCACATGTTTAAACTTGTTATCACTATAAAAAGACACCTGTGCACACCCTCAAACAGTCAGACTCCAAACTCCACTATGGTGAAGACCAAAGAGCTGTCAAAGGACAACAGAAACAAAATTGTAGTCCTGCACCAGGCTGGGAAGACTGAATCTGCAATAGGCAACCAGCTTGGATTGAAGAAATCAACTGTGGGAGCAATAATTAGAAAATGGAAGACATACAAGACCACTGATAATCTCCCTTGCTCTGGGGCTCCACGCAGAATCTCACCCCGTGGGGTCAAAATGATCACAAGAACGGTGAGCAAAAATCCCAGAACAACGCGGGGGGACCTAGTGAATGAACTGCAGAGAGCTGGGACCAATGTAACAAAGCCTACCATCAGTAACACACTACGCCGCCAGGGACTCAGATCCTACAGTGCCAGACGTGTCCCACTGCTTAAGCCAGTACATGTCCGGGCCCGTCTGAAGTTTGCTAGAGAGCATTTGGATGATCCAGAAGAGTATTGGGAGAATGTCCTATGGTCTGATGAAACCAAACTGGAACTGTTTGGTAGAAACACCACTTTACGCGTTTGGAGGAAAAAGAATACTGAGTTGCATCCATCAAACACCATACCTGCTGTAAAGCATGGGGGTGGAAACATCATGCTTTGGGGCTGTTTCTCTGCAAAGGGGCCAGGACGACTGATCCGGGTACATGAAAGAATGAATGGGGCCATGTATCGTGAGATTTTGAGTGCAAACCTCCTTCCATCAGCAAGGGCATTGAAGATGAAACGTGGCTGGGTCTTTCAACATGACAATGATCCAAAGCACACCGCCAGGGCAACGAAGGAGTGGCTTTGTAAGAAGCATTTCAAGGTCCTGGAGTGGCCTAGCCAGTCTCCAGATCTCAACCCTATAGAAAACCTTTGGAGGGAGTTGAAAGTCTGTGTTGCCAAGCGACAGCCCCAAAACATCACTGCTCTAGAGGAGATCTGCATGGAGGAATGGGCCAACATACCAACAACAGTGTGTGCCAACCTTGTGAAGACTTACAGAAAACGTTTGACCTCTGTCATTGCCAACAAAGGATATATAACAAAGTATTGAGATGAAATTTTATTACTGACCAAATACTTATTTTCCACCATAATTTGCAAATAAATTCTTACAAAATCAGACAATGTGATTTTCTGGATTTGTTTTCTCATTTTGTCTCTCATAGTTGAGGTCTACCTATGATGTAAATTACAGACGCCTCTCATCTTTTTAAGTGGTGGAACTTGCACTATTGGTGACTGACTAAATACTTTTTTGCCCCACTGTATAGACAGAACCGTAACACACAGAGGGATGGTAGCATTGTCATTTCTAATATAGAACAGTTAGACTTGGACTGCAAAATCCCCTGTCCCCGGTAAGCCTCGATCTTTTTTTAATGGTCCATTATTGGCTATTAACTTACAGATCTGCATTCCTTCCCACGGCCTGCTTCACTTCTTCGTCAGACTCCAGGAGGCTTGAAACACGATGTGTGGTGCAAGGGGCCCCCTGAAGGGTGAAGGAGAAGCAGAGGAGGCCATGGGCAGGAACAAGGATTGGTAAATGAGCGAGTGACAAGTAAAACTTTGTTAATCTTCTTGTAGATCTTCATTCTAGAATAAAGAAATTATATTCTTTCTCAGGTCATGTGATATTTCTTTTCCATGTGGTGTCATTGGTGCCATCATGAAATGGAAAGGGGTTTTTCTTTGTTAGGTAATGCCCTCTTATAGTCCACTGCCTGCTGATTCTGTGCCTGGTACATCATAATGTAGAAACCCATTGGAGGGAATCCAGAGGCTGGACGTTTTAGTTAGGATGGGAGTTGTCATTGGTAGTCTTGGATTTAATCAAATCCTGCATTTTAAGAGAGCTGATGGGGCCTGTAGGGTACCTAAGAGAGGTGGCAGTAGTTCACCCATTGTGCTTCCTCTGAGTCTTCAGTCCTTCTCAGCCAGGGGGTGGCTGGAAAGGCCCTTGAAGGTAAATGCCGGACATTGATCTACTTTCAAAGAGATATCTTTAAACCCATATTCAATTGGGAAGAAAGCTTCAGATGAAAGTTATGGGAAAGACCACTTAATATGTGAATTGTGTTTAGGGACATTTCAAGACGGTTCTAAGAAAGTAAGCAGACCATAGGCATAGTTTAAGGAATTATAAATCTATTTTTTCCAATTATTTATCAAGTTAAATAAACATATTTGTGCGGATGAAATGCAATCCTATTGAGTATTCTAGTGTATAGTGGTAAGATGACCAGCTTTCATAGGCCAAACACACACGTATTTTTAGGGAGCGGTACACTCCGTATTAGATGTACATTCAAATGTCACATTGGTAATTACAACCTAGTAGGGTGTGCCCTTGTATTATTGAGTGTCGTCTTCCTCAAATAGGTTGGCGTGTGAGGCATCTAGCTTACACTTGTCACTATGTACTTATAATACTAGGTATTCATTATCCCATTTAGCAGAAAGGTTTGTTTATTTGTATGAATTGTGGAAGTGGCATTAAAACCTGTCTTGGTATAATAATATGGACTCTGTAAGTTATACATCAATCATGATCCCATTTCCAGTACATGTGACTACATTTTACATTACATTCCTCTTTTGCTAAACCTCAGCATGGTTAAGATAAGATTTTGCCATGGGGTTCAAGAACACCTGTACTATGCGGAACTTTTTACAATTGTTCATAGGTATAACAAGTGTAAATACTGTTAAAGCGATATCAGATTTGTATTTAATATCTTATATTTGATGTAGCATATGACAATTGCTTGTTCAGTTATGCATAAAAGCTTCCCTCTGGAATGCAGCGAAGGCATGTCATAGAGAGACACTCAAGAACATAACTACCGGGCTTCATGCTCAATTATCCATACACAGAGAGAAAGATACACAAGCTCATATCAAGATAATTCATACAAAGCCGTAGCCCAAGGACAGAACAGAGCGCTGCAGAATGTGCCGATGAAAACACAGATAGTGTAAGCAGATCAAAGAACCATTTGCAGCCCCCGCTTCAAAGCTTGGCACAATAACTAATATGTGGATGACAGTGCCATGCCAGTTCTCATTATCAAATCATGGAATTAATTACAGAAATGCTGAAGCTGCAAATATGTTTCACTTCTCTGACCAGTGACAATTCCACATATGGTGTCTTTCACAAAATGATCTGAGCTATTCCTGTAAAGCGGATTAATATGCAGTAATAAATAATTGCTTTGTTTTTCAGTTGTTAATAAGCAAAAGATCATAAGGGTGGTGACACGCTATGTCGCATCCAGGTCCCGGCTGCCGCTGCTTTCCCATTGGTGTAACTACAACTTATTTCAGCTGCATATAATTACTGTCTGTCTGATATTGCTGTTCTGACTATAGCCGCCTCCAGGTATATAGTGTGTCACCCTTACGTGTTATATAGTCTCTATAAGCTGAGAGACAGAGTTACAAATAAAGTTATAAAGAAATATCAAGGTCATTTTTATAGATATGGTAATTTGTATCGATCTATGAATGTGACTGTAACAGTCACATACTGTAGACATCAAGAGCCATTCACAGAGTGATTCGCAAATGGCAGATCATAGGTAAATTGGGAGTGGCCTTTTCAAGGGGCTTTATAGAAACTTGATAGTCTTGAGATTTCATTGTACCCAGGGTCAGACTGGGATGTCTAGGGCCCACCAGTGGAATTGTTTCTAGGGGCCCACCGCCAGGACCCTGCAGATCAGCGGTACCGAGACACGACGGCTAAATGTAATAACATGTCCGGAGCCATGCTGCTCACGCACTATACCATGGGCACCACTGCACTACCTAAACCTACTGCTACACCCAGTGGCGTAACTACCGTGGTAGCAGCAGTAGCAGCTGCCACAGGGCCCGGGCCATTAGGGGGCCCGGTGACAGCCGCTACCGCTGCGGTTTTTTTTCAATAGGCAGTTACGGGCCCCATTCACTTGCCGATCCTGGCTGGGCCGGGATCGGTAAGTGACACCGCGGGCCCCACAAGGACTATCATTATACTCGGGGGTCTTTGCAGACCCCCGAGTATAATGATCGGCGGACCGGAGAGGTAAGGGAACATAAAAAACTGTTACTTACCTCTCCGCGATCCTGCCAGGCCTCCTACTGCTGTCTGACGTCTCTGACGTCACATGAACCCGGCATGCTTCCCGGGTCATGTGACGTCCGACATCATTAACGAAGGACGCGAGAGGAGGACAGCACAGCACAGGAGCCGGGGAACAGGTAAGAAGCAACAGTGGGGTTTTTTTTATGTTTTTATTTCCCGGGTCTCCGATTATTATACTCTGGGGTCTGAAAAGACCCCAGAGTATAATAATTGTTTATGGGTGTCCACAGAGGAACATAATACTGTGTACAGGGGACACTATTGGGGTTAATACTGTGTGTGCAGGGGCCACTATTGGGGTTAATACTGTGTGTGCAGGGGACACTATTGGGGTTAATACTGTGTGTGCAGGGGCCACTATTGGGGTTAATACTGTGTGTGCAGGGGACACTATTGGGGTTAATACTGTGTACAGGGGACACTATTGGGTTAATACTGTGTGTGCAGGGGACACTATTGGGGTTAATACTGTGTGTGCAGGGGACACTATTGGGGTTAATACTGTGTACAGGGGACACTATTGGGTTAATACTGTGTGTGCAGGGGACACTATTGGGGTTAATACTGTGTGTGCAGGGGACACTATTGGGGTTAATACTGTGTGTGCAGGGGACACTATTGGGGTTAATACTGTGTGTGCAGGGGACACTATTGGGGTTAATACTGTGTACAGGGGACACTATTGGGTTAATACTGTGTGCAGTATTTTAAGGGGTTGTCTGGGCCAAATCTTGTATGGCCTCTTCACTGCCCCCATCATACAGTGGCCTCTTCACTGGTCCCCCATAATGTATTATACTGTGTGGGAGCAGTGATGGGGTAACATCCTGTGCAGAAAGGGGATGTTAAACTGTGTGGGACGTATTAAAGGGGTTGTCCAGGGTTAAACTTTTTTATGGCCTATACTCAGGATAGGCCATAAATACCTGAAACCCCACATTGCAGAAACACAATGTCTTTGGCTACTACAGAAAAAAAAGTGTTTTACAGAATCAACAAAGTGAATGAAATTTACCTCATTCACACGTTGCAGGAAAAAATAAGATGTGGAACATGAAAAACACTGTGAAAAAAAATACATTGTGATTCACTGCAATTTTTTTCCACAGGGTTTTTAGCTGAGTCTCGCTGTTGGGCCTCATCCTGATCATCTCAATATACTGTGTACTACACTGTAAGGGTGCATTCACACGGAGGAAAATGGTGAGGAATTTGGTGTGGAATTTCAGTGCTGAAAAAGAACCTCCCATTGATTTCAATGGGTTCATTTTTCTGATAGCAGAAAAAGGCATTGAAGTTAATGGAAGGCTTTTTTTCAGTGCTGAAATTCAGCATCAAATTTACCGCTATTTTCCTCCATGTGAATGGACACTAAGGCAAAGGCCCCATGTAGGAAAAACCCCGGCGGCAATGCATGAGTTTTTCCCACACCGCTTATTGCAGAAACCTCACAGAGGTTTCCTCTGAGGACTCTCTGCTTCCATTATACCTATAGGGAAATCGCCGGTGTGTCTATAGATATAAGTGACATGCTGCTATTTCCAAAACCACAACAGTTTTAGAAATTGCAGTATGTCCACTGTGTGTATTTTACTGCAATGTGTGGATGGGACTGCACACACTATATACACACTCCAGCCTGGTTCACATCTGCGTTTGGTAATCAGTTCGGGGAGTCCGCATGGGCCCCCCCTCAAACAGACTACCGAACACATTAGCAAACGGTGTGCAGTGAAAGCACACGGACCCCATAGACTATAATGGGGTCCGTGCGGTGTCTGCAGAGAACATGCAAACAGAAAAGTACTTCATGATCTACTTTCCTGTCTGCATGATTAATGTGGACACCACACGGACCCCATTATAGTCTATGGGGTCGGTGTGCTATCACTGCACACCACTTGCTAATGCTTTGGTAATCCGTTCAGGGGGCCCCCATGCAGACTCCCTGAACGGATTACCAAACGCAGATGTGAACTAGGCCTCATACATATACTATATACAGTATACTTTCACATATACTTTATAGCATATATACTCACACAAATACATTTATATACATTCATATACCATATATATCATATATATACTTCTATGAATGTATGAATACTATATACAGTCCTATGAAAAAGTTTGGGCACCCCTATTAATCTTAATCATTTTTTGTTCTAAATATTTTGGTGTTTGCAACAGCCATTTCAGTTTGATATATCTAATAACTGATGGACACAGTAATATTTCAGGATTGAAATGAGGTTTATTGTACTAACAGAAAATGTGCAATATGCATTAAACCAAAATTTGACCGGTGCAAAAGTATGGGCACCCTTATCATTTTATTGATTTGAATTCCCCTAACTACTTTTTACTGACTTACTGAAGCACAAAATTGGTTTTGTAACCTCAGTGAGCTTTGAACTTCATAGCCAGATGTATCCAATCATAAGAAAAGGTATTTAAGGTGGCCAATTGCAAGTTGATCTCCTATTTGAATCTCCTCTGAAGAGTGGCATCATGGGCTACTCAAAACAACTCTCAAATGATCTGAAAACAAAGATTGTTCAACATAGTTGTTCAGGGGAAGGATACAAAAAGTTGTCTCAGAGATTTAACCTGTCAGTTTCCACTGTGAGGAACATAGTAAGGAAATGGAAGACCACAGGGACAGTTCTTGTTAAGCCCAGAAGTGGCAGGCCAAGAAAAATATCAGAAAGGCAGAGAAGAAGAATGGTGAGAACAGTCAAGAACAATCCACAGACCACCTCCAAAGAGCTGCAGCATCATCTTGCTGCAGATGGTGTCACTGTGCATCGGTCAACTATACAGCGCACTTTGCACAAATAGAAGCTGTATGGGAGAGTGATGAGAAAGAAGCCGTTTCTGCACGTACGCCACAAATAGAGTTGCCTGAGGTATGAAAAAGCACATTTGGACAAGGCAGCTTCATTTTGGAAACAAAAATTGAGTTGTTTGGTTATAAAAAAAGGCGTTATGCATGGCGTCCAAAAAGAAACAGCATTCCAAGAAAAACACATGCTACCCACTGTAAAATTTGGTGGAGGTTCCATCATGCTTTGGGGCTGTGTGGCCAATGCCGGCATCGGGAATCTTGTTAAAGTTGAGAGTCGCATGGATTCCACTCAGTATCAGCAGATTCTTGAGAATAATGTTCAAGAATCAGTGACGAAGTTGAAGTTACGCCGGGGATGGATATTTCAGCAAGACAATGATCCAAAACACCGCTCCAAATCCTAAGGTATTCATGAAGAGGAACAATTACAATGTTCTGGAATGGCCATCCCAGTCCCCAGACCTGAATATCATTGAACATCTGTGGGATGATTTGAAGCGGGCTGTCCATGCTCGGCGACCATCTAACTTAACTGAACTTGAATTGTTTGTCCAAAATACCTTTATCCAGGATCCAGGAACTGATTAAAAGCTACAGGAAGCGACTAGAGGCTGTTATCTTTGCAAAAGGAGGATCTACTAAATATTAATGTCACTTTTCTGTTGAAGTGCCCATACTTTTGCACCGGTCAAATTTTGGTTTAATGCATATTGCACATTTTCTGTTAGTACAATAAACCTCATTTCAATCCTGAAATATTACTGTGTCCATCAGTTATTAGATATATCAAACTGAAATGGCTGTTATAAACACCAAAATATTTAGAACTAAAAATGATTAAGATTAATAGGGGTGCCCAAACTTTTTCATAGGACTGTATACTCACATATATACATACATGGAAAGAATATGCAAATCTGACTTCCATGATGTCATTTGGATGCCAGTGCCTCAAGTATGCACACCAATAAAGGGCGCTGACTGAGAATGTGCAAGTCTATCTTCCATGATGTAATTAGGAAGACAGAGTCTCAGTCAAGCAAACCTATAGAAGGCACTCCCTTTAACATCATGCCAACCTTCTCAGAGGCTTTTGTTTGCAATGATGTTGGGATTTTACCAGATACAGTCTCTCAGCCAAGGACAGCTGTTTTGATGTACTTGCATCTCATCAGCTTGGTGCAGCGAGGACTGATTTGGCAGAGGTGAGGTGAGAGGCTTAGACAGAGTTGAGGGGATATCGTCACTTCTATAGGGAGAGAACCACCATTTAGGTGTGTGGAGTCTTATTAAGCCATGAGTGCTCCACTGCAAAAGAACATGGGAAGAATATGCAAATCTGACTTCCATGATGTAATTTGGATGCCAGTCCCTCAAGTATGCACACCAATAGAGGGTGCTGACAGAGAATGTGCAAGTCTATCTTCCATGATGTAGAGGGCGCTCCCTTTAACATCATGCCGACCTTCTCAGAGGCCTTTGTTTGCAATGATGTTGGGATTTTACCAGATACAGATACTCTATAGGTTTGCTTGACTGAGACTCTGTCTTCCTAATTACATCATGGAAGATAACCTTGCACATTCTCACACCTAAATGGTGGTCTCTCCCTATGGAGTGACGATGTCCCCGCAACCATATATACATACAATATACAGGAGCCTGTCTAATCATCTGCCGGTAACCTGATAGGAGTTTGCGTCCTTCCTATGGAACAGTATATGCAGTTTCATCATACGGAAAGTACAATGACATCATATGACCCAATTGAAGAGAAGGATCCCATAAATTTCAGATAGAAAACAAGGATACTAGGGATACTAATATATTTGGAATACGTACATAATTAAAGAAAAAAGAGACTGATACACCAAAGTGTCTCACCTTTGATGCTACTTTATATGAAGA
The DNA here is from genome assembly GCF_031893055.1 of Leptodactylus fuscus. Classification (NCBI taxonomy): domain Eukaryota; kingdom Metazoa; phylum Chordata; class Amphibia; order Anura; family Leptodactylidae; genus Leptodactylus; species Leptodactylus fuscus. Next base: position 212,435,203 of record NC_134266.1, read on the forward strand.
TTTGTCTGTTCATCATCCTGCATCCATTATTTACTGTTCCACAATGGTATCCAGTAGCCAGCTACATCTCAGAATGCATTCATCACATTGTGTCCCACCTGACTACCATTCTGTACGTTACAAGGTTATTATCACTTAACAAATACCATGGGGTTTCTTCAAAGCTTAACCAGTTATCTGTGATTTACAGCATGGTACCACTTTCCCAAAAATACCGATGGACCTAGTGATAGATTTTTTTTTTTTTTCTTGGGTCATTTAATGAACCTTCTCATGTTTCCCTGGATACAGGAACATTATGGATACATTGTATTAATGATGGTATAGCTACCTATTGTTTATAGCCTAAGTAACAGCAACCAGACACTTTACTAATGATTAATGAATACATATTCACAACCTAATACATCCACTTATCCTGCCCACACCCTGCTAAAGATAGAAAAACTGTATAGTACATGATAGACCGCACGTATATAAAGCATGCTGTGCCAATACATTTTGTGTTTCTACCTTTAGTGCATACTTTATATCCTATTGAAACTTTCTGCAGATGCTTTGCATTAAACTGTGGGTTTCAATATGCATATATTTATGGTACTGAATATATAGAAATGGTAGCATGAGGATTGAACATTACTGAAATGTCCAGAGTTGGGGCATCTATCTGACATTTAAGGGTTTATGAACACGTGCTTTCTTGAAAACTATTCCTGAAGCGCTTTGTTCCCTATATGGTGCATGGTGCATTGCTGCACACCTTCTATAGACCCCCCTCAGTCATTAATTCTGACCGCACACATGGTCATCTGGCAACCTCAGACTGCCAATGATCTGTCTCGCCCAAAGAACATCACACATGTAGTGTCTGTGTGCACAAACTGAGGAGGACATGCAGACAGAACTGAGGTGGAGGCAGAGGTGTAACTCAACTTTCCTTGGTCCCAATGCAAAATCTATAATATAATACTGGATACTTCTTGTATTGTGGAGTGACTTTTGGATCTCCTCATGTTCCATGGTTCAGCAGAGTTCTACCTATGTAGTCCCCAAAGTTACACCCTAGAGCAGAGAATACGAAGCAAAGGAGTGTGAGGAGTGAGGACTCAATGGTGGCATCTCTGGTGTAGGGTGGTAGGGATTGGGATTTAGGAAGGAGTGGTTTTTCTTTTACTGCTGCTTACTGCTTAGTCGGTTATTCGGGAGGGGTGACTGCCTGGCTGGTATACAGTAATTGTGCAATGAGTTGCTTCATACCCCACTAAGTTCTGCCTGCTCTCCTCCTGTGTCCCATTCCCATATATCCCCTTTCCCCTCAGAACTGCAAACTGTCATCCATAGTGATAGATAGATAGATAGATAGATAGATAGATAGATAGATAGATAGATAGATAGATAGATAGCACTGCTTTCACAACTGTTAGGGAACTTTTACAACTTTTCCCCACTACAAGTTTTAGTATGGGGCTCTATGGTTACTTGTTACACCACTGAGTATATACGCTGACAGATATAACTTTCTCAATCTCTAAATTGAAGCTATCTGCAGATCTACTGTGTATCCGTCACAATATAATTATAAAGCTGGCACTTTAGATAGTTGTTTGTCAAGCACTCATAATAATACTAAATTTTAACTATCTAGTGCTATCATTTTCCACAGTGCTTTAACAAAGGGGACATGAGCAGACCATATCAGACATTACAGTGTAACAAAATATTTAAAATATCAAACAATAGGCATGAGGGACCTGCTAGCGAGAGATTATAATCTATGAGGAAATAGGGATGACACAAGAGGTCAGAGGGCTTGTTTGATACAATAGTTTGGCTATTTTTAATAAATAAGGTAATACAAATAAAGCTGTATGAGCTGTCACCAGCCAGTATCTATGAATGTACAGCCTCTAAGTTCAAGGCATACAAGGTAACTTCTAGATGTTGGGGTCAGGTTCTGAGGAATAAAGCAGAAGGATAGTTTAGAGAAACCTTTGCTTAGCTTGTGGAAATGTAGAAAAGTATGACAGGGTAGTCTTATAAGCCTGCCTAAAAAGATGTGTTTTCAGAACATGTTTGAAAGTTTTAATGGATTTTAGTCTGATTCTCTGGGGTAGAGCATTCTAGACAATCGGTGCAGCTTGGAGACAGCTCAGCTCATGTTCAGATAACAGAAGATACAAGTCTGAGGCCATTGGCAGAATGGAGAAGATGGTAGACAGAGATGAAGGAGGAGAGGTAGGGAGGTGCAGCACTCTGCAGAGATCTGCGAGTGAGCATGAGTATAAATTATATGTGGAACATAGCAAACCAGTACATGAATTAGCACGCAGTAGATGTGTGCTAAAAAGATGAGATGAGCAGCTACATTTAGAACAGATTGTAGAGGGGACATTATAGTAAATGGAAGGTCAATTAGCAGAGAATTACAATAGTTAAGACAAGAATGTATCAGAGCAACATTCCACCGTGGGAAAAGGACACATTCTAGATTACTTTGCTTCATGGCCTCCCCATTTCCCATCCTGTGAAATTCAAACCCTTATTACAGGTGACTTCAACATCCCCATTATCACCCTAACCCCCATCTGGCTCTCAGCTTCTATTAATAACCACCTCTCTGGGCCTTTTCCAGCTTACTACTTCTCCCCCACACAAAAACAGTAATATATTTGATCTGTTTTTTTTTTATGTTTCTGCTCAGTCTCTAACTTTATTAACGCTTCCTTACCAATTACCCACCACAACTTTCTTTCTTTCTTATCTATACTGCTAGCTTATGTGGATTTAAGACTTTTCCTAAATACATTGCTTTATCAAACCTGCTTTGTTTGCCCGCTATCTTAATTTATTCACTTCATTGTTGACACTGTGTTTCTATGGCCACTGGGCTTATCTGCGCATTTCCCAAGTGACTAGCTGCCTGCTCTCAGGGGGGAGGGAGGGCCTGACAAGCAACAGAGCTCCTTAGATAGGGGAGGGGGAGGTGAGAGCTCCGGGATTACTGTGCTGTCTATCTTCAGCTTTTCCACTTATCAGCCGGTTTAATTGAATTTGGCTGATAAGGGCTGAGCTAAGAAGTCCTTTACCTCTGTATGTAATGCAAGCTGACTCAGATCCAGCTCTGCTACATCAGTTTCCACATCATCTTTATACTGTGGTAATGCATTTACAATGCCCCCATTACTGACTGTAAACATAGCAGATAGCAGAGCAAGTGAAACCCCAACCACCAATGTGCCGAGAAATCCAGGAAGTGAAGAGAGCACAGAGCCTGAAGGCTGCAGAACAAGAGTTATGGGAATACCCTTTTAACTATCAAGGGTTTTTGTGCTTCTAAGAACACACCTACCCACCAAAAACACAGAAATCTACATGTCACTCAACAACTCACACACTACAGTCAACTTTATTCCCAATCTTTTCTGTCCTGATCTGGCCACAACACACTACAAGACTGCATTGGACAAACTACTACCCTCTACCCTTGGATCCTCCCAACACAGATGTGCTCATTCAGACATTAGCTAGGCTTCTTAACCGTCCATACACACCTAGCTTGACCAAGCGTTCTTAATGGGGAAAGGAGAGGGCATCGCTGTCAGTGGCTTATATCACACCTGACAACAACAGGCATTTTGAAATGTGGCCCATCCCATGTATCCGCTTATGGCAAATAAGATCTCATACATAGATAGTTGAGTGATCAGGAGAGTGGTTGAGGGTTACAGCTAGAAAACACAAATTAGTCTTTTAATATTTGTGAATATTCTTATAGTTCATCATAAATATTTATTCTTAATTGTATTTTAAGACTCAGATGAACCTTTGAAGCTACCAATGCAGACACTGGGGGTAACAGCTTAAGAATATCATCTAGAGTAGATGTTAAGACAATCATTCTGAAGGAGTTAGATCTTAGTAACCCCAGTTCTAAACTGAACCACCCCACATCATAAAACAGCAGTGGATCCAGCTCCAGAACTCTCAACAATAAATTGATATTGCAAAGTGGAGTTTAGTCTTGCTATTGTAATAAGAATGTTACAATAGTTGGGTGAGACAAATGTGGCAGTATGGTGTGCTGCTGTGGCTGATATACTAGGAATTTAGAGTTGGGGAACTCTCACCTTAGATGCATATGGGCAGGATAACTCTTTAGTGTCCATACACACATTTTAACAAACCTCTATAAATCTGCTTTACATATGTATTTCAGTTATAAATTGTCATTAAGACATAACGTTTATAGACAATGTTACTAGTTATAACATTAAATTTAGATAATAAATCTTCATTATTTATGTATATCTGATATTACATCATCCTTTTGAATAAAACCATAGATTTCAATTAATGTGCTTCTCAATGAAACTGGAACAAATTGAGTAATTTCAAGATTTTATAGCCCCTCCAGGTTATCACATACATAAAGCTTTCATGGTGCCTTTAATTGACTCAGTATTGTAATTTAGAGCTCAATTCCCAGGATTGCAGGGCTAAGAATTAATTTCTTAACCAGTTCAGAAGGGTGGGCCTTGGGAATCTACAAAGTAGCTGAATGCTAATTGTAATTCCTGGAAATTAAAAAAGAATATTTCACTATTCTTGACTGAGAGATTGAATAACTAAGATATGTAAAACTGGAGCATTTATGTTCATTGCTTATGAGTCACCGACAGGATTTGTGATGGACAAAGATAAGCACTTAAGGGCCTATTACACAACCTAGTTATAAGGCCAATTACTGGGAACAAGTGTTCCTAGGACTGCTCATTCCCAATTATTGGCCTTTGTAAGAGTGAGCACACACAATGCCAATAATTTTGTATCTTTTATGCTGCTTGTGATGGATGAGAACTGCAGACTGTAGTGTGACAGTAGTGTGAACTCAACCTTAGTTCTTTCTTTCTTTGAAAACCTGCCTGGTACTAAAGTATATTTTATATTGTTGCTTGTTATATTAACTGAACTGAAATTGTGTTTGAAAACCTAACAAAAAACAAGTTTAACCAACTAAACTCTTAGTTTTTCAAAGTTTTATTTTTTAAATAAACATATTGCAAAGTTTATTATTTTTAATACGCACTTTATTGGGGTTTCTTTCTTTTCTGGAAAGCTAACTACACACACAAATGTACACAATGATACCGTTTTTAGTTTGAGTCTTTGAATATGTAATAAAACGCTGACAACACTTGCTTTAACCTAATGTAATGGTGACATCACGGTATTGATACCTGTTCTATGACATCACTATGTGCCTAATTATTATATTGTGAAAATGGCTTAGGAAGGTGAAATGTTGGTTGCTTCTAACATATGGGTCAATAAACAAAGAATCGATTCTCAAAAGTGCTGTTTATTTTTCTACATACATATACAGTACATACTATATAGGGGATAACCTCTATAGATAATAATAATAATAATAATAATAATAATAATAATAATAATAATAATAATAATAATAAATGTTATTTATTATCTGTACAATTTGTAGGGTTCAAATACAGACAGAAAGATACATTACAAAGAAAGTCATTTCACATAATGGGACTGAGGGCCCTGCTCGCAAGAGCTTACAATCTGTGAGGTAGAGGGGGTGACACAAGGGGTAGCAGCATTGCTTATACAGTGGTCAGACAATTTTTAATAGAGGTGACTGTCATTACACAAACATAAAACTTTATGAGCTGTCTCCAGTCCTGTCCTTTGACATGTAGATTGTACTTGGACATATAAAGTTAGCCTGAAATGGCATCATATCATGTGGGGTAATGTGGGAGCGGGGACAGAGGAGGGTTAAATTTTAGGGATTCTAATTACGGCACGGAAGGGTTTACATTAGGAATTGTGCCTAATAGGCCTTTCTGAAAAGATGTGTCTTCAGTTTGCGCTTGAAGCTGTAGAAATTGGGAGTTAATCTGATTGTCCGGGATAGAGCATTCCAGAGAAGTGGTGCGGCTCCGGAGAAGTCTTGTATACGAGCGTGGGAGGTTCTGATAATAGAGGATGTAAGTGTTAGGTCATTGAGTGAATGCAGAACACGGATTGGGCGGTAGACAGAGATGAGGGAGGAAATGTAGGGAGGTGCAGCATTATGGAGAGCCTTGTGGATGAGGGTGAAAACTTAATATTTTATTCTATAATGAATAGGTGTTACGGTTCTGTCTATATAAATAAAAATAATTTTTAATGTCAACAGAACCGCTAGACTGCAAGACACTACAATGAGGTCCACAGGCCCCCTGAGGGGCAGCCGTGTGCCTGAAAGGATAAACACCAGTTAACTGCACTGGCAGTGGTGTTAGTGCGGTTACAATGTGAACAGACTGCAGACAACCTCTCACGAGTTAACCTCACTGGGAGAGTGCACCTGTGTAACGCTGCTGGGTGAAGCTGAATGAAGCCCTGCAACAGACCTCTGCTAAATCACAGCAGAGGAATAAGCACTAGTAAAAGCTTCAGCCTGCTACACAGGAAAGGCTGCCAGGGGTTAAGCGTCACCCCTGGTCAGCAACAGAAAGGGCTCCACAACAGCAAGGAGCTATAGAGTAGCTAGACAGTTCAATAGGCCTTACAGATTCCCACTGGCAAAGCCAAGGGATCCTAACTAGATCCCTTGACTGCTCCTGCCTTTCACTGGAACCTAGCCCTGACCTCCTGTCTCAAAGTATTAAGTCAAAGTGTGAGCACCTGGGTGGTTGTCGGCTCACACTATATAAAGGCAAGTCCTCACCCACAGGGGCAGCGGCATAACTTCACCGGACATGCTCAGTATGGGCAGAATGGGACAGCCTCTGAGCGGCTCCAAAAGGTCTGAGCATGCTCAGTAGGCCGAAAGCTGGACTTAGACTCCAGACAACTCACTGCGCGAGGGCGAGGGCTGGATTGGCCGGCAGGTGGCGCAATGCGCTGGACGGGAAGCCTGCGGGACCCCATCCTAACAATAGGCAGCCAATGTAGTGACCGGCACAGACCAGAGGCATCGCTGTAGTGTCTAGCCTGATAGATGAGCCTGTCCACTGCATTCAGAATAGATTGTAGAGGGGAGAGTTTAGTAAGGGAAGACCGATTAGTAAGGAGTTACAGTAGTCAAGGCGAGAATGAATCAGAGAGACAATAAGTGTCTTTAATGTATCTCTGGTAACCACTATGCATAATATATGATGGAACTGAACAATATGCGTGTGTGTGTGTGTGTGTGTGTGTGTGTGTGTGTGTGTGTGTGTGTATGTGTGTCACCAAGAGTTAAGATTCAGAAATAGCATCAAGAAAAAGGTACATGGATTACAGTATCTCTACATCAGCACTGCAGGATTCAGGTTGAACTAGATACACAGTACTGTAAAAATAACATCAAAGATGGAATAATAGTCAGGAGAGATGAGACTTTTTGATCTTATGATAGTTGTAAAATAGAAATTGAGAAATTCACGTTGTGATGATTTATCTATTACTTCTTGGCCTTTCCCTGGTAACTGATGCATCTTCTGTGTTCTGGTAATTGATGTATTTTGTCCATTTTGTTTCTTTCGAAGACCTGAATCAATGAAAGCCATGTTTATATGAAAGCATGAACTGTTATAGATAAAGGAGAAAAACACAAATAAATCAGGTTTTCCTGACATTAAAACTTGACGTTAAGTTTCCATAGAACAAATCAAAGAAAAGGAAGGATATTTGGTGGTAAAACCAGTGTTGGGTATGCACAATAATTATTACTGGTTATCATATGATATTAAAGTATGAGATATCATACATATCATTCATATCATAAAGCTTATGTTGGATGATAAATGTGCCATATGATTAGACTGTCTAGTCTTCTCTACTCCTTTTCACTTATTTTATGCAAAAAATTAATACCACAATTTTGACACAACCCCTTTCCAGTAAGGCGCACTCCCTTTCTGCTATGTCTCACCCATGTCGAAAAAGATGCAAAGGTGACTAAAACAATTATTAAATCTATTGTAAAGAAAATTAGGAACTTTGATGCATTTTCATTTGTCGTACATTGTTGGATTTGTAATGTCTCCTAGTTTTTACTATAAGGAGCAAGTTGGGATTTGTGTGTAGAGGAGAGGATATCCATAAAGTTGCTTACCATTCTATTCCCAATGTCATATGGTAGGTGATGGTATATTGCAAACTGCTTCTAATGTGAACACTTGTTCAGCTGAATTCAATTACATTTTGCAAGATGAATGAAAGGATATATGTCAGGGTCATTGGCTTATTGATCTGGTTCTCCCAAGGAATTTTAATGATTCTTTACAGAAGTAATGCAGATAAATAAAATAAACTTCTATTTGAGCCTCCATTCACTGCAGTATGTTACACTGATATTCCATGTGCGCACCATGCGCTGCGGGTAACAGCCGTATGAACTGGGTCCGATCGCGAGTGTTAACCCCTGATATGCCGGCGGTCAACATGACCGCCGGCACCTCCGGGGTTACAGTGTCATATGGTGCCGATTGGCACCCCCCGCGCCGGTTTCGGGGGGTGCCGGTGTTCGTAGGGGGCAGCCCGGGGTCTGATCAGTGACCCCGGGTCTGCCCCATCACTTACCCCCTGCACGTACCTGGTTGATCCTGCCTAAAAAGGAAGCTGTCAGCCTGTGCGTCCACACAGGCTGACAGCTTCCTATACTCTGCAATACACATGTAACACGTGTATTGCAGCGTATGTGTAGTGAAGCAGTGATCAGCCGATCACTGCTTCAATCCCCCATGGGGACAGAAAAAAAAAGTTGGAAAAAAGTAAAAATAAAAAAGTTTAAATAAGTTTAAAATAAAATAGAAATAAATAAAGCCCCAAAAATCCCTTTTTCCCATAATAAAATGTTTTATTATGTAAAATAAAGAAAAATAGAAAAAACATTACATATTTGGTATCGCCGCGTCCGTAATAACCTGAACAATAAAATTAAAACATTACTTAACCCGAACGGCGAACGGCGTACAAAAAAAACTTAGAAAACCGCACAAAATAATGATTATTCACCACCTTTCCCTTACAAAATGCTCAATAAAAAGTAATCAAATGGTCAGATGAAAACCAAAATGGTACCAATAAAAAGAAGAGATCTTCCCGCAAAAAATAAGCCCTAAACCAGCTCTGTCTAGCGAAAAATAAAAACGTTATGCCTTTCAGAAGATGGCGATGCAAAAATAATTGATTTTTTTCCCTAAATTGAATTTTATTCTGCAGAAATAGCAAAGCATTAAAAAATAATATAAATGAGGTATCGCCGTAACCGTAGCGACCCGCAGAATAAAGGTAACATGTTACTTATGCTGTACGCTGCGCGGGAAAAAAAAATGCTAAAAAGCAATGCTAGAATTGATGTTTCCTTTTACATCCCACCCAGAAAGAGTTAATAAAATGTAGTCAATAAGTTACAGGCCCCAAAATGGTGGCATTGAAAAGTACATCTAATACCGCAAACAACAAGCCCTCATATGGCCACATTGCCAGAAAATAAAAATAAAAATCTAGCTTGTACAATATGAAGACAAAAACCCTAAAAGTTGCCAAATCATTAGGACATAAGTGGCTGCGACTAGAAGGAAATTTGTAATCTGTGCGAGCGTTTTCAGGGGACACCCCATATTTAGAGCTTATGAGAGATAATACAGCAGCGCTGATCCCCCAGAATGCCCCTCTTCCCCGTCCGTGTCATAGGAGCTAGTGGGAGAATAGAATGGGATTTGGTGTACCCAATTTACTCCTCACAGCTTACATATTCACTTCGGGGTTACTAATGCTCACTACATCACTTGATAAATTCTTTGAGGGGTGCGGTTTTCAAAATGGGGTCACTTTCTAGAGGTTTCCACTGTTTTGACTCCTCAAGGGCTTTGTAAATGCGACATGGTTCCTGAAACTGCTCACAGCCAGATCTGCCCTCTAAAAGCTCTTTGGCGCGCCTTCCCTCCTGCGGCTCGCTGTGCATCCATATATTAGTTTACACCCACAAGTGGGGTACTATGGTAGTCGGGAGAACTTGCATAAGAAATTGTGGGGGGCGTTTTCTCCTTTAACCCCTTGTGAATGTGCAAATTCTAGGGCTAAACGAAAATATTAGTAAAATAAAATCAAATTTGAAAATTTCACCTCCATTTTGTATTAATTCCTGTTCAACACTTATAGGGTTAAATTACTAGGTATATGTTGTTTTGGCTTATTTAAGAGGTGCAGTTTTGAAAATGGGGTGATTTATGGGGGGCTTTAATACAAGGGTCTTTCAAAACCCCTTCATAACTGGATTAGGCCCTTTAAAAAATGGGTTTTGGAAATTTCTTGAAAATTTTGAATATTGTTATTTCACTTGTAAACCTTATAATGTCCATAAAAATTAAAAGGGCGCCTAAAGTTTGATACTGACATAAAGCAGAAATCTGGGACATGAGATTTATGATATAATTTTGGTGGTCTGACTATCTGTATGTAATGTACATCATTTCAAACTTTATAAAATGCATATTTTTCAAAATTTCCACCAAATTTCCTATTTTTTCATAATTAAACACGAAACATATCAACCAAAATTTACTAGTAACATGAAGTACAATGTGCTATGAAAAAACAATCTCAAAATCACTTTGGTAAGTTAAAGCGTTCCAAAGTTATTGCCACATAAAGTCACACATGGCGGTTTTGAAAAATCGAGCTTGGTCAGGAAGTCAAAAAGTGCCATCGGCGGGAAGGGGTTAAAGGAAGGCACTAAAAACTGAATTTGATATATATAACTCCTTGTAGTGGCTAAAAATCAGTCCATAGTCATGTGAGATACAGTCTATGGTCATGTGATATACAGTCCATGGTCATGTGATGTACAGTCCATGGTCATGTGATGGGACACATAGATGCACAGCTCGATCAAGACACAGCAGAGTAATCAGACATCTGCCTGGTAACAAGCTGTTCACCTGTGTGTCCATCACATGACCATGGACTGATTTTTATCCATTGAAAGTAAACAAATTATTACAGCAGGCACAGATCTAAAAAAAATAATGAGGAGATGCTACAGAAACTGAGGTTATAGGGCTATAGGGAGTGCCAAGATAGCACCAGGCCCTGGAGCCTGAGGGGATACATAACCTCTGTACAACATAGATTGAAGCCAGTATTATAGATAGCACATAGTAAGTGGGGCCCTCTTACATATTTAGCACTGGGACCCAGGAGATTCAAGTTATACCTCTGTATCAAAAGTATATAGTAACATTTAATAACTTTTAATTATACAGAACAGTGTCCTATAGTTGATCATTACTAGAGATGAGCGAACAGTGTTCTATCGAACTCATGTTCGATCGGATATTAGGCTGTTCGGCATGTTCGAATCGAATCGAACACCGCGTGGTAAAGTGCGCCATTACTCGATTCCCCTCCCACCTTCCCTGGCGCCTTTTTTGCTCCAATAACAGCGCAGGGTAGGTGGGACAGGAACTACGACACCGGTGACGTTGAGAAAAGTAGGCAAAACCCATTGGCTGCCGAAAACATGTGACCTCTAATTTAAAAGAACAGCGCCGCCCAGGTTCGCGTCATTCTGAGCTTGCAATTCACCGAGGACGGAGGTTTCCGTCCAGCTAGCTAGGGCTTAGATTCTGGGTAGGCAGGGACAGGCTAGGATAGGAAGGAGAAGACAACCACAACAGCTCTTGTAAGAGCTAAATTCCAGGGAGAAGCTTGTCAGTGTAACGTGGCACTGACGGGCTCAATCGCCGCAACCCAGCTTTCCCAGGATCCTGAATGGAATACACTGTCAGTGTATTCCCGTATACCCGATATATACCCCGATACCCGTTCCAACGGTGTGCCCCCCCACCTTCACCCCAGAAATACCCTGCAAGTCCCCTAGCAATAGAATTGGGGCTATATACACCCACAATTTTTACTACTGGTATACAGTGCCATTGTCTGACTGGGAATTCAAAGAATATATTGGGGTTATAAATACCCTCATTTCTTGCTACTGCCATATAGTGCCAGTTTCTGACTGGTAATTCAAAGAATATATTGTGGTTACGTGCACCCACAATTTTTACTACTGGTATACAGTGCCATTGTCTGACTGGGAATTCAAAGAATATATTGGGAATACAAATACCCTCATTTCTTGCTACTGCCATATAGTGCCAGTTTCTGACTGGTAATTCAAAGAATATATTGGGGTTACATGCACCCACAATTTTTACTACTGGTATACAGTGCCATTGTCTGACTGGGAATTCAAAGAATATATTGGGGTTATAAATACCCTCATTTCTTGCTACTGCCATATAGTGCCAGTTTCTGACTGGTAATTCAAAGAATATATTGGGGTTACGTGCACCCACAACTTTTACTACTGGTATACAGTGCCATTGTCTGACTGGGAATTCAAAGAATATATTGGGAATACAAATACCCTCATTTCTTGCTACTGCCATATAGTGCCAGTGTCTGACTGGGAATTCAAAGAATATATTGGGGTTACGTGCACCCACAATTTTTACTACTGGTATACAGTGCCATTGTCTGACTGGGAATTCAAAGAATATATTGGGAATACAAATACCCTCATTTCTTGCTACTGCCATATAGTGCCAGTTTCTGACTGGTAATTCAAAGAATATATTGGGGTTACGTGCACCCACAATTTTTACTACTGGTATACAGTGCCATTGTCTGACTGGGAATTCAAAGAATATATTGGGAATACAAATACCCTCATTTCTTGCTACTGCCATATAGTGCCAGTTTCTGACTGGTAATTCAAAGAATATATTGGGGTTACGTGCACCCACAATTTTTACTACTGGTATACAGTGCCATTGTCTGACTGGGAATTCAAAGAATATATTGGGAATACAAATACCCTCATTTCTTGCTACTGCCATATAGTGCCAGTGTCTGACTGGGAATTCAAAGAATATATTGGGGTTACGTGCACCCACAATTTTTACTACTGGTATACAGTGCCATTGTCTGACTGGGAATTCAAAGAATATATTGGGAATACAAATACCCTCATTTCTTGCTACTGCCATATAGTGCCAGTGTCTGACTGGGAATTCAAAGAATATATTGGGGTTACGTGCACCCACAATTTTTACTACTGGTATACAGTGCCATTGTCTGACTGGGAATTCAAAGAATATATTGGGGTTATAAATACCCTCATTTCTTGCTACTGCCATATAGTGCCAGTTTCTGACTGGTAATTCAAAGAATATATTGTGGTTACGTGCACCCACAATTTTTACTACTGGTATACAGTGCCATTGTCTGACTGGGAATTCAAAGAATATATTGGGAATACAAATACCCTCATTTCTTGCTACTGCCATATAGTGCCAGTGTCTGACTGGTAATTCAAAGAATATATTGGGGTTACGTGCACCCACAATTTTTACTACTGGTATACAGTGCCATTGTCTGACTGGGAATTCAAAGAATATATTGGGAATACAAATACCCTCATTTCTTGCTACTGCCATATAGTGCCAGTTTCTGACTGGTAATTCAAAGAATATATTGGGGTTACGTGCACCCACAATTTTTACTACTGGTATACAGTGCCATTGTCTGACTGGGAATTCAAAGAATATATTGGGAATACAAATACCCTCATTTCTTGCTACTGCCATATAGTGCCAGTGTCTGACTGGGAATTCAAAGAATATATTGGGGTTACGTGCACCCACAATTTTTACTACTGGTATACAGTGCCATTGTCTGACTGGGAATTCAAAGAATATATTGGGAATACAAATACCCTCATTTCTTGCTACTGCCATATAGTGCCAGTTTCTGACTGGTAATTCAAAGAATATATTGGGGTTACGTGCACCCACAATTTTTACTACTGGTATACAGTGCCATTGTCTGACTGGGAATTCAAAGAATATATTGGGAATACAAATACCCTCATTTCTTGCTACTGCCATATAGTGCCAGTTTCTGACTGGTAATTCAAAGAATATATTGGGGTTACGTGCACCCACAATTTTTACTACTGGTATACAGTGCCATTGTCTGACTGGGAATTCAAAGAATATATTGGGAATACAAATACCCTCATTTCTTGCTACTGCCATATAGTGCCAGTGTCTGACTGGGAATTCAAAGAATATATTGGGGTTACGTGCACCCACAATTTTTACTACTGGTATACAGTGCCATTGTCTGACTGGGAATTCAAAGAATATATTGGGAATACAAATACCCTCATTTCTTGCTACTGCCATATAGTGCCAGTTTCTGACTGGTAATTCAAAGAATATATTGGGGTTACGTGCACCCACAATTTTTACTACTGGTATACAGTGCCATTGTCTGACTGGGAATTCAAAGAATATATTGGGAATACAAATACCCTCATTTCTTGCTACTGCCATATAGTGCCAGTTTCTGACTGGTAATTCAAAGAATATATTGGGGTTACGTGCACCCACAATTTTTACTACTGGTATACAGTGCCATTGTCTGACTAGGAATTCAAAGAATATATTGGGAATACAAATACCCTCATTTCTTGCTACTGCCATATAGTGCCAGTTTCTGACTGGTAATTCAAAGAATATATTGGGGTTACGTGCACCCACAATTTTTACTACTGGTATACAGTGCCATTGTCTGACTGGGAATTCAAAGAATATATTGGGAATACAAATACCCTCATTTCTTGCTACTGCCATATAGTGCCAGTGTCTGACTGGGAATTCAAAGAATATATTGGGGTTACGTGCACCCACAATTTTTACTACTGGTATACAGTGCCATTGTCTGACTGGGAATTCAAAGAATATATTGGGAATACAAATACCCTCATTTCTTGCTACTGCCATATAGTGCCAGTGTCTGACTGGGAATTCAAAGAATATATTGGGGTTACGTGCACCCACAATTTTTACTACTGGTATACAGTGCCATTGTCTGACTGGGAATTCAAAGAATATATTGGGAATACAAATACCCTCATTTCTTGCTACTGCCATATAGTGCCAGTGTCTGACTGGGAATTCAAAGAATATATTGGGGTTACGTGCACCCACAATTTTTACTACTGGTATACAGTGCCATTGTCTGACTGGGAATTCAAAGAATATATTGGGAATACAAATACCCTCATTTCTTGCTACTGCCATATAGTGCCAGTTTCTGACTGGTAATTCAAAGAATATATTGGGGTTACGTGCACCCACAATTTTTACTACTGGTATACAGTGCCATTGTCTGACTGGGAATTCAAAGAATATATTGGGAATACAAATACCCTCATTTCTTGCTACTGCCATATAGTGCCAGTTTCTGACTGGTAATTCAAAGAATATATTGGGGTTACGTGCACCCACAATTTTTACTACTGGTATACAGTGCCATTGTCTGACTGGGAATTCAAAGAATATATTGGGAATACAAATACCCTCATTTCTTGCTACTGCCATATAGTGCCAGTGTCTGACTGGGAATTCAAAGAATATATTGGGGTTACGTGCACCCACAATTTTTACTACTGGTATACAGTGCCATTGTCTGACTGGGAATTCAAAGAATATATTGGGAATACAAATACCCTCATTTCTTGCTACTGCCATATAGTGCCAGTTTCTGACTGGTAATTCAAAGAATATATTGGGGTTACGTGCACCCACAATTTTTACTACTGGTATACAGTGCCATTGTCTGACTGGGAATTCAAAGAATATATTGGGAATACAAATACCCTCATTTCTTGCTACTGCCATATAGTGCCAGTTTCTGACTGGTAATTCAAAGAATATATTGGGGTTACGTGCACCCACAATTTTTACTACTGGTATACAGTGCCATTGTCTGACTAGGAATTCAAAGAATATATTGGGAATACAAATACCCTCATTTCTTGCTACTGCCATATAGTGCCAGTTTCTGACTGGTAATTCAAAGAATATATTGGGGTTACGTGCACCCACAATTTTTACTACTGGTATACAGTGCCATTGTCTGACTGGGAATTCAAAGAATATATTGGGAATACAAATACCCTCATTTCTTGCTACTGCCATATAGTGCCAGTGTCTGACTGGGAATTCAAAGAATATATTGGGGTTACGTGCACCCACAATTTTTACTACTGGTATACAGTGCCATTGTCTGACTGGGAATTCAAAGAATATATTGGGAATACAAATACCCTCATTTCTTGCTACTGCCATATAGTGCCAGTGTCTGACTGGGAATTCAAAGAATATATTGGGGTTTACGTGCACCCACAATTTTTACTACTGGTATACAGTGCCAATTTCTAACTAGGAATTCAAAATGCGCAAGGCTCCCGGAAAGGGACGTGGACGAGGCCGTGGGCGAGGTCGGGGGAATGGTTCTGGGGAGCAAGGTAGCAGTGAAGCCACAGGGCGTCCCGTGCCTACTCCTGTGGGGCAGCAAGCATTGCGCCACTCCACAGTGCCAGGGTTGCTTGCCACATTAACTAAACTGCAGGGTACAAACCTTAGTAGGCCCGAGAACCAGGAACAGGTCTTGCAATGGCTGTCAGAGAACGCTTACAGCACATTGTCCAGCAGCCAGTCAGACTCTGCCTCCTCTCCTCCTATTACCCAACAGTCTTGTCTTCCTTCCTCCCAAAATTCCGAAGCTTTACAGAACAATAACCCAAACTGTCCCTGCTCCCCAGTGCTGTTCTCCGCTCCTTTCATTGTCCATCAACCTGCCTCTCCACGTCACGATTCCACGAACCTAACAGAGGAGCATCTGTGTCCAGATGCTCAAACACTAGAGTCTCCTCCATCTCCGTTCGATTTGGTGGTGGATGACCAGCAACCCACCCTCATCGACGATGATGTGACACAGTTGCCGTCAGGGCATCCAGTTGACCGGCGCATTGTGCGGGAGGAGGAGATGAGACAGGAGTTGGAAGAGGAAGTGGTGGATGATGAGGACACTGACCCGACCTGGACAGGGGGGATGTCAAGCGGGGAAAGTAGTGTGGATGTTGAGGCAGGTGCAGCACCAAAAAGGGTAGCTAGAGGCAGAGGCAGAGGTCAGCAGCTTAGGCGAAGCCAGGCCACACCCGGAATCTCCCAAGATGTTCCAGTTCGTACCCAGCCCCGAAAAACTCCCACCTCAAGGGCACGTTTCTCGAAGGTGTGGAGTTTTTTCAAGGAATGCGCCGAGGACAGATATAGTGTTGTCTGCACAATTTGCCTCTCGAAATTGATTAGGGGCTCTGAGAAGAGCAACCTGTCCACCACTTCAATGCGCCGTCATTTGGAATCCAAGCACTGGAATCAGTGGCAGGCAGCAACGGCAGGACAAAGGCCGCCTGCCGTTCACGCCACTGCCACTGCCTCTGCCACTGCCTCTGCCTCTGCCACTGCCACTGCTGACTGTGCTGGCGATGCACTCCAGAGGACGAGCCAGGACACCACTTCATCTGCCTCCGCCACTTTGTTGACTTCTACCTCATCCTCCCCTGGTCCTGTCTTATCTCCTTCTCCTGCACCATCAAAGGCACCATCAGGCGTTTCTTTACAACAACCCACCATCTCTCAGACATTGGAGCGGCGGCAGAAATACACTGCTAACCACCCACACGCGCAAGCCTTGAACGCCAACATCGCTAAACTGCTGGCCCAGGAGATGTTGGCGTTCCGGCTTGTTGAAACTCCCGCCTTCCTGGACCTGATGGCAACTGCGGCACCTCGCTATGCCGTCCCTAGCCGTCACTACTTCTCCCGGTGTGCCGTCCCCGCCTTGCACCAGCACGTGTCACTCAACATCAGGCGGGCCCTTAGTTTCGCGCTTTGCACAAAGGTCCACTTGACCACCGACGCGTGGACAAGTGCATGCGGACAGGGACGCTACATTTCACTGACGGCACACTGGGTGAATGTAGTTGAGGCTGGGACTGCTTCCCAAACTGGCCCGGTGTACCTCGTCTCCCCGCCTAACATTCCTGGCAGGGACACGAGAAGAACACCCCCCTCCTCCTCCTCCTCTACCGCCTCCTCCTCCGCCACCGCCTCCTCCTCCGCCACCGCCTCCTCCTCCGCTGTTAGATTGACCCCAGCTACGAGTTGGAAACGTTGCAGCACTGGCGTTGGTAGACGTCAGCAGGCTGTGCTGAAGCTGATCAGCTTGGGGGACAGACAGCACACTGCCTCCGAGGTGAGGGATGCCCTCCTCGATGAGACGGCAATATGGTTTGAGCCGCTGCACCTGGGCCCAGGCATGGTCGTTTGTGATAACGGCCGGAACCTGGTAGCAGCTCTGGAGCTTGCCGGACTCCAACATGTTCCATGCCTGGCCCACGTCTTCAACCTAGTGGTGCAACGTTTCCTAAAGAGCTACCCCAATGTTCCAGAGCTACTGGTGAAAGTGCGGCGCATGTGCGCCCACTTTCGCAAGTCGACAGTAGCCGCTGCTAGCTTAAAATCTCTCCAGCAACGCCTGCATGTGCCACAACACCGGCTTTTGTGCGACGTCCCCACACGCTGGAACTCAACGTTTCAGATGTTGAATAGAGTGGTTGAGCAGCAGAGACCTTTGATGGAATACCAGCTACAAAACCCTAGGGTGCCACAAAGTCAGCTGCCTCAGTTTCACATCCATGAGTGGCCATGGATGAGAGACCTTTGTGACATCCTACGGGTCTTTGAGGAGTCCACAAGGAGGGTGAGCTCTGAGGATGCGATGGTGAGCCTTACAATCCCGCTCTTGTGTGTTCTGAGAGAATCCCTGATTGACATCAGGGATAACTCAGATCACACAGAGGAGTTAGGGATAGCATCCGATCCGTCACAGCTGGAGAGTAGGTCCACACATCTGTCCGCTTCACTGCGTTTAATGGAGGAGGAGGAGGAGGAGGAGGAGGAGGAAGAAGAGTTGTCCGATGATGTGATGGTGATACAGGAGGCTTCCGGGCAACTTCGAATCGTCCCATTGTTGCAGCGCGGATGGGTAGACATGGAGGATGAGGAGGAAATGGAGATTGAACTTTCCGGTGGGGCCAGAGGAGTCATGCCAACTAACACTGTGGCAGACATGGCTGAGTTCATGTTGGGGTGCTTTACAACCGACAAGCGTATTGTCAAAATCATGGAGGACAACCAGTACTGGATCTTTGCTATCCTTGACCCCCGGTATAAAAACAACATCTCGTCTTTTATTCCGGTAGAGGGGAGGGCCAATCGCATCAATGCTTGCCACAGGCAATTGGTGCAGAATATGATGGAGATGTTTCCAGCATGTGACGTTGGCGTCAGGGAGGGCAGTTCCTCCAGTAGGCAACCAAGTTCTCACCGGTCCACACAAACGAGGGGCACACTGTCTAAGGTCTGGGACACCTTGATGGCACCCCCTCGCCAAAGTGCCGCCACGGAGGGTCCTAGTGTCACCAGGCGTGAGAAGTATAGGCGCATGTTGCGGGAATACCTTTCCGACCACAGCCCTGTCCTCTCCGACCCCTCTGCGCCCTACACGTATTGGATGTCGAAGTTGGACCTGTGGCTTGAACTTGCCCTATATGCCTTGGAGGTGCTGTCCTGTCCTGCCGCCAGCGTCCTATCTGAGAGGGTGTTCAGTGCAGCCGGTGGCATCATCACTGACAAGCGCACCCGTCTGTCAGCTGAGAGTGCCGACCGGCTCACTTTGATAAAAATGAACCACCACTGGGTAGAGCCGTCATTTTTGTGCCCACCTGTGTAAAGCACCCCAACATGAAACTCCATGTCTGTACTCAACCTCTCCAATTCCTCCGCATCCTCATACTCATCCACCATAAGCGTTGCACAATTCTGCTAATACTAGGCTCCCTCCACCCTGATTTCCCCCAACTCTGCTGGTTAGAGGCTCCCTCCACCCTGATTTCCACCAACTCTGCTGGTTAGAGGCTCCCTCCACCATGAATTTGCCCAAACTGGGCTGTTTAGAGGCTCCCTCCACCATGAATTGGTCCAAACTGGGGTTTTTAGAGGCTCCCTCCACCATGAATTGGTCCAAACTGGGCTGTTTAGCGGCTCCCTCCACCATTAATTGGTCCAAACTGGGCTGGTTAGAGGCTCCCTCCACCATGAATTTGCCCAAACTGGGCTGTTTAGAGGCTCCCTCCACCATGAATTTGCCCAAACTGGGCTGGTTAGAGGCTCCCTCCACCATGAATTGGTCCAAACTGGGGTTTTTAGAGGCTCCCTCCACCATGAATTGGTCCAAACTGGGGTTTTTAGAGGCTCCCTCCACCATGAATTGGTCCAAACTGGGCTGTTTAGCGGCTCCCTCCACCATTAATTGGTCCAAACTGGGATGGTTAGAGGCTCCCTCCACCATGAATTTGCCCAAACTGGGCTGTTTAGAGGCTCCCTCCACCATGAATTTGCCCAAACTGGGCTGGTTAGAGGCTCCCTCCACCATGAATTGGTCCAAACTGGGGTTTTTAGAGGCTCCCTCCACCATGAATTGGTCCAAACTTGGCTGTTTAGAGGCTCCCTCCACCATTAATTGGTCCAAACTGGGCTGGTTAGAGGCTCCCTCCACCATGAATTGGTCCAAACTGGGTTTTTTAGAGGCTCCCTCCACCATGAATTTGCCCAAACTGGGCTGTTTAGAGGCTCCCTCCACCATGAATTTGCCCAAACTGGGCTGGTTAGAGGCTCCCTCCACCATGAATTGGTCCAAACTGGGTTTTTTAGAGGCTCCCTCCACCATGAATTTGCCCAAACTGGGCTGGTTAGAGGCTCCCTCCACCATGAATTTGCCCAAACTGGGCTGGTTAGAGGCTCCCTCCACCATGAATTGGTCCAAACTGGGGTTTTTAGAGGCTCCCTCCACCATGAATTGGTCCAAACTTGGCTGTTTAGAGGCTCCCTCCACCATTAATTGGTCCAAACTGGGCTGGTTAGAGGCTCCCTCCACCATGAATTGGTCCAAACTGGGTTTTTTAGAGGCTCCCTCCACCATGAATTTGCCCAAACTGGGCTGTTTAGAGGCTCCCTCCACCATGAATTGGTCCAAACTGGGCTGGTTAGAGGCTCCCTCCACCATGAATTTCCCAAAACTTGGCTGTTTAGAGGCTCCCTCCACCATTAATTGGTCCAAACTGGGCTGGTTAGAGGCTCCCTCCACCATGAATTTGCCCAAACTGGGCTGTTTAGAGGCTCCCTCCACCATGAATTGGTCCAAACTGGGTTTTTTAGAGGCTCCCTCCACCATGAATTGGTCCAAACTGGGCTGTTTAGAGGCTCCCTCCACCATGAATTTGCCCAAACTGGGCTGGTTAGAGGCTCCCTCCACCATGAATTGGTCCAAACTGGGCTGGTTAGAGGCTCCCTCCACCATGAATTTGCCCAAACTGGGCTGTTTAGAGGCTCCCTCCACCATGAATTGGTCCAAACTGGGTTTTTTAGAGGCTCCCTCCACCATGAATTGGTCCAAACTGGGCTGTTTAGAGGCTCCCTCCACCATGAATTTGCCCAAACTGGGCTGGTTAGAGGCTCCCTCCACCATTAATTGGTCCAAACTGGGCTGGTTAGAGGCTCCCTCCACCATGAATTTGCCCAAACTGGGCTGTTTAGAGGCTCCCTCCACCATGAATTTGCCCAAACTGGGCTGTTTAGAGGCTCCCTCCACCATGAATTTGCCCAAACTGGGCTGGTTAGAGGCTCCCTCCACCATGAATTGGTCCAAACTGGGTTTTTTAGAGGCTCCCTCCACCATGAATTTGCCCAAACTGGGCTGGTTAGAGGCTCCCTCCACCATGAATTGGTCCAAACTGGGTTTTTTAGAGGCTCCCTCCACCATGAATTTGCCCAAACTGGGCTGTTTAGAGGCTCCCTCCACCATGAATTGGTCCAAACTGGGCTGGTTAGAGGCTCCCTCCACCATGAATTTCCCAAAACTTGGCTGTTTAGAGGCTCCCTCCACCATTAATTGGTCCAAACTGGGCTGGTTAGAGGCTCCCTCCACCATGAATTTGCCCAAACTGGGCTGTTTAGAGGCTCCCTCCACCATGAATTGGTCCAAACTGGGTTTTTTAGAGGCTCCCTCCACCATGAATTGGTCCAAACTGGGCTGTTTAGAGGCTCCCTCCACCATGAATTTGCCCAAACTGGGCTGGTTAGAGGCTCCCTCCACCATGAATTGGTCCAAACTGGGCTGGTTAGAGGCTCCCTCCACCATGAATTTGCCCAAACTGGGCTGTTTAGAGGCTCCCTCCACCATGAATTGGTCCAAACTGGGTTTTTTAGAGGCTCCCTCCACCATGAATTGGTCCAAACTGGGCTGTTTAGAGGCTCCCTCCACCATGAATTTGCCCAAACTGGGCTGGTTAGAGGCTCCCTCCACCATTAATTGGTCCAAACTGGGCTGGTTAGAGGCTCCCTCCACCATGAATTTGCCCAAACTGGGCTGTTTAGAGGCTCCCTCCACCATGAATTTGCCCAAACTGGGCTGTTTAGAGGCTCCCTCCACCATGAATTTGCCCAAACTGGGCTGGTTAGAGGCTCCCTCCACCATGAATTGGTCCAAACTGGGTTTTTTAGAGGCTCCCTCCACCATGAATTTGCCCAAACTGGGCTGGTTAGAGGCTCCCTCCACCATGAATTGGTCCAAACTGGGTTTTTTAGAGGCTCCCTCCACCATGAATTTGCCCAAACTGGGCTGGTTAGAGGCTCCCTCCACCATGAATTGGTCCAAACTGGGTTTTTTAGAGGCTCCCTCCACCATGAATTTGCCCACACTGGGCTGGTTAGAGGCTCCCTCCACCATGAATTGGTCCAAACTGGGGTTTTTAGAGGCTCCCTCCACCATGAATTTGCCCAAACTGGGGTGTTTAGAGGCTCCCTCCACCATGAATTTGCCCAAACTGGGCTGTTTAGAGGCTCCCTCCACCATGAATTTGCCCAAACTGGGCTGGTTAGAGGCTCCCTCCACCATGAATTGGTCCAAACTGGGTTTTTTAGAGGCTCCCTCCACCATGAATTTGCCCAAACTGGGCTGGTTAGAGGCTCCCTCCACCATGAATTGGTCCAAACTGGGTTTTTTAGAGGCTCCCTCCACCATGAATTTGCCCAAACTGGGCTGGTTAGAGGCTCCCTCCACCATGAATTGGTCCAAACTGGGTTTTTTAGAGGCTCCCTCCACCATGAATTTGCCCACACTGGGCTGGTTAGAGGCTCCCTCCACCATGAATTGGTCCAAACTGGGGTTTTTAGAGGCTCCCTCCACCATGAATTTGCCCAAACTGGGGTGTTTAGAGGCTCCCTCCACCATGAATTTGCCCAAACTCTGCTGGATAGAGGCTCAATCCACCCTGATTTTCAAAACAAATGTTGGTGCCAACCTCAACTTACTACAAGGGCCAAATTCACTGCTGGTGACAAGCTCTCCTCACTGCAAGTGCCAAATACACATGTTTCAAGGTGTTTTCCTACTGTCAGAGAGGTGGTATTGAGTGTGTAAAGTGTGTAGTTGTTAGGCTGTGATGTTGGGGTAATAGAGGGTCTTTGGTGTGTTAGATGCCCCCAGACATGCTTCCCCTGCTGTCCCAGTGTCATTCCAGAGGTGTTGGCATCATTTCCTGGGGTGTCATAGTGGACTTGGTGACCCTCCAGACACGGATTTGGGTTTCCCCCTTAACGAGTATCTGTTCCCCATAGACTATAATGGGGTTCGAAACCCATTCGAACACACGAACATTGAGCGGCTGTTCGAATCGAATTTCGAACCTCGAACATTTTAGTGTTTGCTCATCTCTAATCATTACTTTAGGTTTATACTTAAGCTCGGATTTCCATTCTTTAGGTCTACTTAGAGACCCCAAAAAAACACAATTCCAATCCGCTTACAAAGTGGTTAACCACGGAAACCCACAGACCCCATAGACTATAATGGGGTCCTCCGGGTTTCCACCCGAAAATTCAGAAAGAAATTTCCTGCTTCCAGGACTTTTTTCTCTGCATTTTTCAAGTGGAGTGGGGAACAGAATCCCTGAGCTCTCACGGAAGGCAGATGTGAACCTAGCCTTACATTACTGCTGTAAAGTTGTCTTTTTCCACAAAATCTAAAATGTATTATTTGCATACTATTTCTTAATATTAAACATGAAAATCATTCACTTTGCTGACATGTCTTTTTATTAGAGCTTCCCCTTTGTCACATTTTCTTGGTTTCTGGTATTTTCCATGACTGCAATAAATACGTGTCTTGTAATACATCTCAAAATAGGTTTTGTATACTTTTATGATGCAGACTCAAGGGATTTTCTTGAGTCTGCTGGGAATGTAAATATTTCATAACTTTGCGTGACAAAATGTAGAACAGACAGTTTACTAGACTTTCTATTTGTCATCCAATTGAACAACACTACAGTCTTTCCTTAGCTTAACATAGTGTCCCTTTAACAAAGCATTTGTATTCATCTTCTATCATTCCAGTTTCCCGATAACATTTATATATAAATGTTACTATTTTTGGTCAATTTCATATGTTCTCCATGTAGGACAATTCTATGGGGTGGGTCCAGTGAACACCGACATGACGGCTGTCTGTACATTATTAGAAGGATATTTCATGTTCTTATAAATAGAATACTGAGCAAGAACAACAATGGATTCCGTGTACAGACACTTATAAAACTGCAGCACATTGCTGAAATTCTACAGAAATGCTGAGCCAACATGTAGGACGCCGACCACATTCAAAGGTCTGTATGAAACACAATGAATGATAAAATGAATGAGAACTTAATCTTTGGTCACAGTCTGCTAGGAAAATCAATGTAGGAGTAATGTCTGTTACATCGAAATATGTAAGTTAGCCAGGAAAGAATGTACAGCCAGTAAATATTTTTCCACTGTGTACGATCGGTACATGTGTCCTATTCATTTCATCCAAAATATAAAATCCACAAGATTTTTTTTTACATTGTATTATGTTAAAGAAAATAAAATAAGTCAAATATCTTACAATAAACTAGAGAAAGAATGAGATATTACTAATGAAATGTAGCAGTGGAATGCTAGTGATACATATTGTGCACTGACTTCTCAAACTCTGTTATAAAACTTGAACATATATTTCATTAAAATGGTAGAATTAATTTCTTCATGTACCAGTACACACACATATTTCACGTAACAAACCTGAAACCTATGTCAATCTTTTGATTTTAGATAGCATTCAATCAGACAAATGACAGCTATTGCTTCAAACTCCCACCTCATATTCATGTACATGGTTGAGCTGAGTATGCATATTTTTCTTAGGGGCAGAGGAAAGACACCACTGGCCAGCCCACCTGGTATACCGTAAAGTGAAAGGCAGCAAAATATCATGTAGGGGCCAGCAGTAAAGGGGGTGCTTCACCATGTGAGGGCCAGTAAAGGGGGTGCTTCACCATGTGCGGACCAGTAAAGGGGGTGCTTCACAATGTAGGGGGTAGTAAAGGGGGTGCTTCACCATGTGCGGACCAGTAAAGGGGGTGCTTCACCATGTGGGGGCCAGTAAAGGGTGTGCTTCACCATGTGGGGGGTAGTAAAGGGGGTGCTTCACCATGTGCGGACCAGTAAAGGGGGTGCTTCACCATGTGGGGGGGTAGTAAAGGGGGTGCTTCACCATGTGCGGACCAGTAAAGGGGGTGCTTCACCATGTGGGGGCCAGTAAAGGGGGTGCTTCACCATGTGCGGACCAGTAAAGGGGGTGCTTCACCTCATGGGAGCGAGTAAGGAAGGTGTTTTACCATGCGGGGTCCTGTAAATGAGGCAGTATGTTGTGTAAGGGCCAGAAAAGGAGGCGCTCTGCTGTGTGGGGGCCAGTAAAGTGGGTGCCTCAAAACGTGGTAGCTAGTAAAGGGGTGCCTCACCACATGGAGGCCAGTAAGGACCCTTTACTAGGCCCAAACGGTAAAAAGATCCCCTTTAGTGGCCCAACACCACTGGCTTACGTATTAACTACCTTCCCTAGTGACTTTCGGATGCTACTTATGGGGCCCGGGTGACCCCTTGCTGTTTTTTTTAAATAGACCATTACCTACTCCATATATGTACGTATATTATACAGCTGATATGCTTGTATTGCAGCTGGCAATTGGCAACTGTTGAGCGTGACATCACACAGCTTCAGGCTACTGATCCATGCAGGTCCCATAGGATAGGTCATTAATCTTATGAGCCCAGAAAACCCCTTAATTGTGGAATGGAGTGGTTATCATACTTGCCCTTCTGGCCACTGCAAAAAGTCAACAGGAGGTACAGGCCCACTTTATCTTCACTTTGGTTGGAATGCGATGTCCATAGCTAGATATACCACTAATAATGAATATAAATTCCATACATTCTAGCAGTATATGGAATTGTATGCACATATGAAAACTTTTAAAAACCAACCTAAATATAGTAATAAAAATACATTTCACGACTATGTGACATTAATAAAGAAATAAAAGTAAAACATTTATATACCATTACCCGCAATATATAGAGCTACAAAATAGCAGAAAACTTTATTTCATAGTGTTTTATAGTGTTCCATAGCATTACTTTCTTATAAATCTTATACCTGAATTTTCTCTATCTGATTAATGATATTATTATCACAGAGGATCTCTGGGACGTGATAAATATTGCTATTGTACTGAGCAGATAATAAGCTTACATATTGTGAGTTATAATGTCTGTGCAATATTCTCATGTTTCTTTATATCTAGTGAAGACACAAAATTGTATTAACTCCCCAGGAGATCGCACACCAAAAAATTGCACCTGCTATCTTAAACATATAAAACATGGCGAACATCATATGGGCTGCATTGAAAGTGCATAACTGCCTTACAAAACAACCGGCCCAGGTCTTTTCTTTACAAATTCTTTTCCATACACTTTTCCATACACTTCAGTCAAACTTTCAATCAAGATAGTTATAAGTCCTTGGTGTCTATCTACAGAGCTGTTTTAATGCATTAGGGGGCTCTATTCAATGTTGCACTAGTGCCCCACCCATCCCACATAATTTAATTTCCCCTGCCCCCTCAAACACTAATTTTACAAAAAAATAAAAAAATACTCACTGAACCTCGTTTCCACGGACCCGCTGGCTCGGACTGTAATGACGTCTGTGGCTCGGTGCTCATTTCGCTTCTTTGTCACAGACATCACCAACCGAAGGCTGAATAATAGAGCATGGAGTTGCCAACTCTGTGCTCCACAACGTCTATCAGTGTCCTAAGGACACCGATACTGTTGAAATCACCACCTGCCCACGGAACAGTGGGACAGTCCCTGAAATGTGGGACTGTCCCGCACAATCCAGGACAGGACAGGTTGAGGGGGCCCTGCTACTATAGTGCCCAATGTGGATGCACCATCGGCCTTATGGTTAAAGCGACCCTGACAATCTACCCTCTCAACCACCTGGTCAGCAATAATGACCGTGGTATCTTCTCTATGCTTCCTTCTGAAAATGATGATCATTTCCTTTGTCTTCCTCAAGTATAAGATTTTGAACGTCTCTATATTCCTCTTCATCTTCTCTGCTAACACACTCCACCACTGTATTATTAGATACTTAGGAAAATGACACAATACCTGAGGCCTGTAGTGTCGACCGTACACAAGAGGCGGCAGGGCAATGGCTTTAGGTGCACCTCGCTTTACGGCCCATTCACAAAAACACAAGGTGTACAGTCTCTGGCTACAACTGGGACTGGGATCTCCAGTTCTGGGGCCCTATAGCCTTATCCATATGCTGCTGGTTTTGGGAATAAAAACCTGGAGACCTGGTCTCTTAGATAATAAATCTGGAAATAAGTTGTGTGTATTCATAAAATATTATAGATTGGCTATTATTCACATTTCTGGAGAAAAGTTCTAAAGTTAACCACACAGTATAACTGGAGGCACAATGTGACAATGTAGAGTGTTTTAGACTGATGAATGAACAGAAGTGTCAGTAGGAAGGTGTGCACGATTTCTTAGTTAGTTTTATCTCCTACACATCATTATTACACTATTATTAGCGTTATTAAATTAGAATCCTACCTAGTCTAAAACTCTGCAAATTGGTTGACACATTGCAATAAAATAGACTTAGAATTCTACTTTTTTGGATGGTAAAAAAATATTACATGCAGAATATGGTGTTCTATATATATATATATATATATATATATATATATATATATATATATATACACACATATAGTGAGAAAGTGACGGGCAAAGTCCTGGAAGGACGCTATATCTCCCCAGACTCCTCTCTTATGTGTGGTGAGTGAGGTCAGTACAGGGCTGTAGCAAAAACCTCACCTGTGATATTTTTAACCACTTCTTTCCTACAGCAGAAAGGAGCACACACACAGGTGGGAGCTGGGCCTCATTACAGGCCTATAAAACCCTGTCAAGACCTCAGTCCTGTGCAGTTCCTGGGGGAGAGAGGAGGTGCCAGGTCCTGTCTCTAAAAGCCTGTCTACTTGTGAGACCTGTGTGAACACAGCCTCTGTTTTGTTTTCCGTGTGGTTGGAGCAAGCCACACGTATAGTTAGCATTCAAGTGTTTAGTTAGCAGCTCAGCCAAGCAGGTTTTTGTTTTGTTGTTTTTGCCTGAAGTTAAGGCCTCTTTTTGTTTCTGCCAGTTTTGCAAAAATAAACACACAGGGTAAAACCTGTTTGTACAAGATTTTTGTGTCTGTCTCTGACTGTCTGGGTCCGCTGCTGCTACCGCTGAGCTTACCGTATATACTCAAGTATAAGCCGACCCGAATATAAACCGAGACCCCTAATTTTACCACAAAAAACTGGGAAAACTTATTGACTCGAGTATAAGCCTAGGGGGGAAATGCAGCAGCTACTGGAAAATTTCAAAAATTAAAATGGTTGGTTTTTGGGGTGCTGGGAAAGAGAAGGGGGTGTTTTGGTTGTCTGTCTGCCCCTTCCCTGAGCTTGAGGACTGTTTTTTCTTCCCCCACTTGGAATTCAGCCTGGCTGAATATAGGGTATCTGCTGTGCTCCTATTAACCCCTTCCTGACGGAACAGGAGCACTGCAGATACCCTATATTCAGTAGACTGGGCACTGTCAGACACAGGGATACCTAATGTGTTTGTGTTTCACAGTAATTTTCTACTTTTGTATGTATTCTAGGGAAAGAAGGGATTTAGAACTTTTATTTTTTTAAATCCTTTTTTTTTTTTTTTTTTGCACTATTTTATGACAGATTCTATATATTAATATTGTGGCTGGTCATAGACCCCCCCCCCTCCTAGAAAAATAAATAAAAATAAATAAATTTTATTTTTTTGCTGACTCGAGTATAAGCCGAGGGGGGCTTTTTCAGCACAAAAACTGCTGAAAAATTCGGCTTATAATCTATCTATCTATCTATCTATCTATCTATCTATCATGTTAAACAATGCTGGGAAAAGAGATTTGCATCCATAGCTGTCTCTGACAGTAAAGCCTCACATACGTCAGAGATGCTTCATCCACCGCTGCTCCTACACACTGATAGGATTAGATGTCCTGCGCTCTCTGAGACCACAAACTGCTTTTGATAAATCTGCTTATTGTAAATACATTACCACATGGCACAGGCTGGTGTCTGTAATGCCACAGATGACACCCAACCTGAGTCAACCTCTCATAATAAATCTTGTTATCAGATTCCAGAGAACAGCAATGTTATGATCCGTCACCCAGATTATGTGATCAGTCACAATATAATTGTAGTCATTATGACAATCACCGCTATAATAAAGATAGGTACTGGATGGCTAAGGCCTTATTCAGACACCTGCAAGGCAAACATTTTTCACAGCTGGTTTGCATTGGTGGGGCACGCTTTTTCACAGACCGCTCACAAACTAAGATCTGTATAGGGATCCGTAAAAAAGGACATGACATGTCAAAAAAATAATCACAAAAACAACATCAATGAAATTAAGGGATTTTAATGCGTCCAGGAGACGGCCATTAAAACAAATTCTATTACATGGCCGTTTTACAGTGCTGTATGAACGGGGCCTAGTAGATTCTTGGTCATTTAAAACTGACTGCACAGCAGAAATAAGAAAATTACATTCCTAGTTATCAACTTTACTTGGAAGTAAGGAATGTGAAAATCAATACTATACCTGTGAGACATCTTCTGGTCAGTGCTTTTAATTTCAACTCAATTGCAAAGCATTAGAAGTTAACCTGAATCCCAGCCGACAGATGGAGTCCCTTCACCTTGTCTAAACCCTATTGCCTCCGGTAAGTGTTGTTAGTCCAGGTTTATAACATTATCGATCGAGCTCAGTCAGCAGTTGGTCATGCTCTTGAGTCATTTCTCTGTATATTAACCAACTTGTACATTTCTTTATCCAATACCGATTGCTTTCGGAGCCACTTGTTTTATAGCTCCGACATATTTGATTTTCAATCTTGTTTTATAGATCTGACATATTTGATTTTCCGTCTCTGGGTTCATTCACAATAGTAGTACTGTGTCCAGTAAAATCTTTAATCTCCACTTATTATGGCTGGCAGATACATGTATACACGAACACACAAACTGGGATCAGATCCATGAAAGTCAATTGCCCAGATTTAATAATAGGAAAGGCAGTTTATTGTGACACATTTATCACAGTAACTGGTGCCTGAAGATAAATCTGATGCCTATTTATACTGTCCAATCTAAATTGAACCATAATTCCGGTGACTTTGTGCAAGAATTTTACATTTCAGAATTCTGATGCAATTGTAGAGCACATTGTAATCTATTAAACCAGTTTCCCTTTATCTAAGCCAGTGCCTACAGTATGTGTATCACAGGGGGTACAACCAGCAGTCTCCAGTGGTACGCTCAGTGTGTAAGACCACTGGTCTATATTGAATGCTGCACTCTATGTAGGTCCCCTTGTCCAGTATTCTCGGGCACCATTACTTTAGAAGCTTAAATAGTGCTGCCATCAGTAGTGCAGTTACTGGCGCCCAGGAGTGAATGGTAATCTGCATTCATCATCACAGCAGACCCTACAACAGAGGGGAAGTGGGGAGCAGAATGGTGAATGCAGCTTAGCATTCACTCCCAGGGCGCTAGTAACTGCAGTGAGTGCCAGTTCTGTTGGAAGTACTCATTGCACTCCTAAAGTAAGGAGCAGCGCTCACATGGTGTGACACGCACGGGGAATAATTTAAAAGAGCTGAGCACCAGTCGGGCCAACACGCATCCAGCCCGGCTGACTCAGCAAAAACCTGCACTTGAGAAAGGACCCGTGGTGGTCCGAAACGCGTCGTGCTTTTTATTTGTTCCAATAAATCCATCGTTTACTGTTTTTTCGACTCATGCTTGATATACAAGATCTACCAGTGAGCGCAGACCTCTGCCTTCCTATATTTTGATTTTTTCTCTCCGGCCCTCCGGTGTCATCATTGGTTCTGCTGCCACTCCCACCTGGAGCTGTCACTTCATATGTGATAACAAAGACATACACTCTTCAGGTGAGAGGCCTACTGGTAATATCTACCTTTATTTTAATCTTACGTTATTTACATTAATACTACGCTTAGAGCGCTCGGTGTCTCTCCCCCTTTTTTGTCACTCCTAAAATAAGGAATGTGTTTGCAGCCATGCTCTGCCATCTGTCCTATATGCAGTACGGCATGCAATACATATATCACTGGGTACGAGGGTCATTATGGTATATGTGGGGGCACTGTTGGGGCCATTTTGTTTTTTTGTTGAAAAAATGGCTTATAACTAGAAACATGAAATATGTCTAAAATGTCCTTATTAGACCAGAATTCAAAGCACCACAGCTGATAGTAATAGCGATAGTAGGTCCACCATAGTAAGCTGCATGTCAGTAGAAGTTATGTCAGTACATCAGCTTCTGTTATACTGAATGGACTGTAGGAGGCTGTGTCCACTCCACTAAGCCCTAACATGCACACTTCTGCGATAGTGTGAACCCAAAATTTGCATCATACATTTTATGCCATAAATTGATGTCTGCTGACATACTCAACAGGAGGTCATTGTATCGGCGGGACCAGATCTCTCCACTGTACATAGTGTATATGTATATCTTTCTCTAGTTCTTTCTCGGTATATAAATATATTCTTTCAGGCTGGCCAGTGGGCTTAAAGGGATCCTATCATTCAAACGCCTTTTTTTTCTCAGTAACACGTCGGAATAGCCTTAAGAAATTCTATTCTTCTCCTACCTTTCATTGTCTTCTCCACACCCGCTTTTTGTTAGTATGCAAATGAGTTCTCTCGCAGCATTGGGGGCGAGCCCCAGCGGTCAAACAGCACAGGAGGCGTCTCAAATGCTGCGAGAGAACTCTCTCCAGCGCCGCCTCCATGTTTGTCAACAACGGCCTCTTCATGCATCTTCTTCAACGTGTGGGGGGGGCAAAATTCAATGCATGCACAAGTCGGCACTACCAGCGGGCCTCAGTCAGAGCCGACTTCACATGCGGGCGGCCATAGAACTACAGGAGCGTACTGCGCATGCTCGCACAAATAATGACTGTGCTCCTTCACATCATGGTGGTGGGAATGCTGCCACTCCATGCCATATAGCTGTGCCCCTGGTAGGATACTGTATCATTTTAGCAGTAGAGCACAGCTTAAGGCCCTGTTAAACAGGCAATTTAGCAGGCAATTCTTAGGAACGAACGTCCCTTCAATCACTCACTTCCAATAATGAATCTAACTGATAGCGCCAACAGTCACACAATGAACAAGAGCTTGCTTGTTTATCCGGTGATCTGCTTATTTCAGCAGGACATAAAGATCACTGTACATTGTCACCCTGTGTAATAAGGGTTGTGACTAGTATGTTTTTGGCTAACACCCTATTTAGAGAACAGCTAAAAACACAGAGGAAAAAAATGGAGCCAAAATGCATTACATTTTTATCTGCAGGGTATTGGTGGCGTTTTTCTCAGCCTTTTTTTTTTTACCCTTATTAGACCTATAGAGAAAACGCTCGCATTTCTGCAGTGACAATTGACATGCTGTGTTTTTCAAATATGTTTTTCCGCATCCCTTTCTTTCCTCAATGTATGGGATTAGCCACAATCTTATTCACTTTGCTGGTACTGTAAAACAGTGTTTTTCTCCGCTGTGTATCCACAATGTGGAAGCTTGGTTATTTACTGCGCTGTGGACACTGGCACAGCCCATTCCACATCATACAAAGCTGCTAATAAACCAATCATATATAGGGTTGAGCGATCGGGTTCTTTTCCGGCGGGATCGAGGTCTAAGGTTAAGTTAAGTTCCCACAATGCTTGGCTACTGGCAAATCATTGTGGGAACAGCTAACATGATGCCTGAAACTCAAGCACCATGTTAGCTATGGGCAGTAATCTCATTGGTTGTCGGCAGCATCATCACACTCCTCTATAGAAGGGCGGTGATGATGCTGATGCCACCATTTTGCTGCACATACTAACTAGGGAGAGGAGCTCCGTTGTAGCTAGGGTCAGTGTAGGTGTTTAGCTTTGCTAGTGAGGGTGTTATAGTGCTCAGACTGTATATACCTTTCACAAAAGGCATCCCTTCATTTCTGACAACCAGTGGCTGTCCACATCCAATAGCTCTGTCCTCAGATTTAAACATACCTTTGCCAAAAAGGCATCCGTTCATTTCTGAAAAACAGTGGCTCTCTACATCCAATAGGCAGCTCTTTCGTCAAACTATATTTACCTTTTTAAAAAATTTGCTTTATCACTTGAAAGTTACTATTCTATTAAAAAAACCATGCCCCTCAAAACTAAAAAAGTAAAAGGACTAGAGATGAGCAAACACTGTACGGATCAGCCATCTGAATGCTAAATTGTCTTCTGGAAGATAAACGCATGAAAAACATGCTTGCAGATCCTGAATACTGGGTGGCAACGAAGGATTATGTAGATAATCTTGTTTCCCTTAGTCCTAACAGCGGCACAATGTGGGGTATTTCGTGCCCCTGTGTGCTGGTAGGACAGACGGAGTTTTAATTAGCCATGTATTAATTTCACATGGCTCGTTCCCTTTAAGAGGGCACAGATACCTCCCCCCTGTGTGTAAATAACAAGTAATAATACATACATTTCAAATAAACAACAATAGGGGGGGAATCCTTGTGCCGCTGTTAGGACTAAGGGAAACAAGATTATCTACATAATCCTTCGTTCCCTGTCGTCCTTACCAGCGGCACAATGTGGGGAAATAGCAAGTAATCCCCATAAGGGTGGGACATTAAACACAAGCAGAATGTAATACAGTGCTCCCGAAGGCAGTAGCTTCTGAGCTGTACCGATCAAGTCGGTAGTGCTTCACAAAAGTCGATTCTGAAGACCAGGATGCTGCTGCACAAATCTGATCCAAGGCAAGAGCCTTGCTTTCCGCCCAAGAGGTCGACACTGCCCGTGTCGAGTGGGCCCTTAGGACAGTGGGCGGAGGTAAGTTCTGTTTCACAAACGCCAACTTGATTGCTTCCTTCACCCAGCGGGAGATGGTTGCTTTAGAAGCCTTGCGGCCTTTATGGCCACCTACATAATTTATTAATAAGTTTTCAGATCTCCTGAAAGCGCGCATACGCTGAAGATAAATCTGCAGGTTCCGGACTAAATCCAGGGTATGCCACCTCTCCTCCTCAGGGGAAGTGGGTACTGGAAAAAAGGTTGGCAGGCAAATGAGCTGACACACATTTGCCCTAGAAGAAACCTTAGGCCTGAACCCTGGCAGAAATCTTAACTGAACACGGTCTTCAAAGAAGGCAATGTAAGGAGCTTCCGATGAGAGTGCTTGAAGCTCCCCTACTCTTATAGGTCAGCCACTTTAGATCCACCTCCTCCAGGGGTTCAAATGGAGCAACACAAAGTGCCTTTAGGACCATGTTGAGGTCCCATTGGTGGACAGGAGCAGATACTGCTGGTCTCAGCCTAGTTGCCCCTTTGATAAAGGTGCTCACTAAAAGATCTTGAGACAACCGCCTCCCCAGATAGGCGGACAGAGCGGCCACATGTACCTTCAGGGTAGAAGCTGCAAGCCCTCTGTCTAGGCCGTCCTGAAGGAAATCCAGGATCGCCCTCACAGGGGGATCGGAGGAGTCCACTTCGTGATCCGTGCACCAGGCCTGGAAAATATTACCGACCCTACGGTAATTCTTATTGGTAGAGTTGGCCCTGGTGCTGGCTAAAGTCCTTAGGACGCCTTGAGACAGTCCTCTATTCCTTAATAGGGACTGGTCAACCTCCAGGCTGTCAGATTGAATCTCCTCAGATCGTGGTATCTCAGCTCTCCTTGTGTCACCAGATCTGGGAGGGGGGAAGCCTCCAATACCTGCCTTGACTCATCCACATGAGCTGGGCAAACCAAGTCCTTTTCGGCCAGAACGGGATTATGGCAATTCCCGAGACTTGGTCCTGTCTGATTTTCATCAATACCTTGGGTATGATGGAAACTGGAGGGAAAATGTATATCAGCCTGAACCTCCATGGGATGGACAGGGCATCCACTGCCAAGGCATTGTCCTCCTGGTACAGAGAACAGAAGGTTTCCACCTTGGCGTTGAGTCGGGTTGCCATGAGGTCGACGTCTGGAAGGCCCCATGCTTGGACAATCTGTTGGAATCTGTCTTGATTGAGAGACCATTCTCCTGATACAGGGATACCCCGACTCAACTGATCCGCTACTATGTTCAGGGAGCCCTTGATGTGAACAGCAGATAGGTGGGACAGATTCTTCTCTGCCCACATGAAAATCAAGTTCGCCTCTCTCAGTAGGGCTGGAACCCTGGTGCCGCCTTGCTTGTTCAAGTATACTACCGTCGTCATGTTGTCTGACCGGACCTTGACTGCCTTCCCTTCGAGAAAAGGGGCGAAGTACTTCAGCGCCAGATAGACTGCTTTTAGCTCCTTCAGGTTGGAGGTTCCTACCTTTGGATTCCTCCACAGACCCTGGACGGTCCCGCCGTCTAGGTGGGCTCCCCATCCCATATGGGACGCATCTGTTGTCAACAGGGTCCAACGAGGTTGGACCGAGGACCTTCCGTCTTTCAGGTGTCTCCACCATCTGAGGGAAAGACGGGTACCGGGAAAAAGGCAGATCTTCCTGTGCAGTCCCTGTGGAGATCCGTTCCAGGCTCTCAACACCTCCATCTGAAGGGGACGCAAATGCCATGAAGCCCTAGGGACCGCCTTGGCTGAAGACGACATTAGGCCTAGGACCCGCATGGCGGTGCGGATGGTGACCCGCCGGGTCCTGAAAAGGCCCTGCACTGAAGCTTCTATTTTTGCTCGCCTTGGACGGGATAGGAAAATCTGCATGCTCTGGGAATCCAGAATAAACCCTAGGAATTTCTTCCGGGTGGATGGCACTATTTCTGACTTCTCCCAATTGATCAGCCAACCCAACTCCTGGAGGAAGGAGATGGCTATCTGGAGGTGGTGATGGAGAATTGAAGTAGACTGAGCTTTTTTAAGCCAGTCATCGAGGTAGGGAACCACGAAGAGGCCTTGCAGTCTGAGGGTGGCGGTAACTGGTGAGACCATCTTGGTGAATACGTACGGGGCTGACGATATGCCAAATGGCAGAGCAGTGAACTGTAGGTGCTCTCTGTGACCAGCCATAAGAACGGCTATGCGTAGATACTTCTTGTGTGGCGGGAAGGTGGGGATATGTAAGTAGGCATCCTTCAGGTCCAGGGTAACCATGACCTCGTCGCGCAATAGAAAGTTGGTTACTGAGTCTATGGACTCCATCCTGAATGGCTTTCCCTTTATGAAAAGGTTGAGTAACCGAAGATCTATAATCATCCGCCACCCTCCTGTGGACTTTGGAACCAGGAATACGGGTGAATAAACTCCTTATCCCACTTCTGAGGGAGGGACCCTTTCCAGGTCCCCCTTTGCTAAATATTCTGCCACAGAAGCCTCCAGGCAGACCTGTTGTAGAGCTGGTAAAACCCGCGTAGTGATGAACCGGTCCACAGGAGGGTGTGAGAACTCTATTGCGTACCCCCGCTGAACGAACTGAAGGACCGATGGATCCAAAATGTGAAGATGCCACGCCACAGAAAAATTTGGAAAGGCGCCCTCCTACGGGAGAGCTGGACACAGAGAGCGAAGCCTCCTCAAAACCCCTTCTTCTTAGGGTCTTCCTTGGGGACCCCTTGCCCCGCCCCTTTGGGCGGTATCTGCAGCGTCTCTGGTTACCTTGCTGAGGCCTGTATTGGGATGTAGAGTCTCGACCCCTAGAAGGGGAAAGCCTTCTTCCTCTGGTCGCTTGTGGTAGCGACCTGCCTTTACCTTCAGCCAGCCCCTCCATCAGGTCGTCCAGCCCCTGGCCGAAAATCTTCCCTGGTTGAAAGGGGAGGGAGCATAAAGAAAATTTGGAGGTGACATCAGCCCGCCAAGGATTGAGCCACAAGGACCTCCTGGCAGCGGTATTCAGAGCCATGGTCTTGGAAGCCAGTTTCACCTGCTGTCTTGCTGACTCTCTCAGGAAATCCGTAGCGAGACGGAATTCCCCCATGGATGCCAGGATGACGTCCCTGTTGGCCCCGGAGTCGATGTCCCGATCCAGACGGTCCAACCGGGCTTGAAGCTTATCAGCTACTTCTGTGGAGGCGATGCCCACTGCCATCTGGGCTGAAGCAGACGAATACGCCTTCTTGAGTGTTGAATCCACTCTCCTATCGAGCAAATCTTGGAGGTTTGACCCGTCATCGATAGGCACGACAGTGCGACGGGAGAGCTTTGAGATGGCCAAATCCACCTTGGGCGGAGGACCCCAGCGATCCAGCTGGGAGGAATCAATTGGATATACTGCTTTGAAAGCCCTGGTGGTGACATAAGCTTCCTCCGGCTGCTTCCACTCTTGTTCCATTAAACTGGCCATGGAGGCGTCCACTTGAAAAACCCTCCGCTTTTCAGAGGTGGACGCAGAGGCTTCCCCCTCGCCAATCTGGTCCCACGACCGGATGGCCTTCAGCAGCTTATTAGTCTTCTCACGATGAAAAAATGGGTCTGCTGGAACAGGAGGACTGGTCGTCCGATGATATGGACTCATCCTCCACCTGGAGGCACTCCAGGGAGGGCAGCGAAACAGAACGCCTCTCACGCACTGTTTCTTGGTGAGCTGAGCCAGTGATGTACGGATATCATTTAAGGAATCATCCTGCAAAAACAAGGATACTTAGAAGCCAGTGGGGACCCTACCACTTTTAGCGGCTAACGTACTCACCATGTACTCCTTGACCTATGCTACCATATCACTGGTAACAGGTTACTCCCGCAGAGGTCCCCTGCATTGCTGGCAGCGTGACCAGTCATAGCCTAGAGACAAAAAATGTCATTCAGGATACTCCCACCATTGGGAGAATTAGCAGACGAAAGAGACTGCACTTACTATCAGGTAGTAGAACGTCACATTCAATACAAGCCAGATGTCTCCTTTTGAAGACTTCATCCGTCTCCCTTGATCCCCGGGAGGGGTGGAAGACGAAGACATGACAAAGAACTAGCTTTCAGCGATACCTAAGCATAGGATACGGAACATAAAGGAGTACATTCAAGGAACCATATAAGTAGACTCACCCAGCTTCAGTCAGACAACTTACCAAACTTCAGTCGAGTTTACACTAGAACAAGTGTAGTTGAAGCAGTAACACAAGCCACAACACGGAACCAGCTAGTGGTTTAAACTAGCAGGCAATGAGGGAAGCAGCCATGCCCCTGTTTACAGCCCTGTATCCAGAAGGGGCGTGGCTTAACCAAAAAATATGTGAGCTCCGTTCCTTGCCCTCCTGAGAGCACTCTCAGGCCTTATGAGTTGCTCCCTCCCTAGCCAACAGACCCTTGGCACATACCTTGCCTCTATAGCCACACTGCACCGCTGTCTGCGTGGTCCCGGAGCGGCGGATGCCAAAACCGGAAGTGCCGGTGTCACCTCTATGAGCGTCCGGCCGGGAACCTCCTAGACAGAGAAGGTTCCGCGAAACCAGAAGTTCCCCTTCCTGGAGCCGTGCGTACACGCCAGCGGTGCGCGGCTCCACAAAGCCCAAACAAGATGGGACTGCCGGGGATACATGAGGCAAACGTTGTGGGAGGGAGGCAGGGATATATGAAGAGATAAAGGAGCCTTTAAACTTAACCCTTTTCTCCCTGCAGGACTGACACAGAAGTCCAGCAGGCCAGAGTGCTTCACTGAAGATGATTTGAACAGGTGAGAACCTGCAACTTACAACTTCTTCCTTCTTTCTCTTTAGGAGGACACAGAGTCCTCTCCACCTGTCCGATCCTTTACACAGGACAGAAAAAAACACACAGGGGGGAGGTATCTGTGCCCTCTTAAAGGGAACGAGCCATGTGAAATTAATACATGGCTAATTAAAACTCCGCCTGTCCTACCAGCACACAGGGGCACGAAATACCCCACATTGTGCCGCTGGTAAGGACGACAGGGAACCCTACTTGATCCTCGCTTCAGGGATAAAGTTCCGGGCTTCATTTCCATCACACCAGAGGCTTATAGGGATATTGATATATACCATCAAACACTGTTGGACGACTTAATGGACACATTTCGTACAGAAAGCAGTGAGTCAAGATCATCTCCAACTCCTGCACACCGTTCACAACGCCGTGGTGGTCCCAGAGACGGAAGCACAGCCTGTTGCAAGGGAAGTGTTGGTATAATGGCTAATACTTGGCTGTCTTTGTAGAGGCCTACTACACCAACATTAAATGTAGAGGTATCAGACCGGAGACAGCATTTTTTGTTGCAGGTGCAAGACTATATGAAAACGCACATAGACATCTTACCACAAGAGTCTTTCCTGCTGGACTACTGGGTGTCAAAGATGGAAATGTGGCCTGAACTTGCCCAGTATGCCCTGGGGTTACATTCCTGTCCAGCAGCTAGTGTCTTTTCGAATCGACTGTTCAGCGCTGCAGGTGGTGTTGTCACAGAGCTTCGGACAAGACTCTCTGCTGACAATGTCAATCGCCTGAGTTTCATAAAGATGAACGAGTCTTGGATTGAGAAGGGCTATAACACACCATTGGCATTATAAAGAAATCGATGTTACAAAATGTCTCATGTATTTTCTGTAGCTCCTCCTGCACATACCTTTTTGTTTTTTAGGTTACAATTTTTCAGAGGCTCATGTGCTTCAATTTTTGGACTCCCAGCTACTGAAAAAACTTATTTTAAGGCCTATGCTTCCTTGGGGAGAGGTCACTTATATGACTGAGGCTCATGTGCTTCAATTTTCGGACTCCACGCTGTGTAGTCATGAAAATATATTTTACCACCTATGCTTACTTTAAAAGAGGTCGTTCATGTGACTGAGGCTCATAAGCTTCAATTTTTGGATGCCACGCTGTGTAGTCATTAAAAAACAATGTTTTATGGCAATTTAAATGTTCCCTTGCTCTTTCTATGCATTCTAAGAACTTGTATGTGTTTTTGGGTAACTTTTTTAGCTTTTAAAAAATGATCTTAGAAAAAAAAAAATCCCATAGACTTGCATTAGGATTGGAATTGGGATCGAGATCGAGTTTGAATGGAAAATGATCGGAAATCAGATTTCAAAATCGATCCTGAAAAGTCAAGATCGGCTAAACCCTAATCATAAATTAACAAAATAAACCATGAGTGAAATAAATGAAGGAGTAGTCCAAATCCACCACAAGAAGACGGATCTTTCAATATTAAAAATTGTCATGCCTTGTTGACGTTCTTTATCTCTCTCCCTGTTCTCTGTCTATTGATATTGCCCTGATACAAGTGACCTTCTTATTTCTACCAAGTCCCTTAAGGGTAAAACTTGTCTGCTTTAATAACCCATCAGGATCCACCAACCTCTGGGCAAAGGAAGGTCCTGACTAGAACCCACGTGTGTGCTATGGGCTTGATGCTTCTTTACATATGTTCTATGATTCTATTCACAGCTGTTGCCAGCACTTGTCACTAACAATTTTTGTTCCAACTTTTTGTTGTTTTATCCCATGGCAAATCATGTTCTATATCGTCTGTTGTTCTCTACAATGCTAAAAATGATATAATAATTTAACATTTTAGGTCATATTAGGACACAATTCTAGTAGCTTGCTTCACATTAAAAGTCTGACTTGGTGCTCCAGATCAGAGATGTACAAAAATGTCTCTGTAATGTTAATGATACATGACACAAATAAGGTGAACAATATTCTGGAAACACTTCAGTGAAGAGGTGAGCATCCAACATACTCTACAAATAAGAATAACATGAGGCTGCATTTCTGCTGCTTTCCTATATAATATATATCAATACTGCAACACAAAGTGAACCTTGTCAAAACAGGACCATACAGGATAACGGCCTATTATGGTATGAGCCGATATTGGCTATTCAAAATGCTAATATATGTCATGGATAAGATCTCTGCTTCCAATAAGGACCTTCATTAGTTACTCTTAGGGATCAAAGGCCATGAGATGGACACACAGGTGTACAGCTTGTTACAGTACAGGTATCAGAGATGTGAGTTGTCACGAGCCAAGCACCTGTGTATCTGTGACATGACTAATATACATCTTTATCCACTTCATGTAAACAATGAAAATTCCTATT
This sequence comes from Leptodactylus fuscus, assembly GCF_031893055.1. Lineage (NCBI taxonomy): Eukaryota > Metazoa > Chordata > Amphibia > Anura > Leptodactylidae > Leptodactylus > Leptodactylus fuscus. The sequence goes on from NC_134266.1 coordinate 212,476,791, forward strand.
GCCAACCTTGAATGATTTTACTGACTTTATTTTAGATGAAAGTACCCCGCTACTGCTACTAACCCCAATAGCCTACAGAACTGATTACCTTTCTGTATATAGAGTGTGTAGAGTCCCTTGACACCTCTAAATTCCCCTTTCCTTACAATTAATTGCTATGTTTTATGATAGTAGGTTGTACCCCTACTCCCTTAGTTATACATGATTATGTTTCCCTGATTCCATGTTATTTCACATCATCGTTGCCTTTTAAGTCCAGTGTTCTGATCCATTCGCTTTTATCTTCTATTTGAAAAGTAAACATTACATTACAGTGAATTATGACAGATGCAGACAGATTGCGCATCTGTCATTATGTTAGTTTTGAGTCCATTGTTCTGATCCTACAACTGATGTTACCTGAGCCTCACTTGTTTCTATGTAATGCTTCCTATTTATACTTATGCAGATCAGATAATATGCAGATGCTTGTACATAATCGATTCACTGTTATCTGTGTTGTTACATATAGAAATAATAGACTTAGATTTATCAGCAAAGCAAACTACAATTAGCTGAATGGATTATCCTGCCCTACTGAGTAATGTCACTTGTCCTATCTAACAGGTCCGTGGTTATAGCAATGCTGTGTAAACAATGGGAGGAATAATTTCACATTGCAGGCAAACAAAGCAGCATTTCTAAGCCAATATATTTAGGAAAAGTCTTCAATTTACATAAGCTAGCAGTATAGATAGGATCCTTGAGATGGAACACCCCTTTAATTTATGCAATTTGTGTATGCTATAACTTGCAACCTCTCAACATACACTAGGATATACACTATGTTTTATATTTTTTGTTTCAATAAAAAGAGATTGACCAGAAAGTTTCATTTAATGACAGCAAGTAGAGACCTTTAAAACCAACAAACCTGATCCAGAAATTACATTGGAAAATTAACTCCTTCTTGTCGCAGCCATTTTTCATTTTTGCATTTTTGTTATATACTCCCTGCCTCCCAAAAGCCATAGCTTTTTAATGTTCTGTGAACAGAGATATAAAGATTTATTTCTTGTGATACGTTGTACTTTTTAATGGTACCATTTACTATACCATATGATATACTGGGAAACTGGAAGAAAATTCAGAGTGCCAAAGAATTACAAAAAACCCTCTGGAATTGCATAATTTTATTATGGATTTTGTATCTATGCCAATCACAATACAGAATAAAATGCCACATTATTTGTAGCCTACGGGTTGATACAATCACAGCAATAACATTTACAAAGTTTTTTTTATGTTTTAATACTTTTACCAAACTTTCTGCAGGACGAGATGTAAATTTTTATTTATCCCATTTAGAGGAATTTCTGTGATTTGACCATTTAGATTTATTTCTGTTATGGTGTTCACTGTTTGAGATACATATTTTCATAATTTAATACTTTGGACATACCTAATACATTGGTATACCTAATGTCTTTGTTACTTTTTTTTATTTTTACATGTGATCTAAGAAAAGGAGTAATTTATATATTTAATTTTTTTAATATTTTCAAAACTTTTCAATTGTTTCAGGTTTCTTTTTTTTTTACTATTATTATTATTATTATTGTTATTTATTATTATACCCCCATTGGGCTTGAACCCTAGAGTATCTGATCACCCATAAAATATACAGTATATTGTAAAATGTATTCACTTCTGTTTGTAATAGAAGTGTACTAATGACAGGCCTAGCAGCGTTCAATAGGCTCCTGGCTGTCATAGTAACAGATTGATGTCCTGTATCATTCTGTAAGTGGGTAGTGATCCCAGACAATATGGCGGCACCTGTACCATCGCTTTTTAGCTGCTTCGGTTGCCATAAATGAAATAGTTTCTAGCTGTGAGTATTAGAGATGAGCGAGTAATACTCGATCGAGTAGGTATTCGATCGAATACTAAGGTATTCGAAATACTCGTACTCGATCGAGTACCACTCGCTATTCGAATGGAAAAGTTTGATGCAGAACCAGCATTGATTGGCCGAATGATATACAGTCGGCCAATCAACGCTGGTTCTTCTCCTACCTTTAGAAGTCTTCTCCGTGCAGCTTCACTGCGGCGTCTTCCGACTCTGAATTCACTCTGCCAGGCATTGGGCCTGGGCAGAGCCGACTGCGCATGCCCGCTTGTAGTGCGGGCATGCGCAGTCGGCTCTGCCCAGGCCCGATGCCTGGCAGAGTGAATTCAGAGCCAGAAGACGCCGCGGGGACGCTGCATGGAGAAGACTTCTCGGAGGATCCAGCCCGATCCTCACTCGTGGACTTGGTAAGTGTAATTTGATCGAACGTTGCCTACCCCTGAAACGAGCATTTTTCCCCCATAGAGTATAATAGGATTCGATATTCGATTCGAGTAGTCGAATATTGAGGGACTACTCGAAACAAATATCGAATCTCGAACATTTTACTGTTCGCTCATCTGTAGTGAGTATTGCTGCCGGGTCTCTGCTTTTTTAAATAGTAGAGACCAAGTGGTAATTTTTCCAGCCATGTTTAAAGCCTCAACATAGTTGTACATGTATGGCGGATGCCAGAATGGGGTTAAATAAACATTAATTATACAAAGAATGATATTTTGGGGGGGAAATTCTAAACCCCTTTATATAATTCTTTCATTTTGGAAACTAATGAGTGATTCAACATCAGAGAATGCAAGATTTTTTCTTGTAAATTCACTTTTTTATTTGAATAGCATAGAAATTATGGTACAGGTAATGAATAACAATATCAGGTTCAACAGAAAGTCCATTGGAAAAAGTACACCAAACCAGATGTGGAAGGGGGACAACATGGATAAAGCTGAAGGAGAGTTGTGATGAAACAGTCAACAACTCCATATGCTAGGATTAAGGCCCCAGACATTAAGGGTAAGTCAATGAACTCTGGTGAAAGTCTTGGAGTGAATTCAAGTACATAAGCAACTCCTCTTTGGAGTAGCAATGAACTAGGAGCAATGTTGTCTCCTTTAAATAGGCTCCATGGTTGACTTTCTGCAAAACCTGCTGTCCCCAAATGTAGCAAATAAAGTACACACATAACCGTAACCATAAAAACATAACAAAATACATGAAATAAACAGATGGTCATCAATCTACATAAGACATTGGTGGAATAACCAATGGGCAGTGCATCTAAGGGAAATTAAAAAAATGAGTGGCATAAGATGAGAGGGAAGATAAAAATGGTCTGTGAAGGAAACATTACAGTTAAGAATAACCAAGTAAATCCACTCAAAGGTAAGTTAAGGGAGCAACCCTTGAGTGCCAATATTTCTACTCCATCCAAGGTTTTCAAATGCGGAAACCTGTTGTGTAACTGCCAACATCAACTCCTCTAATCAACAGAATTAGTGCATTTTGGCTTTCCACATTGATGGGTGAAGGTGAGTAAGCAAGTCATTGGCTTTAGGGGTGAAGTTTCTAAGTGTAGGCCAAAGCAGAACCAGTTCCGTTGTGAGTTGATCTTAAGTCGATACATTATGGTTCTAGAAATCTCAACTTGTTGCCAAAAGGGTCCTATTTTGGGGCAAAGCTACCAAATATGAGATAAGGTTTCCTTTGATAGCCCACATCTCCACTTCTATTGAAGATGGACACAACAGGAGCACCCATGAGAATGAGTTAATATGAAATCAACATCAGATGTTGATAAAGAAATCCCCAATTTACGCTCACAGTCTGCAAGAAAATAAGGTTTAGGAGGGGCCACATGTAAGAGGACGACATTATAGATTTCAGACAATGCATTGGGGATTGGCTGTGGAACAGTTAAATAGTTCCCTATCCAAGAAGGCTCATAACTGAGAGAGGGTCGGGATGATAGAAACCAAATACTAGCTTTATTGATATGTGCAATGCTTATAGGGTAATTTATTAGAAGCTTCTGTAACATAGGCATCTGAAAGACAATATGGAGATGAGTCGGGTGGCTTAAAAAACAATGTACAGTAATTAACATTTAGGCTCGGGTGAATATATATGATACAGTTTAGTGCACATGGACACTGGTTCTCTTATATCTTCCATAAGACAACCCATGGAAGCTCAGTACTAATGGCATATTACTACAGCTACTTCTCTCAGCCAACATTATCAAATCTTAGCAGAATTCCTTAGAGCGAGAATATCCAGAGTAAAAGGTCTGGGAGAGAGGTGATTTTATTTTAAATTTTTTGGGATTTCTTTAGAATAGAGTCATATTTTATGAACAGCAGCCATACCAATAAGGCCGAAATGCTGAAGTTTATTGCATACAAAAGTCAAAATCTATGTGGTCTCCTAAGATGCCTTGACAGTACAATAAAACATAATGATATAATACAGCTCCTAATTATAGTTTTAGGTAGTTTTCCCCAAAACTTAATAGGAAACATAAATGTTTTAATGATGAAGGAACAGTTAGAGTTTAGTTTTTCTTGGCAAACACTAAAGAATCCAGGCTGAATTGGGTGGTCTCATTACAGAGACCTACATCAATTTACCACAGTATTATATTACTGTTATTTTAATAAGAATATCAATAAATATATTGTTCCAAATATACAGTTTTGCAGTTACTTATGTAATATACAAAAAAATTATTTTATTCTTTACATCTCTTTAGTTAATGTTGGGGGAAATTCTTCAAATTGTGACTCATATTTGGCTCAAGGCCCTTCCTTGCACCAAACGTGGGCCATAACCCCCACCTGCACCTCGCTTGCCACATTGTGAGAACATGGACAGGGATCACAGCAGGTCAGGACTGGGTTGCCTCGTCCTCACAGATTCATTATAACTTATGTCAGTTTTCTGAGGTCTAATGGAAATCTATGGCAATTCCTAACTGGTGTAATTTTCCATTCTGGTGCAGGGTTGTCCCACTGAATTATTAAGAGGTCGCAGCCTCTTATGACTGTGCTGCAGGTGCTACAATGGGTAATAACATGGACAGTAGGGCATTAGGGTGAGTTGTTGATGAAGTGTGTTTTTATTGTATAAAAATTTTTCCTGATTGATATCTGCGTTTGGTACTCTGTTCGGGGAGTCTGCTTGGGCCCCCCCGAGTGGAATACTGAATGCATTAAAAAGCAGTTGGCTAAGAAACCACAGAAGCCCCATAGACTATAATGGAGTCTGTGTGTTTTCTGCGTGGTGTCCGCACGAATCATGTACTGCAAGAAGTACTTTTCTCTCTGCATGATTCATGTGGACACCACGTGGAAAACACACATTAGGCTATGGTCCCACAGGCCGTAAACGCAGTGATAAAGCATTGCGGGAAGAACCACTGCGTGAACGCATTGCTGTTCTTTCCGCAGCAATTTTAAGAGAAAGTTCACAGAGTTTTCCTCTGCGGACTTTCTCTTAACATTATATCTACGGGAAAGTCGCTGGCGTTTCCGTAGATATAATTGACATGCAGCGGCTTTGCAAATCACAGCATGTCCGCGCTGCGATCTTTTACGCAAAGTGGGGATGAGATTCGCATGATTCCCATCCACTTTGCCTGCACTGTACAACGCCACATTTTTTCCTGCAACGTCTCCGCTGCGGGCAAATCGTGGCGTTTACGTCCCATGGGGCGCCGGCCTTATATTCTATGAGGTCCATGTGATTTCTTTGCTAACCGCTTTTTAATGTGTTCAGTATTCCATTCAAGGGGTCTCCCAGAACAGAATACCGAACACAGATGTGAACCAGGCGTAAGTAGATCCTATTCATTTCTGTGGGATCAGAGTATATGACATTGCATTAGTTCTGTTATACTTCTTTTCCATTGATGTCAATGGTTTTCAGGTGCCGCTAGCTTGAGAGTTGGAGATTGCTGACAGAAACTAAAGGGGCACAGAACGTAACTGAGCACTTGTGTCATTGCTTAAGTGACTGGTGGGGTTATGTGCATCCAGACCCTCATGGATATGGCATTCTGACACGTCTCTATGACATGTCAATACATTATTAAACTTGACAGAGACCCTCCAACTAGACCTTGAAAGCCATCACTGTGTAACACTTTACTCCCCCTCCTTTACCAGAGGCCTGTGATCTATTTCTTCCTTTCACAGTTGCTCCTGTGGCTGCTTCTCTAGACATTGTGTATATAGGTGTATTATAGATTGTAAGCTCTTGCGAGCTCACTCTCTCCTATTGTTTGATATGTTTATTTCTTTATCAAATTGTAATGTCTCATATTGACTGCTCATGAGACCCCTGATTTGTAAACTACTATGGAATATGTTGGAGCTATATAAGTAAAGATTATTATTATCATTATTATTATTATTATTATTATTAGGTGGCCTCTTCCTGCATTGCCCTGATGGTGTCAATTGTAAATCCAGTATAAAGATAGACAATTACAGATGTTGTCAGGGTACATTGTATAATAGAACTGCTCTGCCACACCAGAAACATTGCTGTGATCACCTCATTGTAGTCTCTCCACATCATACAGTATCCCGAATAGCACAACATCAGCAATATGTATTGTACAAATATTGCTTGACATTGCATTATATACCAGTTCTCTTGTGTGTTGCCATGGTTCATTTGTTATCTGGTTAATACATATGTTCTGGAGGGACAAACTGTTTGTAAAATATATTGATAACTAGAGAATGAATTTCTAGCATCTGCAGAATTTATTAGTTACTCCGCACACTGTGGAAACATGACAGACTGTACCGCTATACATTTTCTAGGATTATCACATTCTCAGATTCGGGCAGAGCATACTAACAGAAATAACACTGTATTTTAGCTGTATTTTAGTGTTATTACACCAACACACTTGTGAAACTCAATCTTGTGTCTGCCGAACCCTTGTAATTAACTCTCGGTGGAAAAGTCAGGCACGCCTTAACAATACTTGCAGGTCATGCTTCAGCGCTAATGCTAAAATATGATACCAGGTCTGAGGACAAAAGGTGAAGTATACCTTTGGTTACAATTTACCAAAAGCATATGATAAAAAGGCAACAATCTTTACAGCATAAAATGAAATAGAAATATTTAGAAAATATTGAATATTGTTGGTAGTGATAGCTCAATTGGATTCCCAGGGCATTACCACTGTTAGTCCCAGTTCACCTCTGCGTTTGGTATTCCATTCGGGGAGACCGCTTGGGGACCCCCCGAATGGAATACCGAACACATTGACAAGTAGTGAGCAATGAAAGCACACGGACCCCACAGACTATAATGGGGTCCATGTGTTTTCCACACAGTGTCTGCACAAGTCATACGAGAGGAAAGTAGTTCATGAGGTACTGTTTTCTCCGCATGACTAATGCAGAAAACACACGGATTCCATTATAGTCTATTGGAACCGTGTGCTTTCATTGCTCACCGCTTTTATATCCTCCACATCTACCAAAAGGAGAAGGTCAGAATAGCCCCCAAATGCATTTGATGGTCAGCTGGTCCAGCTGAGATTGGTGGGTTCGTCTGACAAGTATTTCATGTATATGGTCACCTTAGAACCTGGAAAATCCCATTATTGTTCACAGCTAACATTAGTATGCCAAAATTAATAGCACGTCTCGCTGAATCTTCAGCTTCAGATCACAAAGGAATGAAAAGGTAAAACATATTTGTACTAAATGCCATTAATATTTTATTTGATGCTGCTCCTTATTGCTGATAATGAAATTGCTCATTGTTATTAATCTAACTTCAGGCTAAAAGCTTACTAAAAAAAAGAGAATTCCAAGAAAAGCACAAAAGAGCAATTAACAAAGATGATCACAAGGCCAATGGTATCCAGCGAGCAGTAGTATAAATGTTGTATAACCCAAACTGTAGAGCCTTTCATCTATATGTATGGAGTACAATATTGCTATAGGGCATGTGTAAATTCATCAGAAACTTTCCTGTTGTTTAAACTCTGTTTTTGTTTTTCTGTTTTGGTGATTTATTTTTTTAACCTTATGAGCACCACATGCTTTAGACGTCAGCTGGTGCAGATCGTAAATCTGCAGCAATGTCTTTTGTCATCACTGTAGTTAAAGGGAATGTGTCAAAGAATGGCCTATTTTTTTTATACCAAGTTTGTATGAGAAACACATTTTTAGGCTGAAGTCCCACATAACATTGCCGTTTTTCCCACAGCGCTTTTCACAGAAAGTTCACAAAGGATTTCGTCTGCAGACTTTCTGCTTTAATTATACCTATAGGGAAACCTTCCATAGGTATAATTGACAAACCGTGATTTCCATAACCGCAATGGTTTTGAAAATTACCGTGTGTCCGCTGCCTATAGTTTACTGCATTGCGGGGATGAATCCCTTCCACTACTCAGTGACTGTAAAATTATGCTTTTTTTTGCAGTGTTTCCACCACGGGCAAAGCGTGGCGTTTACACCACGTGGGACCCCTGCCTTAAGAATCTTTGACTTTTTTATTTTCAGTTTTCCATGTCACTATATTTAAAATGGCAGGTTAGAGTTAATTTTTTAACTCTGTCCACTAAGCCTAATAGCAGCCTTAAACTTGCTAATTCTGTAGGAGTTTTCATTGCATCAGAGATCTTGTATGTCTAGAAAACTCTCCCATAGAACTCAATGGCTCCACACTATTGCTGCCTATGACCGTGACTGTAAAGCATATCATTAAATGCTCTCAGCACAACTCAGAAACTCAGGCAAGATGGCAACCTCCATATTTATGTACAGAAAATAGAATTAAAAATAAAATAAAATCTGATTTCAGTAGTAGGAAGTGTGGAAATCTCTTCCTCTTTTGGTTGCAATAGAAATCTATATAACTGGCAGCCAGAAATAGACCTGGAAGAAAAAAGGTGCAAAATGTTTTTTTGCAGTATGGATCATGTATACTCTACAGTAAATGTTTGTTGTTTTTTGTTTTGTTTTTTTACAATTGGAGTCTATGAGTTTTATGCAATAGGATGCAGTGGGATATGTCGCAGCCTTCCACCTATAGATATACATTGCTATTTAGTCCTAACTGCTAATGTCGGCTCTACACATGATATGGACAGAGTCTAAGATTAGAGATGAGCGAACAGTGAAATGTTCGAAGTTCGATTCGAGTAGCCGCTCAATACTCGACTGTTCAATCGAACCCCATTATAGTCTATGGGGAAAAATACTCGTTTAGGGGGAAACCAATGTTCGACTCAGGAGGGTCACCAAGTCCACTATGACACCTCAGAAAATGATGCCAACACCTCTGGAATGCAACTAGGACAGCAGGGGAAGCATGTCTGGGGGCATCTAACAAGCCCAAGTCACTGTTTTACCCCAACATCACAGCCTATCAACTACACACTTTCCACACTCAAAAAACCCACTATGAAAGTGGAAAAATACCTGGAAACCTTTTTTCCTCCCCAATTGGATGGACAGAAACCCAAATTTTACTCTAATGAAACCTTAACAAGCACCACTTTAAATCATGTTGCCCATGAAAACCACAGATGGAATAGGCAATGGGAAATCCAACAGTACCCACCCTGAACTGTCATTGTGGATGTGTGTGTGAAGTGGTTAGACATTCCAAAATTCACTTTCCTGGCCCTTAACGTGAACCCTTCCAAATTACGTTAGAGACCCATAAGCTGAGCTACCAGCAGTGATTGAGGCCCTTTAGGTGACTTCAGCCTCTTACCAGCAGAGTTTTAGGCCCTTTAACTTAGTTGAGTCTTGAACCAGCAGTGTTTTTGGCCATTGGGGTTAGTTGAGCCTTGCACCAGCAGTGTTTTTGGCCCTTGGAGTGAGTTGAGCCTCTAACCAGAAGATTTTGGTGAAATCGGGGTGGATTCAGCCTCTAACCAGCAGAGTTTGGGGAAATCAGGGTGGATTCAGCCTCTAACCAGCAGAGTTTGGGGAAATCAGGGTGGATTGAGCCTAGAAGGATCAGAATTGTGCAACACAGATGGTGGAGGAATATGAGGAGGAATTTTAGAGGTTGAACGCAGACATGACAATTCATGTTGGGGTGCTTGACACTGGTGGGCATGAAAATGATGGGTCTATCCAGTGGCTGTTCATTTTGATGAAAGTCAGCCGGTCGGCACTCTCAGCTGACAGCCGGCTGCGCTATTCCGTGATGATACCACCGGCTGCACTGAAGACCCTTTCAGATAGGGAAATACTTTATTGCTCCCATTAAAACCCTTTGACAAACCAGTATAGAACAACATGTTAAGGAATTCTAAACTGATCATGTATATATTTGTATAGAGTGACACATATTTTGTATTTGATATAAATAAACTTATGTGTAATAATCATTTGTGGCGCATGAGATAGAAACATCACATCCTAATCTATAAATCCCATAGATATCTTCATTTCATTCACTGTATGTGCGCTATTTAACGTTTCTCTGAGACAATTTACAATCCCTCCAATTATGTGAAATAGTGAAAATCTAATACTTCCCATGTGTTTGGGTAGGATAAATACAATTTAGATTATCTCTGTCGTCATTGGCCATGTAAAGACAATGAATGAGACAAAATTAGAAATAGATAACTCCATAAAGCTCGCACAATCTCTTCTCTGAAAAAATAATAAATCCTCTTTAGTTTAATTCTGTTTAAAGTGGTTGATCCTTCTTGAATCCTCTGCTCTGAGTTCATCTGTTAAACTGTCATCTCATGTCGGATTAGGACAATGAGATTCAACAAGTAGACAGCAATCTAAATCACCATGCAAATCAGCATGCAAATGAGGATTAACTCTTATTTTAGGGCAAACAACATCTGATAGTAAAGAAGCACTGGGTCATATAAATACTGTGCTTTATATGTTTTGGTCCCAGATCTTTCTTCTTTGTACACACTTTATCTTCCCAGCCTCCACCTTTGTGGGGGGGAGGCTTAAAGAGTCTCTAAACACATCATAAATATGGTGCAAAATAACTACACTAGCATTTGGCCAGAATTCTGGTGCCTTTAATTTAGTAAATCCCCTAAATGTTTTGGCAAGTTACTGCCCTTTAAGAACGTCTGCTCTCTTTTGAGAACTGTCAGGAGTATGCTGACCTCGACTATAGGTATGTTTACAAGAAATGACTCCCTTGGCTATGGCTTCTATTGAAGTTTGGGCTTTAGGACACACTCCATAACTATAGTTAGGAGTTATCTTGTAATACCTTTAGTAATAGTTCAGGAGAGTTAGTCTGTGATTACTTATTTGATAAGCCTTATCTCTTAATTGGAATATTTGGAAAGAATCAGGTATATCAGGTATATGGGCTTCTTAAAGATTTATTGCCAGTGTACAGATACTCCAGTATTGCTAAGGACATATACATATAATAGAGAATTAGGGTTGTTTGGTGAAAGGTCAAGTCCATTTAAGGTGTCTAATGACCTCTCTGTGGCGGCTAGCAGGTCCAGACATACCATTGGTGCAACATATGCATCAGCACAGGGGCCCAGTAGGTCATGGGGCCCTGTCACCTTAACATCAGCGTTCTACTGTCTATTAGACTGCAGGTAAATGTCTATGCTACTGAACTTCAAGGCTGATGATCATTGGTTCATAGATAGATCGATAGATAGTTAGAAGGGGGTGTTCTATGCTGTGATGCTGGAGCCATAACTTGTGTATAACACTGCATTCTGGTACCAACTCCTCTTCCCTGATTTATATTGTTTGTTCTACCATCTGTTAAAAGTTCCCAGAATAGTCAAACATCTGGCACTTCCCATCTGGAATTTTCAGAATCACTCTGAGCTTTATGCAAAGGATCCAATGACCAAGACAGTCCTTCAATTTTAATTCACTGGAACAATGGCAGCAAGCAAAATTCCTAAAAATGGAGAGGAAATAACACAGAAAGTATATCAGAAAACTATACAACTTTTCAATCTGCAAAGGATATCTATTACCTGCTGAACCTGTAATACCCCTTTAACTCATATTATAAAGGTATGGGGTCATTCTAGTGGCATGAAGAACATGGCGAGGGTTTTGTAACAGACATACATGAGAATGTGAGTATGAGTGCTAAAGTGAGTCTACTGCTTCCATCTACTCTATCCATCTTATTGAAAAGCACATTACAGTGATATACACTCACCGGCCACTTTATTAGGTACACCATGCTAGTAACGGGTTGGACCCCCTTTTGCCTTCAGAACTGCCTCAATTCTTCGTGGCATAGATTCAACAAGGTGCTGGAAGCATTCCTCAGAGATTTTGGTCCATATTGACATGATGGCATCACACAGTTGCTGCAAATTTGTCGGCTGCACATCCATGATGCGAATCTCCCGTTCCACCACATCCCAAAGATGCTCTATTGGATTGAGATCTGGTGACTGTGGAGGCCATTGGAGTACAGTGAACTCATTGTCATGTTCAAGAAACCAGTCTGAGATGATTCCAGCTTTATGACATGGCGCATTATCCTGCTGAAAGTAGCCATCAGATGTTGGGTACATTGTGGTCATAAAGGGATGGACATGGTCAGCAACAATACTCAGGTAGGCTTTGGCGTTGCAACGATGCTCAATTGGTACCAAGGGACCCAAAGAGTGCCAAGAAAATATTCCCCACACCATGACACCACCACCACCAGCCTGAACCGTTGATACAAGGCAGGATGAATCCATGCTTTCATGTTGTTGACGCCAAATTCTGACCCTACCATCCGAATGTCGCAGCAGAAATCGAGACTCATCAGACCAGGCAATGTTTTTCCAATCTTCAATTGTCCAATTTCGATGAGCTTGTGCAAATTGTAGCCTCAGTTTCCTGTTCTTAGCTGAAAGGAGTGGCACCCGGTGTGGTCTTCTGCTGCTGTAGCCCATCTGTCTCAAAGTTCGACGTACTGTGCGTTCAGAGATGCTCTTCTGGCTACCTTGGTTGTAACGGGTGGCTATTTGAGTCACTGTTGCCTTTCTATCAGCTTGAAAATCCCAGTAGATCAGCAGTTTCTGAAATACTCAGACCAGCCCTTCTGGCACCAACAACCATGCCACGTTCAAAGGCACTCAAATCACCTTTCTTCCCCATACTGATGCTCGGTTTGAACTGCAGGAGATTGTCTTGACCATGTCTACATGCCTAAATGCACTGAGTTGCCGCCATGTGATTGGCTGATTAGAAATTAAGTGTTAACGAGCAGTTGGACAGGTGTACCTAATAAAGTGGCCGGTGAGTGTATATAGCAAAGGTGTGAAGACATGAGATTGTCTCTTTGTAGATTTGGAGAATAATAATAAATGAGCAGTTAGCACACTGGGGATGGGCATTCAGTTCCCTGGAGCACTGCTCTGACCACTCATATCCCTACTATCTCCTGTCTGTACTACCCATACAATGAGAGTTGATCCTCCCACAGCTATGACCCATCTTACCTGCCTCCAGTGCACCAATTGCTTAGCTTGTATAAGACTTTAAAGTTGTTTTTCTGCAAATCTACAATAATGACATATATAATAAAGGTAAGTTGTTATCACTGCAATGTGCTCTGTCATGCACTGGGAGAAGTTGAATAGTAATTGTATAGAAGAAAAGACTCGGATTCTCATTTCCCTTATGTGCAATGGGGAAAACTGAAGTATTAGGCCATGACAATCTCTTGTTACCATGGTGATAGATATAGTCACTCTAGGACCCATTAAATAATAGCAAGACCACTACCAAAATAACTTGATGGGCTAAATGTAACTGTTCAGACACTGACATTTTATAGATTTTTATATCCTCCCTGGAAAGTCAATCTTAAATAGATTCAGCTCTAATTTATTCCCCTGTTACAGATATCCAAGTGTATACAGATCTATATTAATCCATAATTTACAAATAACTGGAGAAGAAAATACCGCGGACGAATCCTCATGACATTTGCTCAGTAACTTTAAGTTACTTAATCTCCAGACCTCAGGCCACATAATAATTCAATTACCAAATGTCATTTACATTACTAGGAATGTCGCTGAAGTGACTGAAGAAAAAATCCTTACATCATAAAAAACATCCTACAATCAGCAAGAAAATCCACTTTTTGATCATAAAACTACACAATGTTGACTGTCTTTTTATTTTTTTTAAATATTGTCTTCTGAGAATTGTAGCTTGTCCCATCTCTTTGATATTTAAATATCCATAAGATAACCAGGGGCGAGACGGGCTTCTTAAGAATGTGTTCGAGACTCTATGGGGTCTTAATTAAAGGAAGCTTTGATTCATCCCATGTCTCTTTGGTTAGGGTATTTGTAATGAGGGGAGTTCTGAAGGATTCATGTTTTAATGGAATTCTCTCTTCAGTATTTACATACATTAAATAAGCAACAAGAAGGGAAGAGTGTGGCTACAAGAAAAATGTCGGTCTGCTTTTTTCATTCTTAAAGGAGTTGGCCACTCTCAGACCAATACTGATAGACAAATGTTGTTTGTATAATAAAATGTATTCCTCACTTTTTTCTAGTTTCTGCTTGTTGTCATTCATTCTGCTTACCTCTAGTGGATGAAATTCTGGCTATGGTCATGTGATGTACAGTCCATGGTCATGTGATGTACAGTCCATGGTCATGTGATGTACAGTCCATGGTCATGTGATGTACAGTCCATGGTCATGTGATATACAGTCCATGGTCATGTGATGTACAGTCCATGGTCATGTGATGTACAGTCCATGGTCGTGTGATATACAGTCCATGGTCATGTCATATACAGTCCATGGTCACGTGATGTACAGTCCATAGTCATGTCATATACAGTCCATGGTATTGTGATGTACAGTCCATGGTCATGTGATATACAGTCCATGGTCATGATGAACACACGTGTACAGTTCATTATAGTCACAGCAAGTAATCAGACATCTGCCTGGTAATCAGCTGTGCACCTGTGTCCTCATCACATGACCATGGACTGTACATCACATGACCATGGTCAGAATTTCTTCCACTAGAAATAACAGATCGAATGACCGCAAGCAGAGATCTAGAAAACTGTGAGGAATTGATACAGAAAGTATATTGGAAAATTGTATATCTTTTTATTATACAAACAATAACATTTGTCTCTCAATATTGATCTGAAACTGGACAACCCCTTTAAATTATTGAGGAAAATACTATGGGAGCCTTGTCAACAACTGTTACACAGAACACCCCCATGTATATGCATGCTTGTTTCTGCCAAGCCTGTATGTGTTTTAAATGGGGAGGAGAGAGTAAACTGTTGTAGACACCGCTGGTGGTGACTAGGAATAATAGAACTGCTTCTTAAAACCCATGTTCATTATGAATTTTCCAAAACTTTCAAGGTTGGCCGAAATTTACCATACTTCATCATTCAGACAATAAAGATTTTGGCAGGTTTGAGCAACTTTTCTCTTTTGTGTACAAGGGTCTATATTTCAATGCTGTTTGTGAGGATGATGACTTGATATAAATAGTTTGGAAGCCTCTTTAAAGTTAATAAATAAAGATTCCACTGCTCAAAAAGTGTCATTGTTGTGACTTTATCCTTCAATTTGAAGAACTAAAATTTCTAAAATAATGGTGTAAAATATGGGAGTGTTGAGAGAAATGAATAACAGAAATGCTATCTGTATTTAGAGGTAATGTGCAGCCTAAGTAAAAAGGTTTTAGAAGGACTGAGGACTAGAGATGAGCGAGTAGTGAAATATTTGATTTTCGTTTCGAGTAGTGCTTCAATATTCAACTACTTGATCGAATATCGAAATCCATTATAGTCTATGGAAAAAAATGCTCGTTTCAGGGGAACCACTGTTCGACTAAAGGAGAGTCACCAAGTCCACGAGTAGCAGGAGGAGAGTGTTTAGGAGGAGTGCTGTGCAGTTAAAGTGCACAGACCCCATTATAGTCTATGGGGTCCTTGCGCTTTAACTGCACAGCGCTTGCAGTTGTGCTGATATTCCATTCGGGGGGGTCCTCCAGTGGACTCCTTCCGGACTGGAGGCAAGCGCTAATGTGAGCCGCCCCATACTCATCCTGCAGAACCAGCATTGAATGGCCAAATGCTATACACTGTATAGCATTTGGCAAATCAACGCTGGTTCTGCAGCAGCTCATCCTTGCTAATCGGGAGAGCTGTCAGCTTGTGTTTATGCGGGAGCTGACTTTTTCTCATAGGAATGCATTGACCAGCGTTGATTGGCCAGTGTACAGCATTCGGCCAATCAACGCTAGCTCTGCCGTTGGCTTGTCTGTGAGGAGGCGGAGTCTAAGATCGGACCACAATGGAGACTGCTTTGGTCCGATCTTAGACTCCGCTTCCTCACAGACGAGTGTCCGGCAGAACCAGCGTAGTATAATACCTACTCGATCGAATACTACTCGCTCATCTCTACTGAGGACCAAAAAAACAGTAGAGCGCGGTATTTTGTTGATATTTGTGACATAGCTCCTTTTGATGTACAGATGCGGGAACTTCCTAACTTATTGGTATGGATACAGCGCCAAGTTTACCCATAGTTCACCGTAGACTTAAGTCCATAGGTAGCCCTGAGATACTTGCTAACAGGAGAAAGTACATATAAACTGGACAATGTATGCCCATATGTGAATAATATAAATACCCGCGACTCCGGCCGCAGACCCCTTCCCCCCCCCCCCTGCGTGACCCACCTGCAGCGCGTCCCCGGGCCCCCGGGCTTGAGCCACTATAGCTCCACTCCCTGTATCGGCCACTCCAATCAGAGCCCAGCGTAAAAGGCTCTGCAGCTGGCTTGAGTGCAGCTCTACTAGAAAAGACCTCCGAGTATAATAATAGTAGTATATGTCTGGGTTCTTGCCCGGGCCTGCTCACAGCTTTTGTGTCCTATAGCAGAAGGGTAAGTGGGGGGTGGCCATAAACAGGACCAGGGAGGTAGGGAAATAGGCCACTACCTGCTGGGGATACTCCAGCAGGTAGTGACCTATTAAAAAACCCAAAAAAAGTATCCTCACCTACCTTGCAATGCCTTGGCTCCACCACCACCACTGCCTCTTCTTCACTCATCTGTGCATAAGACGTCTGCATCTCTGTGCAGGAGGCGTGAATGTCTTATCATCGCCGCCTGCACTGAGACACAGAGGTCTAAGCCAGCCCAGGACAGGTCCGCTCAATTTTGTTTTCAGAGAGGCCTGTCTTGGGCTAGTTTAGAAAAAAAAAGTTTAAAAAAAGGTAAAATTGCCGCCCCTACAAATGTGTCGTCTGAGGCGGCCACCTCACCTCGCCTCATTAGCGATACGCCCATGAGCATATTACAACAGACTATGTGAATCTCCATTTTCTTTGCGCTAGTGCTGCTATGATGCATATATAGTGCACAAGAAGTAAATAAGACATAATACAACAGTACCAAGTAATCCAGCTAAGAATCCAGTAGCTGTGAGACAGTAAAACACTTACCAGCATACAGTGTCTATGTATGTGCCTCTCTGTTTCTCCCTGATTCCTCTTTCACCCTCCGCTCTTCAGAGACTGCCAAAGGCAGCTGTAGCCTGATCCTTCTCTAAGCTCAAAGTCAGTCTTGTCTACCAGGATGGACTTAGCAGTGAATTCAGAGTGAGCAAATAATTTAGGACTCAGGGGGAAAAGGTAAGTGGAGAAATAATCATTTTTCTCTGATAAAGTTCCTCATATTCACCTGTATTATTGATTTATGCAAAGTCTATTGAAATAACTGTGACCTTTTACAAAGTATAGCATTTTTATTTTTTTGGTTATAGTAGATTTTTGTATTTATTTGTTTGGTTATAGTAGATTTTTGTAATAATAAATTGGCTAAATGGATCATTTTCAAATATTTCAGTCAGACAAATAACTCCATGTAGAAATCTGGTAGCGCGTTTGGGTATATAAGAAGGCATTATACAAGGAAGGCATGAGAAGACGTGCTAAAATTGGCTGTCCATGTCATGCATAATATCCAGGATTAATATAATTCCTCCTAGTGGTTTGCAGGAAATATGGATTATTACTGATTACTTTCACTAGTATGAACAGGTTGGAAAGGGAGATTAAGTATAGGATGTTGAACTTTCATATGTTTGTTCTGGTGTGTGAGACATTCTCCCATTTTTATTACCCGCGGCACTTTAGAGGACAACTTGCTTTTACTTCTGTTCCAAACCAATATGTTTTGATGGTAAATATCACAGTAGCGTAACTGATCGAAATAATAGCCGAGATGGAGAAGATAGAAGGAATTTTATATCTTAAAAGCCAATTTTATATCATTTTGGGCTTGATGCATTCTGTCCACCTAATAATTTTATGTCCTTGTACAGTTTCTGTTTGAGATCTTTTTTGCAGGATAAGCTGTAACATGTTTTAGATATTACTTTAGAGTATATACCGTAACATGTAATATATCTGATGTGTTATATTGGTGGAATGCATGAATAGTGAAATTCTGATTAAATATTTTTTAACTTCCACTTTACTTACATACATGATGATGGGGTTAAATTAGTTTAAGGTTTTATGTTAATAAATTGTAACAGTCATTGAATATTTTTAAGATCCTGTTTGCCGGAAACACAAGTATATACAGATGTTACGTTTTCCTATATGACACAGGTAAATGGAAATATCTTTTGCACATGTGAACGGACATCTCTTGTCCTCACAGGCGGGCGGTATACAGAGGCAATGTTCTCCTAATTACATCCTGGAGAATAGAGTTGCATATTTTTTACCCAGAATCCCTAGCGGAGCAGGAATGACTTGGAGCAGGAATCAGTATCCCTGCGCTATGCTGAGGAGGCCCAAAAGGCCGAAACAGCGCTGTCCATAGCTGGGAATCTGTTCCTTTTGGAATAGAAATACTAATTTGGCAATTAAATCCGCATCATGATAGTAGATAGTCATGCATGATGTTAAGGATGCTGCCCTCTAGAGGGCAACATACAGAGGCACTGTTCTCCTAATTACATCCTGGAGAATAGATTTGCATATTTTTTACCCAGACACACAGTAGTAAAGGAGAATCCTAGCTTTCCAAGACATGAGTAAAACATGAACCTTTATTTTATAGTCCAAAAGAATTACAAAGGTAGAACAGATAAAAAATAAACCCTGTGTCCCTCTTTTGACATGTTTCTGGTGACTCACCCCTTACCTCAGGGGTGTAACTAGCTCAGACTGGGCCCCATAGCAAACTTTTGACTTGGGAACCCCCCACAACCCCACACAGCATAGTACACCCTTTCTTGGCCCCCACACAGTATAACGCCCCATAGAGGCTCTTCCCTACAGTAAAATGTTCTATAACATCCACTCCACACAATATAATATCCCATAGTGGTCCTTTACACAGGCTGTTCACAGGAAATATTGCAAAAAATTTTGGGTTTGGCTAATCCCCGAGTATAATGATCAGAGCATAGTAGTAGAAGGATCCAGCGTCACCAGGTAAGTAAAATATAACTTTTATTTTTCCGTTTAAAATTTACAGCCTTCCAGCTAGATGGTGAACATACACGTATGGAGATCACAGCTACGCGTTTCGGGACTTTCTTCGTCCCTTCGTCATGGCTTCGTCAAAGACTATTGCTGGAGCCCAGGGGAGGTGAGTCTGAAGAGACCCCTGAGTATAATAATAGCAGTTTTGGTGAGATGTGTCCAGTGAGATGAATCTTGCACAGAGCAAGCCCTGCTGCAGCCCTATTTGCTAATCCCAGCTCCTGCCATGGCTGCCTCCTCTTTCCTTTTAGCCCTCCAGAGGTCTCCGTGCGTCCATATCACTTTGCTGTCAATGTCAACCTGTTTAACAAAAGTGGTTCTGACTTAGCTGTATTTTACTCAAGTCTTGGGGTGTTAGGATTCTCCATTACTAAGTCACACATCACATATTTGTTGTGGCATTTTGGTTGCATAACCTGCTTGAAATCATACAACAAAGTACAAACTTCACTCTTAGTATAAACTATGTTCTGGTCATAATGTCAATCTTCAAGCCTTATCTGTTACAAAAAATGTACATTCTCACCGCAGATTTTATTCATCACTATGCACAGAGTAAAATCTGCAGCTATTATCCATAATAAAATCCAAAAGTAAAACAGATAGATTTTATTGTGTACTAGACTCTGCCTGCCACTTCGTCTGTGTGTTGTTGGAGTTGATGATCCACCTATATTCAGTGTCGGAGTAGGTGTGGATGATCTGCCTACTCCGGTCTTTCAGCAGTTTTCAAGCAGGCCTGCCACTAAACTTGTTCCTGGCACCATGCTTGTGATTGTTATATGGTGGCTCGCTGGGCCACCATATAATGAGTGTGATGCTGGTATTGATGATCCGCCTGCTCCGGCGTTTCGGAAACTCTCAAGCTGGCCTGCCACTCAACTTGTACCTTGTGCCATACCCGTGATTGTTCCGGTATCTCAGCAGCTCGCTGGGACGCCATATAATGAGTGTGTTGCTGGCATCTATGATCTGTCTTCTCCAGCGTTTTGGCTGCTCTAAGAGCTGCTTGACGCGTATCTCGTCAAATCCTCCTCAGCTCTGCTTGAGCAGAAATCTTTTTACTTCTGGCTACCTTCATAGCTCTGGGTTTTTTTTGGAAATTTGCGACAAATTTGATTTTCGTTTCCTCAGCATGTTAAAAATTGGGAAACTGCCAATGTGTATTAAAGGTGTTTTCTCAAGTCAGTGTCCAAACACGCTGTCTCCAGAGTCTGCTTCTGACTTTCTGTATTTGTGTCTCCCCCTCCTCCCTCTGGCTCAACAAGACACAGAAGACTTACTTTTGTAGAGTCTTTTGTTGTTATCTGTGTGTTTACATACAGAGATAACAGACCTGGTGTTATCAGCAAGCTGCAGATTAACTGATTCTCCTGGCAGGAGAATATAGTTTAATATAGTATATGAGTATAAATTCATAACAGTCATGAAGCCATACCATTTACCGGGATAAAAAGTAGCCTATGTGTTAATCAAGGTTTTACAAACTATTTATGTGCCAGATTTCATCCAAATCCATTCAGCCGACTTTGCGTGAAAGAGTAACAAACATTCAAACATCCAAACACACAAACTTTCACATTTATAATATTAGTAGGATAGGATTTAAATGCAGATTTTTTGGCCAGATCAACAATGTAATTTTTACATTGTATATGTGAATCCTCCCTAAGGAGTTGAAGATCTTGAGCCCCAATGCAGAATCTGTAACTAGGAATCATCTACAACACAACATCTCACCAGAGATACACTAAAGACACTTATTGTCCCTCTGATTCATTCTCGCCTTGACTACTGTAACTCCTTACTAATCGGTCTTCCCCTCACTAAACTCTCCCCTCTACAATCTATTCTGAATGCAGCGGCCAGGCTCATCTATCAGTCTAGACGCTATAGCGATGCCTCTGGTCTGTGTCAGACACTACATTGGCTGCCTATTCATTATAGAATAAAATATAAAAGTTATCACTCTCATCCACAAGGCTCTCCATAATGCCTCACCTCCCTACATTTCCTCCCTCATCTCTGTCTACCGCCCAACCCGTGTTCTCCGTTCACTCAATGACCTAACACTTGCATCCTCTATTACCAGAACCTCCCACGCTCGTATACAAGACTTCTCCCGAGTTGCACCACTTCTCTGGAATGCTCTACCCCGGACAATCAGATTAACTCCCAATTTCTACAGCTTCAAACGCAAACTAATGACACATCTTTTCAGACAAGCCTATCACAATTTCTAACGTAAACCCTAAACCCTCCTCTGTCCCCGCTCCCACATTTCCCCACATGATATGATGTCATCTCATGCTAACTTTATAGGTCCAAGCTCCATCCACATGTTAAAGGACATGACTGTTGACAGCTCATAAAGTCTTATGTTTATGTAATGACAGTCACCTCTATTACAAAAGTGTCTGACCTCTGTATAAGCAATGCCGCCCCTGCTACCTCTTGTGTCACCCCCTCTACCTCATAGATTGTAAGCTCTTGCGAGCAGGGCCCTCAGTCCCATCGTGTGAAACGACTTTCTTTGTAATGTATCTTTCTGTCTGTATTTGAACCCTACAAATTGTACAGCGATGCGGAATATGTTGGCGCTATATAAATAAAATTTATTATTATATTATTATTATTATGTAGTCTTATGGAATCTGCTTATGTGGCAAAGGGGTCTTTTGTATTCAGGGTGAAACTCCTAAGGCTACATTCACACAACCAAGGTGCAAAACGGCTGTGAAAAACATACAGTCTTCATAATTCCCCCATACATTTCAGAGTATAGAGGGGTTCGTGAAAATGGGCAAAAATAGGATATGACCTATATTTTGATGGTCCATTACAATGAAACGTCAAAATAACAGTCATGTGAACAGCCCCCATTGATAGACGTTGAATTTAATGCTGCCATGTAATGTCCATTAAAAAAAAAAAAGAAAAAAAAGGGACAGCATGCACACATTATTCACTGTTGTATGATTATTGCTCAACTCTGCAGCTATCCGCTATCAACTATTTAGCTCACAAACCTAGCAGAGTAACATAATAGTGGAGTTGAGCAGAAAAAAATGTATTCTATTGTCATCTCTAGTAGTCAGATATTGCATTAATTTACATTCAGCCTCACCATAAAGAGAACTGTGTGGTTGTTCTTTGTTATTTTAGATACTTCAGATCTACTATTTTCGGTTTTGCTTCTAGACTAGACGGACTCCAGTCCATCTCTGTCATGCGATCCCGACTCAAGCTTTCCCTGTAAAAATAGATGCAGTATTTAGACAGATTTTAGTTAGCAGTCTGATCTTAGAGGTCCTATTGCAGTGACTAGTAGATTCCGAAAACGTATTCAGAGATCCGAAGATCAGGAGGTAAGTTTAGTTATTTAGTACTAACAAATATTGAGAATCATGAAATACAAAGCCCCAATGATTACATGTTAGAGGTAGCCTACCACCAGCCTATTCACATCTAAACCATTTAGGTGCTGTTCTAGGGGCTGTTAGTGATATTGTTCTTTGACATAAAACCTATTTTGCTACAAAGGAAACCAATTTTTAATCTGCATCAGTTCAGTGACCCAGGGCATGGCCATGTATGCCAGAGCTTCTCATTTAACATGTGATCCCTTCCCAGCGCCATCTCCTGACACTAAGATTGACATATCCAGAAGTGTGACAAGAGTGTTCTGGCAAACGCCACTGTGACACAGTTGCAACTGACAACTCATTTTCATACAGATGAACTATCCTTCCTTTGGTCCACATACCTTCTATATGGGAAGGTATGTGGACCATATAAGTGAGGGTAGCAGATGTATAGAGGTATCAGAGTTAATGTATTTTAGCAGAATGGAAATGTATAAGGACGGAGCTTCCTTTATAGTTCCCTTTCTATTTAAAGCCACTCCAAGACAGCACAAAACATAGCAAAATCAGCAACAAAAAATGTAGCTTTTCTGCATCATGAAGCCCAACCTAAAAGACATTTAAGACAGCAAGATTTCCCTGTGACACACAAATATATATTCACTATGCCACAAACCATCTCCACAGCAGCCTATAAGTAGTTTTGAGGCAATTTTGGTGGTGGTACACTCACTTTAAGATGATAAACTAATGTTGTGAAAATGCACAATAAGGATTGAGAATATCCCTTACTTATTCATGTTGCAATTATAATAGCATCATATTGTACAGTATTCTAATTATTAGTTTTCTATGATCACATTCCAATTACTGCAAAGACTGAATTTTAACTGATTTGTTCCACGTAGCTGACATCCAGTGGTGTAACTACTGTGGTAGCTGCAGTAGCGGCTGCCACGGGACCCCAGACATTAGAGTGCCTGGCATGTTTTTTTTTAATAGGCACTTATCTGCTAGAGTAACTCCAGCGGGTAACGGGCACTATTGACTTACCGATCCCCGCTCCTGCTCACGGCCACCTGTGCTTCCCTTCAGCAGTAGCGGAGGCAGTTGTGATCAGGAGCGGGGATTGTCTGCGAATATCAACAAATACTGTTATCATTATAATGATCAGAGGCCCAGGGGAGGTGAGAGAACATAAAAAACACTGTTACTTACCTCTCCTGCATTCCAGTAGTCTGCGGGTCTGTTTGGTGACGTTCCAGATGCCATGTGGGCAAGGCTGGCGTTATTATGTGTTGTGACATTGCCTGGCTCATGTGACTTCTGGTCCAACATTGAAAATGGTTGAAAGTAGCTGGGAGTGTTCCAGAGGCAGAGAGAGGTAAGTAACATT
Organism: Leptodactylus fuscus; assembly: GCF_031893055.1. Taxonomy (NCBI): domain Eukaryota; kingdom Metazoa; phylum Chordata; class Amphibia; order Anura; family Leptodactylidae; genus Leptodactylus; species Leptodactylus fuscus. The sequence continues at coordinate 212,500,965 of NC_134266.1, forward strand.
GTTCTTATGTTTGTAACCTCCCCGGGGTCTCCAATTATTATACTCTGAGGTCTGAAAAGAACCCAGAGTATAATTGTTCATGGGTGGTCCACAATGTGGCATAATACTATGTGATGGGGCCACTATGGGGCATAATACTGTATTCAGGGGCCACTCTGGGGTATAATAGTGTGTGCAGGAATGCGTTTTGAGCGAGGGGATGGGGGGGGGGCATGTCAAATGTTCACTTTGGGGCCCAGCCCTTCCTAGTTTCTCACGGCCTGCTGACATCTATCATTTTCTTTCATAGTACCAAAAAGCAAGCACCGGAAGAATATACTACTGTCCTTCCCAAAAGAGTAAAATTATATAGAAAACAAAAATAATCCACCATATTATAAAAATTTGGGATTGTGTTTGGGATGAAAACTAAACTTACGTATTTAGTCATGGAATATACCGTACAAACCAATATGGAATGAGATATTCTAAAAATAATAAAGTTTTTCATTTGTCTGAATTAGACACCAGTAGAATTGAGATTATATAAATTATTCATGTGCTGTAGTTTGCCAAGGCTCCCATAGAACAATAGTCTAAGTGGCGGAGCTTTATATTGCTATTATCAGTGTTACATGAATGTGGTTGCTAAGAAACCAGTCTTATCAATGATTCAAGAATCAGGTTTTGCGCCCGAAGCACTGTAAGTGGATAGTGCCCGCACTTTGGGTTCTCTCACGCTGAAGGTCGGCCTGAGAAATGGATCTACCCCACTTTATAGCAGACAATTGTCCCGATCTCCCTAACAAAGCCTTACTGTAACTTACTGAAAACAATGGGACTTTGGTAGCTGGAATTACATTAGGAATGACCTGGGCTAGGCAAAGGTAATCAATACTCAATGATAGTTTATTAGGTTTCAAAGCTCACATTTTGATTTTATCATGTGCAGGATTCTATCTCTCTATTCTTTTAGAATATAATGGAAGAACAAAAAAGTATACACACCAAATGTGAGCTGTATGAGAAGTCAATGAAATACTGTATGCATGGATTACTTTATTGTATTTAGTATTCTACTTGCTTTATATAAATGTGACACTATGCATCTGAGACATTTGGGCTTATTTTGATTCATCCCTTGGTTTTATTTGCCTTTATAGTAACCTCCTGACACTGGTACTAAGGGTCATTTGTTATCCATTGAGATTCCCATTCCTTCTCCTTTTTGGTCAAGTATTTCAACAATATAATGTATAGAGGTGACATTTATTCTGTCGCACCTTCTCTATAATAGGCTAAATGCACACGAATGTGTGTATCTACAGGTCCATGAGAAAACAGGATACAAAGTACATGGAAGATATCCCAGTGCCATCCGTGCCCTCTACAGACCCATTCATTTCATGTAACGTGCTGGGACTATAAGACAGGCAGGAATAGAACCCATCCTAAGTGTTTCCCAGGGTTTATGGTCCCCGAATCCATCCCATGAAAATACACGGTCGTGTTTATGAGGCCAAAGAAAATAATGGGTCAGTGTCCTAGTTGTTAATAACACGGCTAAGACACTGATAAAGCACACGTTTGTGTACGAGGTGCTTTAAGATTATTTCTCTTTTAAGTTCCCAATTTTTAGAAATATAATTTTTCTTTTCTGATCATAACCTAAAGAGATCAGCATCATTTTATAATCTGAAAAAATGATTCTGTAATCCAAGATCATCAATAAATATATGTATATCTATAATTTCATTTTACGCGTCAACCATTTATGAGGTACAATCTCAAATTCAGTCTCTCTTCATAGAGAGATTTGGATAAACCCAATTTCTTTAAACCCACGCTTATGCTATGAATGTTTTTCCATTGATGTACTACACAGTATCATGCCTTAAAAACATCACTACTGGGGTGAAACATGTAGGTCTGTGGTTTCTGGATATTTTTTATTAATTTTCTAGTATATACAAGAAAACAACAAACGGAACAACCCAAAACAGCCCTCCCCCCCCACACACACACTCACACTCCTTCTACATTCCGCCCATAAAATCCATTAAAAACAAACATACATAAATAATAGGAGAGTCTCCAGGGTTCAGAGATTCAAAGGCACAGAAGTAATAGACATCACATCTACAATACACACACACATACACACTGTACTAACCAAAACAACCACATACATCTGTAATGTTCTAACAATAGACTCAAAGTGCCATTCAGTGCTAAACTAAACAGTATTATATAGTACCCAATGTATAGGGAGGGTGTTATGGGACCTCAAATGTCAACATTAAAAAATGTGTTTTGAGTCTTGATTTAAAATTGTCCAAGAATGAGATGTCTCTGGTAGGTCTGGGTAATGGAGAAAGGGGAAGGGGCTGCATGGAAGAAGGCTCTGGATCCAAATTGTTAGGATGGATCATGGGGATGGACAGTTTATTTGTGCTTGCTGATCTGAGAGGTCAGCAAGGATTATGGGGCTTCAGAAGTTTTTAAAGACCTTTCACGTCCTCATGCACATGCCGTTTTACATACCGCTAGAAAACTGACAAACCAGGGTTTATGCCCTGGATTTAATGCACTTCCCTGGGTTTAATGCACTTCCCTGGGTTTAATGTACTTCCACCGGTGTAGAGAATCCACTACCCATCACCTCAGGATGTGGGGCTCCCATTTACCAGGTGCTCATTGAGGTGCACCTGTTCACAGAACCAGCTGACATATAGGTGAAGGAGCCCCTCTCCTACAAGCTGTTCACATGGATCTCCTAGCTTGCCCTCACTACAGTAGATCCTGCCTTGTTCAATCTTTCTGCAATGAACAATGAAATAAAGACCACTGAGAGGCCAAGAATAACAGGTAAGAGAAAGAGTGAAGTCCATAACATTCACAAAAGTTTATCATAAGCATACTATAGATTCTCTGGGTAACTTGAGCTTTTAATCAGAAACCATTCAGTGCAACATATTTGTATGGGAAGCTTTAGTGATGTGAGAGCCATGCCTTCACACAGGGCATCAGGCTCCCTATATAATCAATAAATTATGTGTACTACAAAAAGGTATAAATTACAATTCATCTCACAAAAAAACAAGCCCCCATTTGCTTAGATTATGGCTAGATATTACAACTCTTGGAATTCAATGATGGAGAAAAATTTAAGAATGTATACAGTATACCTTTTTTTTTTTTTTTTTTTTTTTTTTTACGATTAACACCATAAGAGGATTCCTCACAGAGTATCCATGAACCTAAGGCCAGTCCCCATATTTTCAATAATAGCAGACATCTTGAAAAATCTCACACAATAGCATTGTAGACTTTCGTACTAGAGGCAAACATCCATATCCATAGGCTAGGCCACAAATGTCTGATAGATGTGTGCATACTTGTAGTCATCATGGAGGTGTAATAGGCTAGCAGAGTCATAGAGGGGGTGTAACAGGGGAGGTGTAATGGGATAGCAGAGTCTCATCCCTGAGCAACATGCCACTTCATAGTTGGTTGACAGACCTTTGCCTCGGATGTCAGTGCTAGCAGCTCTAAAAGTGACATTTAACCTGTGTGAGTGGACAGTGACCTTCTTACTCTATCCATGCACTTGATTATGTGAAGATCTATAGACATAACCACTTTATCATTGTTGATTCTGCCATTGGGATAATTTCTAAATTAATCTTGTATAAACTAAGACATCCCTAAGATTTCCCAGCCGTGTAGGATTTTAGAGCCTTGACTGTCAAACACTAAGGCTACATAACAGTGACATTAAAAAAACAGATAATATGGCCATTTTTTCCGTGTTGCATCAGTTTGTTGTGAATTTTCACTGTCAGGTAAAAATATAGATGTACTTCATTGTTGTGTTTTGTTTTTTTACCCAACCCACTCATCATTTAATGTTAGTAAACTTAAAGGGGTTGTCCCGTCACAAGGATCCTATCTATAATGCTTATTAATGTGAATGTAAGACTTTTCCTAAATACAATGCTTCAGCAAAACTGCTTTGTTTGGACACTATCTTACTTTATTCAATTCTTTGTGGCCACAGCCCTGACCTAGCTGCTCCTGAGTCAAGTGATGTGTCAGCCTGCTCTCAGAGGGGAGGGAGGAGGGGCTAAGTGCACGGGAGCGAGCCTGGTGGGAGGGGTGGGAGGGGGGTAGTTTACTCTTTGGGGGAAGGGGCCGCCAATACAGGGTTAGACGCCGGCACAAGTGAAGCCAGCAACATCGCTATGTGCCTGCCCTGCATGAAGCCAGCAGCGGCAGAAGCAATGCTGCTATTCCGGGGGAGGAGGAGGAGCGGAATAACAGCATCGCTTCTGCCGCTACTGGCTTCATGCAGGGCAGGCACATAGCGATGTTGCTGGCTTCACTTGTGCCGGCGTCTAACTCCCCGGCATCCACTGTAATACGCGGATTCTGGGGACTGTTAGACGTCGTCACAGGCACATCGCTATGCTTCTGCCCTGCATGAAGACAGCAGCGGCAGAAGCGATGCTGTTCCGCTCCGGGGTCACATATGCAAAGCTAAGCGGCGAGATGCCGCCGGCCCTGCGTGCAAGCTCATACACCAGTCTAGCCTTCACAATGCTAATACAGACCCGCAGGGTGTCGGGTCTGTATTTGCATTGTGAAGGCTAGACTGGTGTATGAGTGTGCACGCAGGGCCGGCGGCATCTCGCCGCTTGGCTTTGCATATGTGACCCCACCCACCAATGACGAAACAAAGCCGGAAGACAGAAGATTTTAGAGGAACGAAGACGGGTGAGTATGCGACGTGGGAGTACCCCTTTAATACATTACCTAAAAAAAGGACACTAAAAACTGATTCATAGACTTGTATTGGGTCTGGATAAATGAACAAAAAATGAACAACATTAGGACATGTGTATATATATATATGTCTCTCTTTTAATATAAAAGCTAAAGTCTTATATTGACAAATTTTTACAGAGAAATTGTGTCTATCTATCTATCTATCTATCTGTCTGTCAAGAATGAGCTGTATATTTATGTGCTATAGTAATGAATCATGTATTTATAATATACCAGGAAGACTCTAATTGTGTATTTAAGGACCTTAATGATGATATACTGCTCAGCATCCTGAAATAGCTGAACAGATATGCAAGGGGATATGATATATACTGCCAAGTGTTAGCTAGCTATCAATCCCAAGTCGTGCAGACAATGTAAACCACTATGCTCATATAAGTGGAAAAAAAAAAAAGGGACTGGGGATTCCAGCTTAGTTAAGATATTCAACATGCAGATAAATGTAAAAATTATATATTTTTATTCATAGAAAGTTACACATCTAAAAATGTACATATTACATAGAATATACAACACACGGAAACTAACACTCAATACTGTAGAGACAGTGCCCCCGAAAGAAGGCCGGTGATACGTGCCGAAACGCGCGCCGGGTGGGCTATACGCACATAGCGGGCTCCTGTGTGTATACTCAGAATCACCTAATTATGGGTAAGAAATGTTGTTGTCACATTTAGATATATCTTTTGTAGACAGACTTTAAGCTGAGGATGTTCCTTGTTTTTTATTTACTCTTAGTGAGCAGCACTGTCTTTGCATATCTCCTGATACTATTGTGCATATACGCTTACCTGGATATTCTACTCCTTCCTTTTTGTATTGGGGATGCTGTCCCCCCCCCCCCCCCCCTTATTTATTTTCCTACACCTTTGTATTTAGTAATACAGGGTGGGTAGAAATACAGGACATTTACACACGTGTTGTTATAGTACAGTCATGACTCTAGTGCTGCTCTTTTTATGTGTCCGTTCTTCATGGTGATTTGTGACACAGGCTCCCGCCTTTGTGGGCTGCCATGTCTCTACAGTATTGAGTGTTAGTTTCCGTGTGTTGTATATTCTATGTAATATGTACATTTTTAGATGTGTAACTTTCTATGAATAAAAATATATAATTTTTACATTTATCTGCATGTTGAATATCTTAACTAAGGGCTCGTTCACATCTGCGTTCTCCTCTCCGTACTGCAGGTTTCCGTTTCCTGCATAAAACAGAGCAGGATACGGAAACCTGCAGGAGTCTTTCTCACCCATTCATTTGAATGGGTGAGAAAGATATCCGGCCGTGAGCGGCGGAGAGCGTTTTATGCTCTCCGCCGCGAAACGCTCACCGCCGCTCAAGGCCGGACCCGGTCTGTGGTTTCCGTCTTCTGGCATGCAGAAGACGGAAACCACAGAACGGAGACCCTGAACGCAGGTGTGAACCTAGTGTAAGCTGGAATCCCCTGTCCCCTTTTTTTTTTTTCATTTATATTCTATGATATTTGGTTTAGATATGCCTTTCATGATTCGGCTGATTTTTGAGAGTTGTCTGTGTGCATTTAGTTGTTTAGACTCTCATGTGCTATGTTTCTATTACACTATACTCGTAGCTGGATCCCAGAGGTACAACATGAAGAAGAATGTTATATATTAGAGATGAGCGAACACTAAAATGTTCGAGGTTCGAAATTCGATTCGAACAGCCGCTCACTGTTCGAGTGTTCGAATGGGTTTCGAACCCCATTATAGTCTATGGGGAACATAAACTCGTTAAGGGGGAAACCCAAATTCGTGTCTGGAGGGTCACCAAGTCCACTATGACACCCCAGGAAATGATACCAACACCCTGGAATGACACTGGGACAGCAGGGGAATCATGTCTGGGGGCATAAAAGTCACTTTATTTCATGGAAATCCCTGTCAGTTTGCGATTTTCGCAAGCTAACTTTTCCCCATAGAAATGCATTGGCCAGTGCTGATTGGCCAGAGTACGGAACTCGACCAATCAGCGCTGGCTCTGCTGGAGGAGGCGGAGTCTAAGATAGCTCCACACCAGTCTCCATTCAGGTCCGACCTTAGACTCCGCCTCCTCCGGCAGAGCCAGCGCTGATTGGCCGAAGGCTGGCCAATGCATTCCTATGCGAATGCAGACTTAGCAGTGCTGAGTCAGTTTTGCTCAACTACACATCTGATGCACACTCGGCACTGCTACATCAGATGTAGCAATCTGATGTAGCAGAGCCGAGGGTGCACTAGAACCCCTGTGCAAACTCAGTTCACGCTAATAGAATGCATTGGCCAGCGCTGATTGGCCAATGCATTCTATTAGCCCGATGAAGTAGAGCTGAATGTGTGTGCTAAGCAAACACATTCAGCACTGCTTCATCAAGCCAATACAATGCATTAGCCAGTGCTGATTGGCCAGAGTACGGAATTCGGCCAATCAGCGCTGGCTCTGCTGGAGGAGGCGGAGTCTAAGATCGCTCCACACCAGTCTCCATTCAGGTCCGACCTTAGACTCCGCCTCCTCCGGCAGAGCCAGCGCTGATTGGCCGAAGGCTGGCCAATGCATTCCTATGCGAATGCAGACTTAGCAGTGCTGAGTCAGTTTTGCTCAACTACACATCTGATGCACACTCGGCACTGCTACATCAGATGTAGCAATCTGATGTAGCAGAGCCGAGGGTGCACTAGAACCCCTGTGCAAACTCAGTTCACGCTAATAGAATGCATTGGCCAGCGCTGATTGGCCAATGCATTCTATTAGCCCGATGAAGTAGAGCTGAATGTGTGTGCTAAGCACACACATTCAGCACTGCTTCATCAAGCCAATACAATGCATTAGCCAGTGCTGATTGGCCAGAGTACGGAATTCGGCCAATCAGCGCTGGCTCTGCTGGAGGAGGCGGAGTCTAAGGTCGGACCTGAATGGAGACTGGTGTGGAGCGATCTTAGACTCCGCCTCCTCCAGCAGAGCCAGCGCTGATTGGCCGAATTCCGTACTCTGGCCAATCAGCACTGGCTAATGCATTGTATTGGCGTGATGAAGCAGTGCTGAATGTGTGTGCTTAGCACACACATTCAGCTCTACTTCATCGGGCTAATAGAATGCATTGGCCAATCAGCGCTGGCCAATGCATTCTATTAGCGTGAACTGAGTTTGCACAGGGGTTCTAGTGCACCCTCGGCTCTGCTACATCAGATTGCTACATCTGATGTAGCAGTGCCGAGTGTGCATCAGATGTGTAGTTGAGCAAAACTGACTCAGCACTGCTAAGTCTCTGCATTCGCATAGGAATGCATTGGCCAGCCTTCGGCCAATCAGCGCTGGCTCTGCCGGAGGAGGCGGAGTCTAAGGTCGGACCTGAATGGAGACTGGTGTGGAGCGATCTTAGACTCCGCCTCCTCCAGCAGAGCCAGCGCTGATTGGTCGAGTTCCGTACTCTGGCCAATCAGCGCTGGCCAATGCATTCTATTAGCCCGATGAAGTAGAGCTGAATGTGTGTGCTTAGCACACACATTCAGCTCTACTTCATCAGGCTAATAGAATACATTGGCCAATCAGCGCTGGCCAATGCATTCTATTAGCTTGATGAAGCAGAGTGTGCACAAGGGTTCAAGCGCACCCTCGGCTCTGATGTAGCAGAGCTGAGGGTGCACAAGGGTTCAAGTGCACCCTCGGCTCTCCTACATCAGAGCCGAGGGTGCGCTTGAACCCTTGTGCAGCCTCGGCTCTGCTACATCAGAGCCGAGGGTGCGCTTGAACCCTTGTGCACACTCTGCTTCATCAAGCTAATAGAATGCATTGGCCAGCACTGATTGGCCAGAGTACGGAATTCGGCCAATCAGCGCTGGCCAATGCATCCCTATGGGAAAAAGTTTATCTCACAAAAATCACAATTACACACCCGATAGAGCCCCAAAAAGTTATTTTTAATAACATTCCCCCCTAAATAAAGGTTATCCCTAGCTATCCCTGCCTGTACAGCTATCCCTGTCTCATAGTCACAAAGTTCACATTCTCATATGACCCGGATTTGAAATCCACTATTCGTCTAAAATGGAGGTCACCTGATTTCGGCAGCCAATGACTTTTTCCAATTTTTTTCAATGCCCCCAGTGTCGTAGTTCCTGTCCCACCTCCCCTGCGCTGTTATTGGTGCAAAAAAGGCGCCAGGGAAGGTGGGAGGGGAATCGAATTTTGGCGCACTTTACCACGTGGTGTTCGATTCGATTCGAACATGGCGAACACCCTGATATCCGATCGAACATGTGTTCGATAGAACACTGTTCGCTCATCTCTATTATATATCAGTTATATCAGTGAAACGTTCTTTGGGAGTGGTTTTAACAGGAAAAAGGGACAGAATTTCAAGATCAGTTAGAATCACAGTTAGAAAGAAACACAGAGTACCACTGTACACTCCTATACTTACTTTACACAGCGTATCATAGGTTTGCAATTGTATACACATAGTGGTGCTTAGTTTGTTGTTAGTGCAGCTCTGACACTCGCAGAATACACTGACATAACCAGCAGACAGACGGATTCTGCCGTCCACTTCACTATGAATGTTATCTGAGTTGAGCTGTATTTGCTGCTCACTCAGACTGAAGATGCACAGCATCAGAATTAAAATAAATAGCTAAGGCTCGGTTCACATCTGCATTTGGTTTTGTGTTGGGGGAATCCAAACGGAAACCTAATCTGCATAAAAAAGCGATTACCTAAGTAAACCTGCAGACCCCATAGACTACAATGGGGTCCGTGTAGTTTCTGTTCGGTTTCCACACAAAAAATGCAGAGAGAAAAGTGCTGCTTGCAAGACATTCCTCTTCACATATTTCATGCGGATAGGGGAACGGAATGGCCCGAACTCAGATGTGATCAAGGCCTAATACTGCCAGTCTCCTCTAGGATCCAGCTCTAAGCATAGTGGTTTACATTGCCTGCATCCTCACTTCTGGCAGTATATTTCTCTTCTCCTTTCATAGCTATTTGACTATTACAGGGTACCGATAAATATATCATAACTGAGGTCTCTAAGTAACAATTTTTTGTAAAACATTTGTTTTCTCCTTATTTATTTGTTTGGCCAATAAAGGATTTCGATTTCTTGATCACAGAAGAGGCCTCCATACATATAAATCCTTTGTGAGTTAATTGCTCAATACATTGCAGTACTATGCAAATATACATAGATTGGAATGCCAGGGAGACTGAACTCTATTTTCTATACATGACCCTTGAGATTTAAGTGATTATGACACAATTAACACTGAATGGTGATACAGTGGGGCGATCTTGCTGCAAATTCCCACAGTGACCATATATGCATGATTCCCGTCCTTTTAAATGTACATAATAATCTTTTTGGGAATTGTGTTTATATATACACTCACCGGCCACTTTATTAGGTACACCATGCTAGTAACGGGTTAGACCCCCTTTTGCCTTCAGAACTGCCTCAATTCTTCGTGGCATAGATACAACAAGGTGCTGGAAGCATTCCTCAGAGATTTTGGTCCATATTGACATGATGGCATCACACAGTTGCCGCAGATTTGTCGGCTGCACATCCATGATGCGAATCTCCCGTTCCACCACATCCCAAAGATGCTCTATTGGATTGAGATCTGGTGACTGTGGAGGCCATTGGAGTACAGTGAACTCATTGTCATGTTCAAGAAACCAGTCTGAGATGATTCCAGCTTTATGACATGGCGCATTATCCTGCTGAAAGTAGCCATCAGATGTTGGGTACATTGTGGTCATAAAGGGATGGACATGGTCAGCAACAATACTCAGGTAGGCTTTGGCGTTGCAACGATGCTCAATTGGTACCAAGGGGCCCAAAGAGTGCCAAGAAAATATTCCCCACACCATGACACCACCACTACCAGCCTGAACCGTTGATACAAGGCAGGATGGATCCATGCTTTCATGTTGTTGACGCCAAATTCTGACCCTACCATCCGAATGTCGCAGCAGAAATCGAGACTCATCAGACCAGGCAATGTTTTTCCAATCTTCAATTGTCCAATTTCGATGAGCTTGTGCAAATTGTAGCCTCAGTTTCCTGTTCTTAGCTGAAAGGAGTGGCACCCGGTGTGGTCTTCTGCTGCTGTAGCCCATCTGCCTCAAAGTTCGACGTACTGTGCGTTCAGAGATGCTCTTCTGGCTACCTTGGTTGTAACGGGTGGCTATTTGAGTCACTGTTGCCTTTCTATCAGCTCGAACCAGTCTGGCCATTCTCCTCTGACCTCTGGCATCAACAACGCATTTCCACCCACAGAACTGCCGCTCACTGGATGTTTTTTCTTTTTCGGACCATTCTCTGTAAACCCTAGAGATGGTTGTGCGTGAAAATCCCAGTAGATCAGCAGTTTCTGAAATACTCAGACCAGCCCTTCTGGCACCAACAACCATGCCACGTTCAAAGGCACTCAAATCACCTTTCTTCCCCATACTGATGCTCGGTTTGAACTGCAGGAGATTGTCTTGACCATGTCTACATGCCTAAATGCACTGAGTTGCCGCCATGTGATTGGCTGATTAGAAATTAAGTGTTAAAGAGCAGTTGGACAGGTGTACCTAATAAAGTGGCCGGTGAGTGTATATATATATATATATATATATATATATATATATATATATATATATATAATATATATATATATATATATATATATATATATATATATATATATATATGTAATATAGATTAAGTTCTATGAGCACAACCTCATCTCACAGTTCCCTCCTTCTATCCTTCTTTTTCCTTCCATTCATTATATATAGCTTTCTGTTGATGGTATACATCAGAGTCACTATATGTGAGAGTACTTGTAATGATAATATTCTCTTTATATGTACCCATTGACTCCCATTATTTAAAAAAACGGACATGTGATGGACATTGAAATAAAGGATATGGATGTCAGACACACAACAGTCCAAAATCCAAAGATTCAAAATACATTAAGAGGTGAAATTGTAAGGTCAAAGCAAATAGCAAAGGCTGAACACTGTATTATACAATTTCTTCTATTTTAATGGGTAAGTAACCAGAACAATGTAATTTTAATAAAAATACTAACGGCAGAAAGCCTTGTTTCTACTTTTGCAATGGTTTACTCATCTAGGAAATTACCTACAATTACTATATAAAGACATTTGCAGCATTAAAGGGATTGTATGGGATTGTTAGAAAATAAATCCCTAAACTAAACCCCCCTCCCTTCAAGCCAGGCACATTTTCTCATGATCTGATGTTGTTCCTTTTCCACATTTCTGGAAAAAAAAGCATCACCAATACTCCCTTCCCCACCCCTACCCCCATCCCCAACATATTTACCATATAACCTTCAGTCTTCTGGCATGAAGCGTCACCTCCTCCTTTTCTGCCGGGGCCTGTGCAATAGAGCTTTATTGTACTGTCGCCGGAAGAAGTGAAGAGCACATACCATGCATGGGCAAGAAGTCCACAGAAGAAGATACCGATAGGACTGAAGAAACTGATCTCCAGGACACAGAGGACAGGTAAGTATGATGAGGGGGATTGGGGCTGAGTGAGTTAGGGTAAGTTTACACAGAGTTTTTTTTGACTGGATTTTGAAAATGAATAATAATCATTTACTATCTATAATAGTGGTATGGTCTGATAGTAACTTGCAGAGGATCCTTTGGACCAGGTGCAGAGATACCAACTTACCCTCTTTTGCAGGGACTCTCCCAGTTTTGAAGCCCCTCACTTGGTCACCCTTTACAATTACACTTTTCGCCTGGGATTCTGACAGCTTATTACTTACTGTAGAAAACAGTAGTGATGGTCTATAACATTCTATATGCAGGATAGGGGATGTCAGATCACTGGCGCTCCATTCATTGCTGCGTGGCTTCTGGGACTGCACTCTCCAGCACTGCCAGCAAACCCAGAAGTGAATGGAGCGTTGGTCACACAAGCACAATGGCGTTCTGTTCACAATGAGGAAGCCCGGAAGACTTTTGGTCCCCCATTCTCCTGATCGCATGGGGAATTGGATATCCTGAGGCAACTAGCATATACTTTACAGAACAGTCTATCTTTCCTCCTTCCATATTAATTATTACTACAACAGTTTTCTACATGTAATTCTGCCAGAAGTAGCTGTGAATTTATGAACAAATAGCTTAGGAAAGCCCAGGTGACCTAACTGTAGGACATCCAGGAACACTGAATTCCAAAACCAGTTTGTGATGCAGCTAAAAAGATCCTTACACAGAAAAAAGAGAAATTTCAGCACACTAAGGAAAGCTGCTAGCTGTCTGACTACAACAGTTAATCAGCAATGACACAAGCCGCTAGTCAGTAGTATATAGAAGTCCATTTTGCTCTATTGTATGCATATTATGTAAGCTATAGATTAATTGGCTGAGCCAGTGAGTAATGGGAGCACAGAAATGATACAACCCAAACCTAGAGAGTTCTGGTAGTAGGAGATTGTAAGTCTTCTCCTGCGCTCTGAAGTATTCGGAAGTCCAGAGTGTGAGGAGAGACTGAATCAGAGCCCAACCTAGCCTGGACAGACTCCAGATAGGCCAGCCCTACCTTATCCCAGTAGTCAGGAGATGGACCTAATTCCTGCTCAGCTTAAAATACAGAGAGGAGTGTGCGCGAGTATACGTGCAATATGGGCCTCAGAGCTACAACCCTGCCTGCACCGTAGGGCAGACAGGGAAATCCTGCTGATCTATACTCCACAGTGGGAACTTGTAGAGAATTTATGAACTTTGTATGAGCTGCACATTTACTGAAGTGAAGACTGCCACATCAAGAGAGATATGGACTCTGAGAAAGGGTGCACCAACTACCAGTTCGCCTAAAATGGTAAAACCATAGGCACTGTACCTCTAGAGATTGGATGCTATTTAACCTTCAAGTAAAGAATGTGAGCTTCCCTGTTCTTCAAAGCTCTTGTTCCCTAAGTCTTATTCTTGCACCACCTTGGTGTGCGCTACAAACTCCATTAGTCCCAGGCTGTCAACAACCAGGATGTCTCTTGTGGGAAACACTACCACCACTATAGGTACCCTGCAGGCCTTCTCAGCACCGTACTCGTTCAAGAGGAGAGCTGGAGGATTTTCTAAAGTTCCAAGCCACCATGACCACTGCAAGTACTACTACTCTCAGCCTCTTGTCCCCCTCCCCCAATGGGTTTCTGCACATACACTGGATTAGATTTTTTTCTTTTTTTTTGTTCTGAAAAGCTGATTTCTTTGTTCTGGTCTGAATTTCATTAAAATTGTGTTATCTAAGGTTTAATGTCTTTGCCTTTAGGCATACCCTTTTATATTAACCACACTCCTTATAAAGGGCAATTCCCCTTTTACCATGCCCGGCTGTTCAGGTGTCATGGTCTTCCAGGTTGATGTCTCTGGAGGTGTGACTGCAAGCTTTGCAGATCATATACCGTATATACTCGAGTATAAGCCGAATTTTTCAGCCCAGTTTTTGTGCTGAAAAAGCCCCCCTCGGCTTATACTCGAGTCAGCAAAAAAAAAAAAATTTTTTTTTTATTTTTTTTTTAGGAGAGAGGGGGGGGGGTCTATGACCAACCACCATATCAATGTATAGAATCTCTCATAAAATAATGCAAAAAAATAAATAAAAGATTAAAAAAATAAATAAATAAATAAATAAAAGTTCTAAAACACTCTTTTCCCTAGAATACATACAAAAGTAGAAAATTACTGCAAAACACATACACATTAGGTATCTCTGTGTCTGAAAGTGCCCGGTCTACTGAATATAGGGTATCTGCAGTGCTCCTGTTCTGTCGGGTAGGGGTTAATAGGAGCACTGCAGATACCCTATATTCAGCCAGGCTGAATTCCAAGGGAGGGGGGGGGGGACAGTCCTCAGGCTCAGGGAAGGGGCAGACAGACAACCAAAAACCCCCTCCCCTTCCCCAGAGTCTACTGCACCCAAAAACTTCGGCCATTTTAATTTTTGAAATTTTCCAGTAGCTGCTGCTTTTCCCCCCTAGGGCTTATACTCGAGTCGATAAGTTTTCCCAGTTTTTTTGTGGTAAAATTAGGGGGTTCGGCTTATATTCGGGTCGGCTTATACTCGAGTATATACGGTAATCATTCTGAACATTAAGTAATGTCATTGCATACAATTACTTTAAGGCTGCCTTCACACGGAGTAACGCCGGGCTTGTAAAAATCCTCATTCACAGCCGTACACGCGAGTGCTGTGGAAGGCTCCCGAACACTTCCCATTCACTTCAATGGGAGCGCTCGTAATGCCGGCAGCCTAAGGCTACGGCCCCCATGTACCATCCCACAGCAAAGAAAACGCTGAGGGAAAAACTGCGGCGGCAACCATTTTGCTGTAAAACGCCACAGTTTTTTCTGCAGCATTTCTGCTGCGGACAAACCATGGCGCTTATGCCACATGGGCCCTGGCCTAAAGCTGTGATTGCTTACTGGTATTTTATACTTTATTCTATTATATTTGTAGAAAATATTTAGGGAAAACAGTCATGTTTTATGATCATAAAATAATCAGAAAAAACAATATCTTGCAATGAAACTAAATGTGTGGATTGTGTGAGCAGGTCAGTGAGTGAGTTACAGAAGGCAGATAGGATGAGTTGTCCTTCTCTGATTCATTAAGGGTGCATTCACACTGAGTAAACGCTAGCTTATTTTGTAGAGTAAAATTACACTTGTAAATTTTGCTATCCCATTGACTTCAATGATATTTTTTTACAAGTGTAAAAATACGCCTGTAAAAAATACGCCTGTAAAAAATACGCCTGTAAAAATACGCCTGTAAAATGTCATTGAAGTCAATGGGATAGCAAAATTTACAAGTGTAATTTTACTCTACAAAATAAGCTAGCGTTTACTCAGTGTGAATGCACCCTTAGGAAGGAAGCATTATAAGACTGGCCATTATGTGATTCTCAGTCTGATTCTTTGCACACAGAGCGGCTTGTTAGTTCGCGTCGACTGTCTGCCAAAACTGGACAATCAACAAGGTGACAGAGGGTTTTCTGCTAGGGATGATTCAGTCATTTCAACACGTTCAGCGGCTACAGATTGTTTTACTAATGCTAGAGTTCAGTTCTTATTGCACTTGTCTGAGGACTGTCCTGCTGATCTCTTCATTATTAGGAACATACAGCCCTAACCTTCGCAGCAACAGAATTTCACAAAGATTTAAAGGGGTTTTGTGGGGTTACCAATTAATGACCTACAATTGTTTAGCCCATTTAGCACCTCCAAAGGTTCCTTATTTGTAACAATGTTCTTGATACTAAAATCTACTGAATTATGCTTAGATAATGCAGCAGCCTTGGCAGGAAGGCCAGAAGGTTTGAATCAATTGCTGTGGCCATAGTGGCAAAGATCTCTATCAGATCCTCCAATGCTCCTCCTAGGCTGGTGCTGTGCTGAGGGATTCTGCAGGGTGTCTGATGGTGGTAGTGGTGATCCCCCAGGGACATACTAGTAGTGGTATCACTAAGCCTGTTGGTGGATGAAGTGTCCATGATGATAGGTGTAGGAATAAGATTTAGGAGACAAGGTTGCAAACAAGATGGTTATGGTTATTACTTAAGTAGAACAGGGTTCAATCCAACCAGGTTCCAGATACTGGAAGTATATCAGGTCTTTGGAGTTCTCCACTAGTACTGGAGCGGAGTTTGTACCTGTTATTTTCTATATAGCAGTCTGTGTCTCCCCTTGCTGCAGCAGTCTTCCACTTTAAAGGGATTCTACCATTAAAAAACTTTTTTTTCTAGGTAACACGTCGGAATAGCCTTTAGAAAGGCTATTCGTCTCCTACCTTTGGAAGTGATCTCCGCCGCGCCGTTCGTTTGAAATACCGGTTTGTACCGGTATGCTAATTAGTTCTCTCGCAGCGATGGGGGCGGGCCCCAGCGCAGGAGATGCGATGGGGGCATACCCATTGGTGCTCGGAAACCGACTCCAGCGCTGCCTCTGTCTTCTTCTGCATCCGCCCCTTCCTTCTTCGGCTTCACGTCGGACACCTGCGCAGTACGCTTTGTTTGGCGAAGTACGGCCGAACGTACTGCGTATGCCTGCGGCCATAGTGCCGACACTGCAATTTTGCGCATGCGCAGTACGTTCGGCAAACTTCGCCGAACAAAGCGTACTGCGCAGGCATCCGACGTCAAGCCGAAGAAGGAGGGGGTGGATGCAGAAGAAGACAGAGGAGGCGCTGGAGTCGGTTTCCGAGCAGCAATGGGGACGCCCCCATCGCATCTCCTGCGCTGGGGCCCGCCCCATCGCTGCGAGAGAACTAATTAGCATACCGGTACAAACTGGTATTTCGAACGAATCAGCCGATCCGAACAGCATGCACACATTGAAATGAATGGAAGCACCTGGTACTTCCGCTTTGACGCCGGCCGGCCGCTTAACCCCCCGCGTGCCGGCTACGTCCATTCATTTCAATGCATGCGTGCTGTTCGGATCGGCTGATCCGAACAGTACTCGCTCATCTCTAGTAGAATCCCTTTAAAGTGGTTGACAGGGAATTATTTTTTATGGCCTATCCTTGGAATAAGCCATACATATGTAATCTGTGAGGGGCCTGACTGGTGGCCCCAGCATGGATCAGCTGTATGGGGCTGCTTGTAACAGTCATACAATACACAGCTTGGATCTTAAAGCAGTTGGCTCTGTCCCCTGTATAGCGGCCAGGTGCCAGTACTGTAGCTCAGCTCCTTTTGAACAGTGTGCTGAATCCACCAAAAAACACAATATTGGCAAAGCTCTGATGCAGAGTGCAGATCCTAAAATGCAATGCCCAGTAACACCTGAGTCTACAGGCAGGGCTATAGCTAGGAGGTCCCTCACAAACCTCTCTTGCATACAGTCTTCACAAGTGAGGAGGAATAATTCCTATCTCGAGACTACAGAACAACACTTGGCTATCCTAGAGTTGGCTTATGCCAGCCTAATCAAGGGCTCAGTCCACACCTCTTTCTTGCAAGGAGAGCTAGCTCATGCCTCTACTTTCTTCTTCTTCACTGACAGGGAGAGACTAAAACATCTTCTCCTACTTCCTACTCAAGAGTTCTTAAAGGGGTATTCCCACGTCGCATACTCACCAGTCTTCACTGCTGTAAAATCTTCTTTCTTCCTGGTTTCTTGCATCATTTGGTGGGCGGGGGTTTCACATGCAACCTGCCATTTAGCTCCGCCCCCAAATTAGTGTGTAGCTCCGCCCACCCATATTGTTCTATGAAGTACAGGCAGGAGCAACTCCATTCTGTGTTACATACAGAGACTGCCTGTCTCTGCCATAATGAACACAATTGAATTAGCTAGCCTGATAACTGGGAGAACAGAAGACGTTCAGAAATGAAAGCAGCTCCTCTCCCCTATCTGATAGCAGGAAGCTAGGTCAGGTGGTGTAGACACAGGAATAGCTAGAAACACAGGCTGGCTCCCGTGCACTTTGCCCCTCCTCCCTCCCCCCTGAGAGCAGGCAGCTACATTACTTGACTTTTGAGCAGATAAGTCTATGGCTGTGTCAACAATGAATTAAATAAAGTAAGATAGTGGACAAACAAAGCAGTTTTGCTGAAACAGTGTATTTAGGAAAAGTCTTACATCCACATTAACAAGCAGTATAGATAGGATCCTTGTGATGGGACAACCCCTTTAAGTTATAGTTGTACCATCAGCTCTGCCCTCTGCTCCTTTAAAGTCATAATAACATGTTATACACAATGGCAGCAACACCGTACACACAGGTAAATCCATCCTGACAATTTTATAGCGTTCCTAGTGGGACAATAAAGTAACTTTCCAATGGGATTTCAGAACTGAGAAGTAATAAGCCGTCATGGCACTAAAGTAAACTACAATGAATTAAAATCGCATATGCAAACTGTCTCAGAAGCTTCGAGAGGCTCACAAAAAAGGGGTAACCTTCCAGATTTCAAGAAGAGATCGCAAATCTCCTGGGCAGTCATACTAGTAGTCACTTTATCATACCTCCCAACTTTTGAAAAGTAGAAAGAGGTACAAAATTTGCAAAGTTGGCTCCGCCCAGTTTTATGTTGACCGACCATTCTCATTCATTTTTCATGTGCTCCCACACAGTATAATCCTCCTACAGTCACCTGTAAATTATGTCCCCCCTCCATCTCTCCCCCAGTTTCATATACATGCTTCATTTTCCCCTAATTTCATGTCCCCCCCATCTCTGTCCCCAGTTTCATGTTCTCCCCTCCATCTCTGTCCCCAGTTTCATGTCCCCCGTCTGTGCCCCAGTGTCATGCTGTTCTTCCCCCCCTTCATCTGCCCCAGTGTCATGTCATTCTCCCCCCCTTCATCTGCTCTAGTGTCTTGCCATTATCCCCCCTTCATCTGCCTCAGTGTCATGCCATTCTCCCCCTCATCTGCCCCCAGTTTCATGGGCCCCCTACATTATGTTCCACCTTAATGTTTAACCCAAACAAACACTTACACTCACCTTCCATCACTCCCCCGCCGCTCTCTCCGCTCTCTCACTTATACACATAGTTGTAGGCGCGATGTGACGTCATTACATCGCGCCTACAAATACCGGAGCTCAGCGTAAAAGCAGGAGCTGAACTGTGACAGCTCCTGCTTTAAACGCCTATTTATTCAGCTCATCGGTGTCCGTATGAGTTGAAATCGGGACATACCTCCGCGGGACAGGACTCCAAAATCGTGAGTGTCCCGCGGAAATCGGGACGGTTGGGAGGTATGCTTTATATTTATTTGGATACTTTATCTGTTGGTCACATCCACAAAAAAAAAATTGTACCATTGTCCCAGACTCCCCTGACTGAATATTGGCAAATACGATTTACAGGCAGTGGAATAAAATCCGCACACATTTCAGGACATCCTGCAGAAATGTAAATCCAGTAAATACTGTAAATTGCAGAACGTTTGAGAAATTGCAATGGGTAACATTCATTGTAGTTCACTGGAACAAATCTGCTGCAAGGATGCCGTATGATTCAACATATAGCAACAGAGAGGTGTATACAGTATAAGATCAATAGGTTTCCACACTAAAAAAAAAAAAAGAAAAAACACATTCTGCGCTTTTTTTTTTTATTATACTTTACTATACCTGTACAGTTAAAAAATAGGCACAATGCAGAATTGTAAGTTCACTCACCGCATTATTTTTTTTGAGCCTTGCAAAGGTTGAAATCTGCAAGTAAGACCTGCAGCAATAATTGACAGGCTGTGGTTTGAGAGCCGAGACACAAGTCACTTTGCACTGCAGGTTTTAGCTGCAGTATGTCGATGGGATTTATATAAATGAAACTAGGGGTTTACACACAGCTGTTTAATATGGAGTTGTAATATTGCTGATATGGGACTTAACTGAACTGTTTATAGCTTCAATCTTATAGAGGCATAAACACAGAGGGGATCAATAATATTTGTGCAATTGTTTGCACTTTTTTTTTTTTGCATTTATTTTTTTATGCCTCTGCAATCCATGCATCTAACTCACTAAAAAGATCCAATTGCATCAGAAATTTTGCAAAATTCACATTATGGAAATTTGTGATTCCAATGCTGTGAGATATTGTACATTGTGTTTTTATGCTGCCCAGTTGCCCCATTTTGATTTTTTTTTTTTTTTTTAAAGAGGCATTTCATATATGTATTGTAAATGTTACTACAGATAAACCATGTCCACCTTGGAAAAAAGTGACAAGCCCTTCATAAAAGGCTTCAAAATATGTGCAATCACAGCATAAAACTTAAAGGGATCCTAACATTAAAATGTTTTTTTTTTTTCCTGACTAACACGTAGGAATAGCCTTAAGAAAGGCTATTCTTTGCCTACCTTTAGATGTCTTCTCCGCGCCCCCATTCGGTAGAAATCCTGGTTTTCTTCAGTATGCAAATGAGTTCTCTCGCAGCACTGGGGGCGGGCCTCAGCGCTCAAAAAGCACTGGAGGCATCCCCAATGCTGTGAGAGAACTCTTCAGCGACACCTCTATCTTCTTCTGGAACAGCCTCTTCACGCGTCTTCTTCCGGCGCTGGGGGTCAAACTTCTACACATGCGCAGTCGGCTCTGCCATTGGGCCTCAGGCAGAGCCGATTGCACATACGCGCGGCCATTTTTTCATGCACTAAACCCTTAGTCTTTTGATAATCATGGTATACATTTAATTATTAATTATTCACTGGGTTGCTATCATTATTATACCTGCCTATCTGCATAATTTGATCATGTTTGCATACTTTACCACTGGTAATATGACTTCATTGTTCTTCCCCTTCATGTTTTGTTATTTATTTGATGTTATATCCTTATATGTTTTTAGTTTTGGATACTAATAAAAATGTATAGTTTTATATATATATTTGTAGTGTGGTTGTTTTCTCTGTTGATTTTTCATATTGTGTCCCACATCTGTTATGTACTATTGGCCTCTTATTTATTGTGTACATGAGCAGTGAAGCTGAGATGTACTTCTGGCTACATTGGAGCACCTGAGATGAGTCCAATGAGATTGATTAGACTCATCTTTAGACAAGTACTAGCCTCTGCCCGCGACTTCGTCTGTGTGTTGTTGGCGTCGATGATCTGACTATATTCAGCAAATTGCTGCCGTCGATGGTTTGCCTGTTCCGGCGTTTCGGCAGCTCTCAAGCTCTCCTGCTGCTGAACTTGTTCCTCACACCATGCCTGTGATTGTTCCAGCATCTCAGCAGCTCGCTGGGATGACATATAATGAGCGTGTTGTTGGCATTGATAATCCGCCTGCTCAGAATCTGAGATAAGCTAATGCAAGAACAGTTTAATATAGTATGTGAACATAAATTCATAACAGTTGTGAAGCCATGTCATTTACCGGGATAAAAAGTAGCCTATGTGTTAATCGAAGTTACAAACTATCTATGTGCCAAATTTCATTCAAATCCATTCAGCCGTTTTTGCGTGATTGAGTAACAAACATCCAAACACACAAACTTTCAAATTTATAACATTAGTAGGAAGGATAGGATAAGTGTTTTTTAACATGAAGGTGGACACCGGTCAATGTTGAACTGTGGCTTCTTTAGTAGTCATACAGACTGTGCACAGGGCTTTGCTGTGTAACTGAGCTCTAAAGTTGAGAGGACACTGCCGTTTGGGCTAGTTCACACGGGGCCAATGGAGTGGATTTTGACAGCGGATTTCACCTCAAAACCCGCCTCCATACAATGGAGCCCTATGTGAACTGCTAGCGTTTGATTTTTTGCTAGCAGTTTTTTGCTACTAGCAGAAAAAAGAAGCGACATGACCTTTCTTCAGGCGGTTTCTGCCTGAGGAAAGCAATAGAAGTGAATGGGAGGAAAAAACGCACCAAAAAACACGACACGTTTTTTTACAGCCCTTTCACTTTAGGGGAGGGGAAAACCGCCTGGCTTTTTCTGAAGCAGTTTTTACCAAATGCCTCCAGACCAAAATAAGCCAGGTGGTTTTCACGTGTGAACTAGCCCTTAGAGCATGACTCAGGAGACAGATTATCACTATAAAAGCTTGTTACTACTTATTTTAGTACATTTAATACAGCGTATGTATAATATATACATTGTGTTATACTTTTTTCCAATTACTGTGCAGTTGGGAAATTAAAGTAATAAAACATTTGGATGTTTTATTACTGGAAGCTGGAAGCTGCCATAGGTGCGGTCAAAAGGATGTAGTAAGAAATTCCAGAATTGTACATTGTATCTTTTTTGTTATATTAAGGCTGAGTTCACATGGAGTTTTTTGGTCAGGATTTTGAGGCAGAGGCTGCCTCAGATTCCAGACCAAAAAAACGGTAGCAGCGACTGGATGCCGTTGTAGTGCACCGGCATCCAGTTGCAGCACTCTGCTCCAGATTAGGCCAAAATGACTGCCCCTAGTCGGGAGGGAGTGTCTTCAAGCAAATGTCCGAGGCTGAACCTGCCTCAGCATCCGCCTGAAGAATGAGCATGTTGCTTCTTTTTTCCAAGAACCAGAACGGACTTCTCACGGAAAAAAGAAATTATTTAAATGGGAGCCATTCTTCTCCTACCTTTAGATGTCTTCTCCGCGCCGCCGTTTGGTAGAAATCCCAGTTTTCATCTGTATGCAAATGAGCTCTCTCGCAGCACTGGGGGGCAGGCCCCAGCGCTAAAATAGCACTGGGGGCGTCCTCAATGCTGCGAGACAAATCTCCAGCGCCACCTCCATCTTCTTCAGGAATGACCTCTCTGCACGTCTTCTTCCGGAGCTGGGTTCAAACTTCTAGGCCTCGGGCCAAGCTGACTGCGCATGCTCACAGGCCACAAGAAAATGGCTGCTTACTTACTGAAAAAATGTGATTTTAATGGTAGAATCCCTTTAAGTTGAGCTCAGGCAGACTGAATCTGGGCAGAACTGGATGGGATAATAACATTACCCATATACAAGCTGTACTGTATTCAATTTGTAAGGAATATGGCCCATCAATCTCAAATCTTTTACCATTTACCCAGTTGGAGACCCCTGATCTAAAGGAATTAGTTGGTAATCATGATAAGTTGCCTAGACTAGTGATTTTCAACCTGTGGTACATGTACCCCATGGGGCACACCTCAAAGCCCTTAGAGGTACACACACTGACTGAGAGCACTGTCCCCTTTTCCTGATCAGTAAGAATAAACTCTCCCAGAGCATTCGGGTACTCCTAGAAAATAGGGGTGACCTTCTGAAGATTTGGAATCTACCGTGCATGGCGGAAACCTCCTGCATCCACCAGGCTTTCACCAGGCCCAGTATGTAACGTGTTTATGGGGAACTAGGTTGTAACTTTTTCTCACAAGAGAAAACTTGGCTTGTAAAAGTTGATATACAGCTCTAGACAATGGGACTATGATGACTTTATTATATAGGCATTATACAGTACATGGCATATGGGAACCAGGCCAATTTTATTGCCTAAGCACTATGGATGGCATATGGGTACAATGGACAAAACTAATGAAAAGGTACCATGAAGATCCTGGAGGCAGGGTGGCTGCTACTATTATATGGGTACTATAAATAATACTATCCTATAGGCACTAGGGGTAGCATATAAGCAATCCTATCACATAAGCAGTACAGATGGGCACTAATAATTACTAATGGACAATATGGCTGGCATGTGGTAAGAGGGCAGAACAAATGACTGGGTAAAGTAGCATGCATTTATTTCCCATGCTACGGGGAGGAGGAATAATGGTCCTCTAGTACTTGACCCCCCTTTCCACCCAACCCCCCCTTAAAATAACGAACAAGACACACTGCTGGATTTAAAATTTGGCTTATCAGGCCGATTTATTAACATAACCATAATTTTAACATTAACACAAGTACCACCTTCAGAAGGGGGCGGGCGTGACTCGTGGGCGTGACTCCTTATGCCCAAGAGGCCCCACCACAATGCAACCGCTTGCTCTACTCCTTCACGCAGCCCTAGCATCCATAAATCTGTCCCTATAGAATTTAAATGCAACCCTGTCTTGACACATGTGTTCCATGGACGGCTTCTCCAGCATCTGGTGACGTACCACCACCACCCCTCCGTTGCGCACAACAAAACGTGCCACCGCCTTTTTAATTTTTTTTTTTTTATCCGGGCCTTATCAAGCCAACTCGCGGAATGGGCATGCCGTCATACCAATCATGCCACGATGTCCGACCACACTATGATCAAACCCGGAAACTCCTCCATTATGCGCAACATGTCGAACTTTATATCCCTTATCAACTCCCGTGCCAAGCTAACACTGAGGTCATTGCCCCCTATGTGCAAAACAACTACGTGGGGTGGCTGATCCAATCTGCAGTAAAAATTTAATTCTGGCAATACACGACCCCAGACCATGCCCCGCACCCCCCAGCCATCTCATCACTGCAGCATCCCGGGTGAGACCCAACTGACGGCCATCCGGCCGCACATCGGCCTGCAAGGCACCCCAGAACACATAAGAATGGCCAAGGATCCATACGAGGCACGGTCCTGCAACGATATGAAAAGAAAGAATACCACAACAACGTCAACACCGCAAATATCCCCCCCTTCCCCGATCCTACTGGGATATCTACCATAACCACCCACGTTCAAGCATTACCGCAGCAGGTGGGGGCGAATGTAAAGACGGAACCTTTCAGATTCCCATCGCCCAAGGCGCTGGACAATGTCGTCACTCAGACCCCATCGGGACGCCTCTGTAGCCGCCCCAATTCGAAATGAATGTGTCCCAAATTGCTCAGGCGCCTCTCCTACTGCTGCCAATGCCTGCTTAAAGACCGAGACAAACTGGTATCAGGACAAAGCCCCCCCATCCACATGGCACAAAAATGAACCGGGAAAAGACCCCTGTGCAAGAAACGCCAGCACCACTCCCAAAGGACAACACGCACTACCTGGTATCGCAAGCAACACTATCAAGCGACCCCGACCTACTACATCCATCTTGGAACACTGCAAGTGACTCTCGACCCAATCGACAAACGACACATCTCCAAACTGCAAGCCACCTTGAGCCACCACCGAGCAACTAACCAGCTCACCCACTCTAAAGGCCCCAAAGAAAGCCAGAACAAAAGCCGTACGAAAAAGCAACACCTCAAAATCCGAAAAACACTGAACTGCAAACAATGCACCAATCACTCCAACAAAGCAAAAGAGACCGGCCTCCTAGAGTTCCTTTTCCGAACCCCCCGTCGAAACCCTTTTAAAGCCTGACACACGATAAAATCCTTGGTCAAATCCCAAAGACCCTGCAATCGAAAACCAAAAGCCAACCCCGCCATCCGCTGAGACACCACATGCGTGGAGTCGCCAGCTACGAACACCTCACCAATCAATGATACCACCAACCACAACCGCTCCTCATCCGTAAAAAGTCCACCAACTCTCGCGCACGCAGCCTACAATTCTGACCAAACCCGACAGTACCTTGACCAAGTTACTTCTGAGACTACAAGCTCACCGAACACTCCTTCCCTACAGCGGCCGCCTCCGGCACCAACTCCCGAAACCTGTCGTACTGAAATCGAGACAACGCGTCAGACACAGACTTGGACACGCCCAGCACATGGCGCGTCGACACACACACACACATTGAATTCCAGGCAACGCAAAACAAGATGTCGCATTAAAGAAACAACAGGAGGGAACCTGGCAGACTGTGAATTGATGACAAACACTAAAGCGCTACTGTAACAGTTGAAACACACGCGGCGATCCCGCAACGCTGTCCCCCACAGCTCTACCGCCACCACAATAGGGAACAGTTCCAACAAGGCCAAGTTTGAGACCAAACCTGCTGATACCCATTCCTCAGTCCAGGCCCCCACATACCACCGCCCTTGAAAGAAATCCCCAAAACCAGCCGAGCCCGCCGCATCAGTGAACAACTCCAACTCCACGCTACTCACCGCCTGAGACAACCACAGCGTCCTACCATTAAACTGTAAGAAAATGATCCCAAACAACCAAGTCCTCCCTCACTTCCGCCATCAGGCGCACAAAGTGATGAGGCGACCTCACATCGGCCGTCAGTGCCGCCATGCGACGGCAAAAGATCTTACCCATTGGTAATTGAAATTCAATTTTCCAATCAGCGACTGTAAGTCCCACAACCTCACTTTTCGCACCCCTTGCAAGACTTGAATAGTTTTCCTCAGGTCCGCCAGCTTATCTGCTGGCATCCGCGACTCCATGAGCACCGAATCTAATTCTATGCCCAAAAACTTAATCACCGTCGCCGGACCCTCTGTCTTGTCCGGCGCCAACGGGACCCCAAACAACTCAGCCATCCTCTCAACTGTACGCAACAAGACTATGCACTCAGCTGTCCCCTCAGAACCGACACACACAAAATCATCTAGGTAGTGAATGATGGAAGACATACCGGATACGTCCCGCACCATCCTCTCCAGGAAAGAGCTGAACGTCTCCAAGTACGCACATGAAATGGAGCAGCCATGGGTAAACAACAATCCACATACAACTCCTCCTCCCACATGCAACTCAGCAGGTGAAAGCTCTCCGGATGTACCGGCAGCAACCGAAAGGCTGCCTCTACATCCGTCTTTGCCATGAGGGCTCCACGCCCTGCCCCCATCACTAATGCCACTGCCATATCGAAGGATGCATACGATACTGTAGACAGACCTGGATCGAAGCCATCATTAACCGAGCACCATGCCGGAAAAGATAAATGATGAATGAAGCGGAACTTGTTGGGTTCCTTCTTAGGAACCACCCCCTGCGGAGACACCCACAAATTAGGCCACGGAGGGGCCGAAAAGGGGCCCACCATCCGGTCAAGTTCCATCTCCTTCCTCAACTTACACCTGACCAACTCCGGATGCTCCCGCACAGATTTTAGATTACCTGGAGCGAAAAACTGGAGCCGTCGCATCAGACGGGATGTGGAAGCCTTCGGAAAATCCTGCCCCCAATAAAGCCGCTGCCTCCCGATCAGGGTACCTACTTAGAAAAGGACCCATTGCCTCGATCCTCACCGGCGTCCTCCCTCTTCTCAGCAAACTCGCTAGCTTTGCCCTTTCCCTGTTTAAAACATCTACTGAGGGAATGAGTCCCGCCACAACCAGAGCACTCGTGTTTGAAGCGGCACACGGCTCCAAACTTGCATTGTCTGTCATTAAACTGTCAGCAGTACCCCTTATGCTGTGACGCCAGGGATCCAGCCGTTGAGCTAGAACCCCCGGCTCCCCCGCGAAAGGGCTGTGTCGCGGGCGCCGCCATCAATCTCATCCACAAGGAAATATCCTTGTGATCCCACCTAATCCCCGGACACATCACTTTTCGCTGCCTAAACTCATCATAGCGAAGCTATGCAATCCCGCCTTAAACCCGGTATGCCTCACGGATCCCGTCCATATATAACAATGTTCCATCTCCTTCTCTCCAATAACGCCTGGAGCCAGTTCGAGAAGGTGCGTTGTATCTGAGAGTACAGATGCTTCTCCTCATCTTCTTTCTTTGAATCACTGGGCCTAACCTTGTCCAAATTAATTTTTTCCAAAGGAAGCAGGGAAAATATTTCCACATACTCCCCCTTCGATATCCTGTCCCGAACCTCCTGCTTCAAGTGTGCCCCTAGGGGGCCCTCGAAACAAACATATACCGCCCCCTTCGCTTGATCATCTAGCCGCACCATATCCTCCGCTTTTTCTTTCTCTTTCTCCCTTACCAGACCACCACTGCCGACTCCGTCCTAATCGCCCCCCCGTCGGCCGTCTCCGCAGCCCCTGATGCCCCCGTGACCAGCCCCCCCACCACAGACCCTCCCGTGGCCTCACCAGGTCCCAAAGCCCAGGTTACCACCAGGGCCACTAGCCACAGGCGACAAACTACCAGCCACCAACTGCTGCAGTAACCCCATCTGACCCCCCTGGGCCAGGACCCCCCTGGGCCAGGACCCCCCCCCCCCCGCAGAACTACACTACGACCCCCTGGAAGTGTAGGCCACATCGCTGCTCCTGCCGTCCGTAAGGACGCCGGCTCCCGGAACAGGTAGGCCGCAGTCCGTGGGCCTCTCTCCTGCGCTGAGCACGTCCCCCCTGTGTCCGAGGGACCGCCACTCCAGTCCTGACGCCAGATGCAGAGTTAAGGGTGGGAGGAGGCACCCCTTCCTCTGTGCATCTTTGCTGGGCGCCCGGACCCGGAGGGTCCCCTCGGGGGCTCCTTACTTGCCGCTGCACCGCCAACCCATGCTTGCGGGAGTAACGCTCCGGCGGCCTTGACCGCCGAGCACGTGGAACAGGTGGGGAAGCGGAGCCCTCACCCATGGGTCGTCTGAGGGCCTCCACTAGTCAGGTCTCCAGAAGCTGTCCTCCATGTACTGCCTCTGCTGTCCGGACCATTTTTATTATGGCCTCTAAGTCTGCCACTTCGATGATTGACAGCTGCTGAGCTCTGCTATGGCTGTGCTCGCCTTCCTGCACTGACCCCTGCTCCCCCCTCCTCCTGCATTTTAACCCCTCCGTCTCCTCCCACACTACACAAACACTTTTGTTAACCCTTCCGTCCCTAATCCTCCCCCCTTTCATGTGGGCTGCATTCCCCATTGTCTGCAGCCCTCTCTTGTAAAGCACAGCCGGCACTATGAGGCAGGATCTGCCGGCAGGGGGAGCTCTCATGTGCGGTCTCCAGGAATCGCTCTGGCTACGGCACTGTTCAGCACACCCGTTATCTGCACACTAGCCGGCCTCGCTTCCCGTAGAGACTATGGTGGCTAAGCAGAGGATCCGGATGGCAAATGAGAAACACAGCAAAAACATCACACAGAGAGGAAACGTGGCTAAGACCCTGGTGAGAAATGGGGGCTGCCGGCATCATGTGACTGATGTGGGTGCACGCTGGGTGCTGTGTGGTGTGTGCCAGGCTTTGTGTGCATTGTGTCCGCAGGTCACACTATAGGGTGCAGGGTGAGCTGCGGTACCGGATCCTAGAGATAGGGGTGGGGGTGGCTGCCTGGAGGCAGCATGAATGCACTCATATGACAGGGCTGTCATCAGATGGCTGGCCAGCTGTTCACTCAGCCTGCAGGTGCAGTCATGGCATTGGCTGTGATGGGACTTGTAGTTCCACAGCCGACAGAGCTACAGGTTTCCCAATTCTGATAGAGTGTGTATTGATTTTACAAGTGTAGTAGGTGGATCCATTACAGAAATAATGCATGGTGTGCCTCATGGGAGCCCGCACACTATTCATTAGGATCTGCAGCCTGTGTGTCCAGTATCCTCTGTATATACGTATATCACATGGGGGAGCCGTAGGAATCCATATTATAATAATGTCATTGTTACCCATAGCAACCAGTCTGAGTTAGGCCTCATTCACACAGTGTGGCATCCGTGTTATGGCCTTAATATTCATCCTATGGTGATCTCTGTCCGGTTCAGTAGAAACCTGGAAGGTCCAGACCTGACGGCCATAATAAAGATGCTAAAAAGTAGTTCACACATGTGGAATTATTTTACGCCACAGATTCCATGTGTTACTTATAGATTTCATGTGGATTTGGGTTTCCTACAATGTTGCGGTTGTATATTACATCCTTAGGCTGTATTCACACAGAGTAACGCCAGGCGTTTTTTTTGTGTTTTTTGCACATAGCGCCGCGTTAACGCCGGGCAACGCCACCGCAAAATAGCACGGCGTATACGCGGCGTTAACACGGCGCTATGTGCAAAAAACACACAAAAAACGCCTGGCGTTACTCTGTGTGAATACAGCCTTAGGGTGCATTCACACGGAGTAACGTGCCGCGTGATGTGGCATGTATATGGCGTGTGAGACTTTGCATGCCGTAAAAGCTCCCATTGATCTCAATGGGAGCCTGGATCGTATACGCCGCGTTATTTTGCGGCCGTGATTTTGCGGGCCACGTGCATCACGCAGCACGTTACTCTGTGTGAATGCACCCTTAGGGTGAAATCCTAATTGAAATCTGTCTCATCTGCTAGAAAACCTATGGTACACAATGACAGTACTGTGTACGCGCAATGTGATGGTAAACTTCATTTTAGGGAATGGAAGATGAGAATCGCGTCTGATGAAACAAAATGTCTCTAGATTTAAATGGCCATTACATGGCCATACACTTATGATAGCTGTAGGGTGAAGCTTCATTGGGCCATCTTGCCCACTTGGTCAGTAGGTGCAGGTATGCTACATTGGGTGGTTGAGAAAGATGCCACCAGACAATTGCTTATTTCCCTGGAAACTAAGGGATTGTGCAATTGAAGCTCATTACTTTCCATGGGAGAGTTGGGAGGCCCCCATACATATTAGATGGTCAGCATCACCTGTCTGCAGGTTCAGCCAATACATTTCTATTTTGTAAGGCCAGCTTTAGGCTAAGCGCCCACGTTGCAGAAACACAACGTTTTTGTTGCAGATTCTGAGTCAAAGTCAGAAGTGGAATGGAAAAGACAGAGGAAGTTCTTAGACATTTCCCATGTGTTATATCCACTCCTGACTTTTTTGCTCTAAAAAATGCAGCAAAATCTGCAACAAAAAAGACTGCGTTTCTGTAATGTGGGGCTTTAGTTTTAGTCTGTTATTACCTTGAGACATCTCTTAGTCTAGTGTTTGATTGGGTTTTTTGTGTAATATTTTTGTTTTATATACTTATAGGGGTTTCCAAGACTAGTGTTCGTCATTTCATTCTTCGGGCCCGCTTGGGGTCCTGCAAACAGGGTTTCCGCAGGTAACACTTTTTAAGCTGATAGCGTTTACGTTTTTGGGTCCAGAAGAATGGAACCCCAAATGCTAGTTTGAACCTAGCGTGATCAGTATCAGATTGGTAGAGGTCTGATACCCAGCACCTCCACCGATCAGCTGTCTGGCGCACAGTGTGATTGCTCTGTACACTATGTAGTGCCGTGTTGGGCTAGTCTTCCTACAAGGTTGCTTTATTTGCCTTGAAAACAGCATAGTATCTTTCAAGTGTGTGTAATAGATTATCCATTTTCACCTTATAACCCATAGCTGGCAGTCACCTTTCTAGTCCACAGTGGAGGAATCAAACCTGATCTATGGCTGTTATGGGCTGCGGAGCCATATTTCCTCATACAGTCAGTTCTTATTTCTTAAAAGCATCATTTGGTTCAGCTAATACCCTTTAAGATGTGCTATGTGAGTGTGCAGAGATAGTGGGATTCCTGGATCAAGACCTCAATATGTTAGTCAAAGCTAAAAGATACAACACGCCTGGATCTCTGCTCCATTTAGATCTATAGCCGTATTGGATTTTACTGAGTGTTGTCTGATGTCTAGTTTCAGCATAGAGACGTTGGGCAGGAACGTTTTATCTCCCTTGGTAATAACAATGAAATGTATTTGCAGGGCCCTCAGTAATTCGCTTTATATTGGAAAACAATGACTAGAGATGAGCGAATACTAAAATGTTCGAGGTTCGAAATTCGATTCGAACAGCCGCTCAATGTTCGTGTGTTCGAACGGGTTTTGAACCCCATTATAGTCTATGGGGAACAGATGCTCGTTAAGGGGGAAACCCAAATCCGTGTCTGGAGGGTCACCAAGTCCACTAAGACAACCCAGGAAATGATGCCAACACCTCTGGAATGACACTGGGACAGCAGGGGAAGCATGTCTGGGGGCATCTAACACACCAAAGACCCTCTATTACCCCAACATCACAGCTTAACAACTACACACTTTACACACTCAATACCACCTCTCTGACAGTAGGAAAACACCTTGAAACATGTGTATTTGGCACTTGCAGTGAGGAGAGCTTGTCACCAGCAGTGAATTTGGCCCTTGTAGTAAGTTGAGATTGGCACCAACATTTGTTTTGAAAATCAGGGTGGATTGAGCCTCTAACCAGCAGAGTTTGGGCAAATTCATGGTGGAGGGAGCCTCTAAAAACCCCAGTTTGGACCAATTCATGGTGGAGGGAGCCTCTAAAAACCCCAGTTTGGACCAATTCATGGTGGAGGGAGCCTCTAAAAACCCCAGTTTGGACCAATTCATGATGGAGGGAGCCTCTAAACAGCCCAGTTTGGGCAAATTCATGGTGGAGGGAGCCTCTAAAAACCCCCAGTTTGGACCAATTCATGGTGGAGGGAGCCTCTAAAAACCCCAGTTTGGACCAATTCATGGTGGAGGGAGCCTCTAAACAGCCCAGTTTGGGCAAATTCATGGTGGAGGGAGCCTCTAAAAACCCCAGTTTGGGCAAATTCATGGTGGAGGGAGCCTCTAAAAACCCCAGTTTGGACCAATTCATGGTGGAGGGAGCCTCTAAAAACCCCAGTTTGGACCAATTCATGGTGGAGGGAGCCTCTAAAAAACCCCAGTTTGGACCAATTCATGATGGAGGGAGCCTCTAAACAGCCCAGTTTGGGCAAATTCATGGTGGAGGGAGCCTCTAAAAACCCCCAGTTTGGACCAATTCATGGTGGAGGGAGCCTCTAAAAACCCCAGTTTGGACCAATTCATGGTGGAGGGAGCCTCTAAAAACCCCAGTTTGGACCAATTCATGGTGGAGGGAGCCTCTAAACAGCCCAGTTTGGACCAATTCATGGTGGAGGGAGCCTCTAAAAACCCCAGTTTGGACCAATTCATGGTGGAGGGAGCCTCTAAACAGCCCAGTTTGGGCAAATTCATGGTGGAGGGAGCCTCTAAAAACCCCCAGTTTGGACCAATTCATGGTGGAGGGAGCCTCTAAAAACCCCAGTTTGGACCAATTCATGGTGGAGGGAGCCTCTAAACAGCCCAGTTTGGGCAAATTCATGGTGGAGGGAGCCTCTAAACAGCCCAGTTTGGGCAAATTCATGGTGGAGGGAGCCTCTAAAAACCCCAGTTTGGACCAATTCATGGTGGAGGGAGCCTCTAAAAACCCCAGTTTGGACCAATTCATGGTGGAGGGAGCCTCTAAAAACCCCAGTTTGGACCAATTCATGATGGAGGGAGCCTCTAAACAGCCCAGTTTGGGCAAATTCATGGTGGAGGGAGCCTCTAAAAACCCCCAGTTTGGACCAATTCATGGTGGAGGGAGCCTCTAAAAACCCCAGTTTGGACCAATTCATGGTGGAGGGAGCCTCTAAAAACCCCAGTTTGGACCAATTCATGGTGGAGGGAGCCTCTAAACAGCCCAGTTTGGGCAAATTCATGGTGGAGGGAGCCTCTAAAAACCCCCAGTTTGGACCAATTCATGGTGGAGGGAGCCTCTAAAAACCCCAGTTTGGACCAATTCATGGTGGAGGGAGCCTCTAAAAACCCCCAGTTTGGACCAATTCATGGTGGAGGGAGCCTCTAAAAACCCCAGTTTGGACCAATTCATGGTGGAGGGAGCCTCTAAACAGCCCAGTTTGGGCAAATTCATGGTGGAGGGAGCCTCTAAACAGCCCAGTTTGGGCAAATTCATGGTGGAGGGAGCCTCTAAAACCCCCAGTTTGGACCAATTCATGGTGGAGGGAGCCTCTAAAAACCCCAGTTTGGACCAATTCATGGTGGAGTGAGCCTCTAAAAACCCCAGTTTGGACCAATTCATGATGGAGGGAGCCTCTAAACAGCCCAGTTTGGGCAAATTCATGGTGGAGGGAGCCTCTAAAAACCCCCAGTTTGGACCAATTCATGGTGGAGGGAGCCTCTAAACAGCTCAGTTTGGGCAAATTCATGGTGGAGGGAGCCTCTAAACAGCCCAGTTTGGGCAAATTCATGGTGGAGGGAGCCTCTAAAAACCCCAGTTTGGACCAATTCATGGTGGAGGGAGCCTCTAAAAACCCCAGTTTGGACCAATTCATGGTGGAGGGAGCCTCTAAAAACCCCAGTTTGGACCAATTCATGGTGGAGGGAGCCTCTAAAAACCCCAGTTTGGACCAATTCATGATGGAGGAAGCCTCTAAACAGCCCAGTTTGGGCAAATTCATGGTGGAGGGAGCCTCTAAAAACCCCCAGTTTGGACCAATTCATGGTGGAGGGAGCCTCTAAACAGCTCAGTTTGGGCAAATTCATGGTGGAGGGAGCCTCTAAACAGCCCAGTTTGGGCAAATTCATGGTGGAGGGAGCCTCTAAAAACCCCAGTTTGGACCAATTCATGGTGGAGGGAGCCTCTAAAAACCCCAGTTTGGACCAATTCATGGTGGAGGGAGCCTCTAAACAGCACAGTTTGGACCAATTCATGGTGGAGGGAGCCTCTAAAAACCCCAGTTTGGACCAATTCATGGTGGAGGGAGCCTCTAAACAGCCCAGTTTGGGCAAATTCATGGTGGAGGGAGCCTCTAACCAGCCCAGTTTGGACCAATTCATGGTGGAGGGAGCCTCTAAAAACCCCAGTTTGGACCAATTCATGATGGAGGGAGCCTCTAAACAGCCCAGTTTGGACCAATTCATGGTGGAGAGAGCCTCTAAAAACCCCAGTTTGGACCAATTCATGGTGGAGGGAGCCTCTAAACAGGCCAGTTTGGGCAAATTCATGGTGGAGGGAGCCTCTAAACAGCCCAGTTTGGGCAAATTCATGGTGGAGGGAGCCTCTAACCAGCCCAGTTTGGACCAATTCATGGTGGAGGGAGCCTCTAAAAACCCCAGTTTGGACCAATTCATGGTGGAGGGAGCCTCTAAACAGCCCAGTTTGGACCAATTCATGGTGGAGGGAGCCTCTAAAAACCCCAGTTTGGACCAATTCATGGTGGAGGGAGCCGCTAAACAGCCCAGTTTGGACCAATTCATGGTGGAGGGAGCCTCTAACCAGCAGAGTTGGTGGAAATCAGGGTGGAGGGAGCCTCTAACCAGCAGAGTTGTGGGAAAGCAGGGTGGAGGGAGCCTCTAACCAGCAGAGTTGGTGGAAATCAGGGTGGAGGGAGCCTCTAACCAGCAGAGTTGTGGGAAAGCAGGGTGGAGGGAGCCTCTAACCAGCAGAGTTGTGGGAAAGCAGGGTGGAGGGAGCCTCTAACCAGCAGAGTTGTGGGAAAGCAGGGTGGAGGGAGCCTCTAACCAGCAGAGTTGGTGGAAATCAGGGTGGAGGGAGCCTCTAACCAGCAGAGTTGGGGGAAATCAGGGTGGAGGGAGCCTAGTATTAGCAGAATTGTGCAACGCTTATGGTGGATGAGTATGAGGATGCGGAGGAATTGGAGAGGTTGAGTACAGACATGGAGTTTCATGTTGGGGTGCTTTACACAGGTGGGCACAAAAATGAAGGCTCTATCCAGTGGTGGTTCATTTTTATCAAAGTGAGCCGGTCGGCACTCTCAGCTGACAGACGGGTGCGCTTGTCAGTGATGATGCCACCGGCTGCACTGAACACCCTCTCAGATAGGACGCTGGCGGCAGGACAGGACAGCACCTCCAAGGCATATAGGGCAAGTTCAAGCCACAGGTCCAACTTCGACACCCAATACGTGTAGGGCGCAGAGGGGTCGGAGAGGACAGGGCTGTGGTCGGAAAGGTATTCCCGCAACATGCGCCTATACTTCTCACGCCTGGTGACACTAGGACCCTCCGTGGCGGCACTTTGGCGAGGGGGTGCCATCAAGGTGTCCCAGACCTTAGACAGTGTGCCCCTCGTTTGTGTGGACCGGTGAGAACTTGGTTGCCTACTGGAGGAACTGCCCTCCCTGCCGCCAATGTCACATGCTGGAAACATCTCCATCATATTCTGCACCAATTGCCTGTGGCAAGCATTGATGCGATTGGCCCTCCCCTCTACCGGAATAAAAGACGAGATGTTGTTTTTATACCGGGGGTCAAGGATAGCAAAGATCCAGTACTGGTTGTCCTCCATGATTTTGACAATACGCTTGTCGGTTGTAAAGCACCCCAACATGAACTCAGCCATGTCTGCCACAGTGTTAGTTGGCATGACTCCTCTGGCCCCACCGGAAAGTTCAATCTCCATTTCCTCCTCATCCTCCATGTCTACCCATCCGCGCTGCAACAATGGGACGATTCGAAGTTGCCCGGAAGCCTCCTGTATCACCATCACATCATCGGACAACTCTTCTTCCTCCTCCTCCTCCTCCTCCTCCTCCTCCATTAAACGCAGTGAAGCGGACAGATGTGTGGACCTACTCTCCAGCTGTGACGGATCGGATGCTATCCCTAACTCCTCTGTGTGATCTGAGTTATCCCTGATGTCAATCAGGGATTCTCTCAGAACACACAAGAGCGGGATTGTAAGGCTCACCATCGCATCCTCAGAGCTCACCCTCCTTGTGGACTCCTCAAAGACCCGTAGGATGTCACAAAGGTCTCTCATCCATGGCCACTCATGGATGTGAAACTGAGGCAGCTGACTTTGTGGCACCCTAGGGTTTTGTAGCTGGTATTCCATCAAAGGTCTCTGCTGCTCAACCACTCTATTCAACATCTGAAACGTTGAGTTCCAGCGTGTGGCGACGTCGCACAAAAGCCGGTGTTGTGGCACATGCAGGCGTTGCTGGAGAGATTTTAAGCTAGCAGCGGCTACTGTCGACTTGCGAAAGTGGGCGCACATGCGCCGCACTTTCACCAGTAGCTCTGGAACATTGGGGTAGCTCTTTAGGAAACGTTGCACCACTAGGTTGAAGACGTGGGCCAGGCATGGAACATGTTGGAGTCCGGCAAGCTCCAGAGCTGCTACCAGGTTCCGGCCGTTATCACAAACGACCATGCCTGGGCCCAGGTGCAGCGGCTCAAACCATATTGCCGTCTCATCGAGGAGGGCATCCCTCACCTCGGAGGCAGTGTGCTGTCTGTCCCCCAAGCTGATCAGCTTCAGCACAGCCTGCTGACGTCTACCAACGCCAGTGCTGCAACGTTTCCAACTCGTAGCTGGGGTCAATCTAACAGCGGAGGAGGAGGCGGTGGCAGAGGAGGAGGCGGTGGCGGAGGAGGAGGCGGTAGAGGAGGAGGAGGAGGGGGGTGTTCTTCTCGTGTCCCTGCCAGGAATGTTAGGCGGGGAGACGAGGTACACCGGGCCAGTTTGGGAAGCAGTCCCAGCCTCAACTACATTCACCCAGTGTGCCGTCAGTGAAATGTAGCGTCCCTGTCCGCATGCACTTGTCCACGCGTCGGTGGTCAAGTGGACCTTTGTGCAAAGCGCGGAACTAAGGGCCCGCCTGATGTTGAGTGACACGTGCTGGTGCAAGGCGGGGACGGCATACCGGGAGAAGTAGTGACGGCTAGGGACGGCATAGCGAGGTGCCACAGTTGCCATCAGGTCCAGGAAGGCGGGAGTTTCAACAAGCCGGAACGCCAACATCTCCTGGGCCAGCAGTTTAGCGATGTTGGCGTTCAAGGCTTGCGCGTGTGGGTGGTTAGCAGTGTATTTCTGCCGCCGCTCCAATGTCTGAGAGATGGTGGGTTGTTGTAAAGAAGCGCCTGATGGTGCCTTTGATGGTGCAGGAGAAGGAGATAAGACAGGAACAGGGGAGGATGAGGGAGAAGTCAACAAAGTGGCGGAGGCAGATGAAGTGGTGTCCTGGCTCGTCCTCTGGAGTGCATCGCCAGCACAGTCAGCAGTGGCAGTGGCAGAGGCAGTGGCAGTGGCGTGAACGGCAGGCGGCCTTTGTCCTGCCGTTGCTGCCTGCCACTGATTCCAGTGCTTGGATTCCAAATGACGGCGCATTGAAGTGGTGGACAGGTTGCTCTTCTCAGAGCCCCTAATCAATTTCGAGAGGCAAATTGTGCAGACAACACTATATCTGTCCTCGGCGCATTCCTTGAAAAAACTCCACACCTTCGAGAAACGTGCCCTCGAGGTGGGAGTTTTTCGGGGCTGGGTACGAACTGGAACATCTTGGGAGATTCCGGGTGTGGCCTGGCTTCGCCTAAGCTGCTGACCTCTGCCTCTAGCTACCCTTTTTGGTGCTGCACCTGCCTCAACATCCACACTACTTTCCCCGCTTGACATCCCCCCTGTCCAGGTCGGGTCAGTGTCCTCATCATCCACCACTTCCTCTTCCAACTCCTGTCTCATCTCCTCCTCCCGCACAATGCGCCGGTCAACTGGATGCCCTGACGGCAACTGCGTCACATCATCGTCGATGAGGGTGGGTTGCTGGTCATCCACCACCAAATCGAACGGAGATGGAGGAGACTCTAGTGTTTGAGCATCTGGACACAGATGCTCCTCTGTTAGGTTCGTGGAATCGTGACGTGGAGAGGCAGGTTGAGGGACAATGAAAGGAGCGGAGAACAGCTCTGGGGAGCAGGGACAGTTGGGGTTATTGTTCTGTGAAGCTTAGGAATTTTGGGAGGAAGGAGGACAAGACTGTTGGGTAATAGGAGGAGAGGAGGCAGAGTCTGACTGGCTGCTGGACAATGTGCTGTAAGCGTTCTCTGACAGCCATTGCAAGACCTGTTCCTGGTTCTTGGGCCTACTAAGGTTTGTACCCTGCAGTTTAGTTAATGTGGCAAGCAACCCTGGCACTGTGGAGTGGCGCAATGCTTGCTGCCCCACAGGAGTAGGCACGGGACGCCCTGTGGCTTCACTGCTACCTTGCTCCCCAGAACCATTCCCCCGACCTCGCCCACGGCCTCGTCCACGTCCCTTTCCGGGAGCCTTGCGCATTTTGAATTCCCAGTTAGAAATTGGCACTATATACCAGTAGCAAAAATTGTGGGTGCACGTAACCCCAATATATTCTTTGAATTCCCAGTCAGACAATGGCACTATATACCAGTAGCAAGAAATGAGGGTATTTATAACCCCAATATATTCTTTGAATTACCAGTCAGAAACTGGCACTATATGGCAGTAGCAAGAAATGAGGGTATTTATAACCCCAATATATTCTTTGAATTCCCAGTCAGACAATGGCACTATATACCAGTAGCAAGAAATGAGGGTATTTGTAACCCCAATATATTCTTTGAATTCCCAGTCAGACAATGGCACTATATACCAGTAGCAAGAAATGAGGGTATTTGTAACCCCAATATATTCTTTGAATTCCCAGTCAGACAATGGCACTATATACCAGTAGCAAAAATTGTGGGTGCACGTAACCCCAATATATTCTTTGAATTCCCAGTCAGAAACTGGCACTATATGGCAGTAGCAAGAAATGAGGGTATTTGTAACCCCAATATATTCTTTGAATTCCCAGTCAGACAATGGCACTATATACCAGTAGCAAGAAATGAGGGTATTTATAACCCCAATATATTCTTTGAATTCCCAGTCAGACAATGGCACTATATACCAGTAGCAAAAATTGTGGGTGCACGTAACCCCAATATATTCTTTGAATTCCCAGTCAGACAATGGCACTATATGGCAGTAGCAAAAATAGTGGGTGTATATAGCCCCAATTCTATTGCTAGGGGACTTGCAGTGTATTTCTGGGGTGAAGGTGGGGGGGCACACCGTTGGAACGGGTATCGGGGGTATATATCGGGTATACGGGAATACACTGTCAGTGTATTCCATTCAGGATCCTGGGAAAGCTGGGTTGCGGCGATTGAGCCCGTCAGTGCCACGTTACACTGACAAGCTTCTCCCTGGAATTGAAGTTATATGTAAGCCCAATATATTCTTTGAATTCCCAGTGAGACAATGGCACTATATGGCAGTAGCAAAAATAGTGGGTGTATATAGCCCCAATTCTATTGCTAGGGGACTTGCAGGGTATTTCTGGGGTGAAGGTGGGGGGGCACACCGTTGGAACGGGTATCGGGGGTATATATCGGGTATACGGGAATACACTGACAGTGTATTCCATTCAGGATCCTGGGAAAGCTGGGTTGCGGCGATTGAGCCCGTCAGTGCCACGTTACACTGACAAGCTTCTCCCTGGAATTTAGCTCTTACAAGAGCTGTTGTGGTTGTCTTCTCCTTCCTATCCTAGCCTGTCCCTGCCTACCCAGAATCTAAGCCCTAGCTAGCTGGACGGAAACCTCCGTCCTCGGTGAATTGCAAGCTCAGAATGACGCGAACCTGGGCGGCGCTGTTCTTTTAAATTAGAGGTCACATGTTTTCGGCAGCCAATGGGTTTTGCCTACTTTTCTCAACGTCACCGGTGTCGTAGTTCCTGTCCCACCTACCCTGCGCTGTTATTGGAGCAAAAAAGGCGCCAGGGAAGGTGGGAGGGGAATCGAGTAATGGCGCACTTTACCACGCGGTGTTCGATTCGATTCGAACATGCCGAACAGCCTAATATCCGATCGAACATGAGTTCGATAGAACACTGTTCGCTCATCTCTAACAATGACCTAAAAAGGTTTCGTCCACACCAGGCATTTAGACAGCAACAAGTGAGACAGGACAACATATAAAGACAATAAAGCATGCAATAAAAAAGACAGGCTATTTCTCCTATTGTGCTTATATCATTCCAGTAATAGAATCTTGTCGATACCGCTGACAAAACTTTATTAGTTTCAACAAGTAAAAACTCTTTACATTTTACAGTCACACTGCTGTTTACTACCATGTAGTCATTTTATAACTTAGTAATACCTGTTCTGGAGCCCTGATATTTGCAACATTTTAAGGCAGTATTTCCCAAACTTTTCAGACTCTGGGCACCCCCACAAAACAATTTTTATCAAAGACAAAAAATGACTGTTTAGATATGTTTTTTTTTTTTTCCTTTTCTTTTTTTTAACTCAGTTTTTGAATTTACAGTTGGAACATAAATTTGTTTAGAAAAGTTCACTGATAATGTCTAGAGATGAGCGAGTACTGTTCGGATCAGCCGATCCGAACAGCACGCTACATAGAAATGAATGGAAGCACCTGGTACTTCTGCTTGGACGTAGCCGGCCGCTTAACCCCCCGCGTGCCGGCTACGTCCTTTCATTTCTATGCGAGCGTGCTGTTCGGATCGGCTGATCCGAACAGTACTCGCTCATCTCTAATAATGTCCCCAGTGGCTCCCACATTCTAGTTGTGGCATATAAAAAAGAAAAAAAAAAAGGAACACTTGCGCATCTTTGTTCCCTGGGAGCTCTGCTGCTCTTGTCTGAAGCTCAATGCACTGGGTATTCACCAGGCATCACTAGCAGATGTCTGAGTGTCAGAGCAGAAATAGCCTCCTGCTCTAACCTTCTTGTGATAGAAGATGTGCACCCTTTTCTCTTCGGACTGCTGTGGCATCTCTGCCACATATCAAAAGAAAGCATTGATGAAGGTATGTCACCTAGGAAACGATCATTATCAAGGATGATGGGGCTACTGCCCCCTGTAGGTTCACTTACTCCAAGTTACACTGATGCATACCTTGATTTTAAAGGGAACACTGTCATGGCAAAATAAACACAGTGGAAACTGCACTTATTCTTCTTAATGATTGTGTTATAACAATTACAACGTTTCGGGTTAGACACCCTTCGTCAGGCAAGTACAAATAAGTTAGAAGTTTATAGGTAGTGATCAGTCGGTGGTTATTAGATGAGTTGCTTGGTTTTGAGCCCAGTTGCTATATTATGTGGAGCAGTTAGTCATACACCAGAAGTATAGGCCTTGAGACAGATGTTTTCAGGCAATGTCCTGTCAAGTTTGGGTAGGTAGCCAATTTGCATTTTCAGGTAATGACCAGAGTTTGGTGTATTGCTGTAGCAGGGTTTGATTTATCCTCGGTCTAGGCTGTGAGTTAAACATACAAACTCCTGGATTTGGACCCAGGACTCCAGCACTACAAGGAAACAGTTCTAACCACTGAGACATGACTAATATGGCTACTTGTGGCAATGTGTATATTTAAGCAGAATATGGTCCAGGGGCACAATTAAAGGGTTTTTCCCACAAAAGAAAGTTATCCTTAGGATAACTTAGGATAGGGCATAACTTGCAGAGTGAGAGTTGGACTGCTCAGACCCCCACTGATCAGGAAAAATTGGGATAAAGGTCTTGAATAGTGTGGTGGTCAGGGAACGTGCACACCACTACATTAAAGGGATTCTATCAGTAGAATCCCATTTTTCTGACTAACATGTAGGAATAGCCTTAAGAAAGGCTATTCTTCTCCTACCTTTAGAAGTATTCTCCGCCCCGCTGTTCGGTAGATATTCCCAGTTTTCTTTGGTATGTAAATGAGTCTCCTGTGCTGCGAGAAAACTCTCCAGCGATGGCCTCTGTCTTCTTCTGGCACACCTCTCCGTGTAAGCGGCCACAAGAAAATGGTCATAGACACGCAAAGCCAACTGTGCATGCGTCACATTTAAATCTAGAAGAAACTATCGGAAGAAGACATCGCGGGGAGGCGTGCCTGAGGAAGACAGGGACTGTTGCTGGAGAGTTTTCTCGCAGCACAGGGGACGCCCCCAGTGCTGTTTGAGCGCAGGGGACCAACCCTAGTGCTGCGAGAAAACGTATTTACATACTGAAGAATATTTAC
The DNA here is from genome assembly GCF_031893055.1 of Leptodactylus fuscus. Taxonomy (NCBI): domain Eukaryota; kingdom Metazoa; phylum Chordata; class Amphibia; order Anura; family Leptodactylidae; genus Leptodactylus; species Leptodactylus fuscus. Next base: position 212,543,609 of record NC_134266.1, read on the forward strand.
CGAACAGCGGGGTGGAAAAGACATCTAAAGGTAGGAGAAGAATAGCCTTAAAAATGGGATTCTAATGATAGAATCCCTTTAATTTAATTTCAGTGGGTGTGCCAGAGATAGGGGTGGTGAGCACACTGCCCAATCACCACTCCATTCAGGATAGGAGATGAAAGTTTCCCCTTCTACTGATCAGTGGGGTCTGAGCTGTTGGACCCCCACTAATTTGCAAGTTATTTCCTATCCTATAGATAGTGGATAAGGCCTTATGCACACAACCAGTGTGCAGGTCAAGGTTCTGCCAATGAGTGGTCTGATGCTCCACCCTGACCCAATAATTATAAAGTGGGTCCTATCCTGCTGCATGGCATCAGAACATAGACCCCCCTCCCACTGATGTCGATGAGAGACAGATGGCACTCATATCATCCGAGTGCATTTTGCTATGAAATCTGCTATAAAAGCCCCACTCAGCCTATACAAAGTCATATACATGTGGCCTAACTATTGTGTGAAATTCCCTTTAGTGTAAGGCCCACGTAGCGTCCTACAACAAAAAAGAGCCGTGGGAAAAAATGAGTTTTTTCCATAGCACTATTCACAGAAAGTCGGCAGAGGTTTTGATGGTTTTGGAAATTGCAGCATGTCCATTGCATGTATCTTTACACAATGTGGAGATAGGATTCACTAGAATCCCTTCCACTTTGCTGTGACTTGAAAAAAAATTGAGGCATTTACGCCACGTGGGGCCCCAGTCTCAAGCAGTACAGATGCCTTGACCTGCTTAACAAGCTCCATCATATGTATAGAGCATTACTCTGACACATACAGCATCCGATAGAGTGTGCCACAATGTGTCCTGTCAGATGCATACAGAACATGACCGTAAATAGGCTCCACGCATCACTATGGCAGGCCTATTACAGCCAAGGGCATTAGGCCTTTCATTAGTCTACAAGTGAGATCCAGATTACAGCCTGTCATGGATTGGCCTATGGCCTGAATCCTGTTGGATCACTTCAGCAACCAAAACCATGAGAAATTGTGTGCTGAATTTCAGTGGTCCTCAGCCTTTGCCTTTACATTTATTTCTTAATATACATCATTGCAGCATTTTTAGGCTATATTCACATGTGCGTTATAGGTTCTGTTGGGAGGCTCTGCCACAAATTCTGTCTAAAGTTGTGGACAAAAGGTACCGCATGCAGTACCCATTGGGCTCCATTGTGATCAATGGGATATATCAGAATCTATTTGTTTCTGTCATATGACAGATTCGTCTCCATGGGGATTTCCATTTTCGCAGTTCCTACAATGGAACAGAAAAACCGAAATCCCGATGGAGACGTGAATAATTGTATCGCTTTCTTATGCTTATTCTTATTGCTTCTTTTCTTTTGCTATCAGCCCTTCCTTTCAGATTATTATTACATAGCCAGTTGACCATTAAGACTAAGTTCACACATGAATTACGTGTGGCGTAACTTGGTCCGGAAAAAAGAACGCTAGCGGTCTCCATAGATCACCATTGTGAGGGGGCGGATTATGACGTGGATTCTGCGCCCCTCTGTGCCTGTGTGAACGGACCCTAAGATATATTTGTGTCATTTACATGTTCTATCCATATTGGAGTTATAATACATTTGTATAAGTATAACCAAGGCTGTGGAGTTGGGGCCTGTTTTTGTTAGTGTTAGGAAAAGAGCTACCATTTCCAAAACTAGCTTCAAAATAAAATGATGAATTATTGTACATTATATTATACAGTTATTGATATTGTATTAGATATAATTTGGTTAGATGTATAGTTTATTCCATATTTATTCTCCTAGGAATAAGAATTAGAAGAGCTTTACTGCTGCTGCCTGACCATGGCTGTACGCCATTTATGAAGGAGCTGGAGTAAGATATGGGCTGTGGAAAAATAGAGGAATCTTAGTCTGTTGGTTTGGCCTACCAACTCTACAGTCATTCTTAGAACTACAAATATGTTGGTGTATTTTTAAAGGGGCTCTTCATGATTTTATGAAATTTATCGGATAGGCCGTAAATATCTGATCAATGGGGGTCGACCTATATCTCCCAAATGGATTATGTGTTCGGAGGGCCTCTAGCAGGTCTGTGTGCTATACAGTGCACAGAGCCGGAAGACGTTGGCTTTCTACCTTTCATAGTGGGAGCCGAGGTGCAGTACTTGCACCTGACTATTATAAAGGTCGCTGTTTTTTGTAAGGGGGCCAGCTGTCGACCAGGCACCAATCAGATATTTATGACCTATCCTTCATAAAAAAAATAAATAATTCTTGAACATCTCTTTTGAATTGAACATTTTTGGATTATCTTTTAGAGGGTGGCAATAGTTATATAACGGAATATTACTTGTAATATCACATTTTGTATTTTATTAATAAATTATTTTTATTTGCTTGTTTGTTCATGTGTAAAATAAACATTATTGCGGTGTGATTTGTAACTGTTGATAAATCATATGTCCAGTCTCCTTTTCTATAGCAATACGTAATGTGATTTGTACCCTAGTATCAGTAAAACATTCAACTGACTGCAAGTCCTCAAGTTGTTGTCCTCCTTTGTCAAGTTGTTAAACATTATAGCCATCCATTTAGAGAAGACCTTTCACCATCTCTATCAAATCCAACTTATTGCATCCTTCAATAGGTGCAGCTGCACTGATTCTGGCACAGTTAGGATTTTTTCTCTAGCCCCCACCATTCCTGAGCAATCATTGCTATTAGTTTCAGCACAGTTATGCTGTGTACTCTCAAGTGAGCGGTCCCTGTCTGTCTGCTGTAGTCCAAGACCGCCCACCTGACAGTAGAGAGCATATGCTGAGAGTAACAGAAATGATTGCTAAAGAATGGTGGGGGCTAGAGAGAAAATTCCAACTGTGCAAGAATCAGTGGAATAGGGACTATTGAAGGATGCAAAGAGGTGGAATTGGTGAAAGGTCCTCTTTTATGGCTATATTTGTCTGAAGGAAAACTGGAGGATGATCATTATAGATTACAAGAAATAACGTTCACTTTTTCAGATGTGAATGGTCTGGTTTTACAGTTCTATTGAGCAGAGATGATGTGTTATTGTATGTATAGATAAGTGAGAACTGAGATCTCATGGCTATTATAGATCTGTAGATACTTCTTATGGTGCTTTTCCGAGAAAAAAGATTTTTACATGTTCTATTGTATGATGAATTGTGGCAGTTTTTTGCTTTATATGACATACAAAGAAACATGTAAAGATTTCATACAGAATCCGTTCTGCAAAATTCTGCTTCTATTTAAAACTGAGCCCATAGAGTTACAGTACAGATCCATAGCAGTCTTCTTAATACAGCCACGTGCAAAAACACTAAAGCTGTGTTTCTACTCTAGTGTATCGCACCACCAGGTCGTGATCTGAACAGATTCCTCAGAGAGAACACCTGTACCAATACACGTGCAATTCTATGATTTTGAAACATGACCGGTTGGGGGTATTTAGCGATAGGAGTTAAGAAATCCAGCTGGACAGGAGATGTAATGGGGCCTTTGGTTACAGCTTTCTCACGAACAACTATAGATAGTTGAATACAATTATTAACAACTTGACAGAAGAAGGCGAATGGTTTTCTATTTACTGGGTGTTTGCCAGAAGAAGTGATGATCAATACATACATAATGGTAGTATAGTAGACATGTTTAACACTTTGTATGACATAGACAGTCATTTTTACACTCAAATTAAATTGTAAATTCTTTTTTCCACATTTTAGAGACCACAAGAAGAGAAATATCCTGTAGGACCTTGGCTACTGGCACTGTTTGTTTTTGTTGTCTGTGGATCAGGTATGAACATCAAGCAAATACAGACGTAAGAACAATGTAGAATAAGCATTAGCTGTCAGTGGTAATTGACTTTCCAAACCATATCATATATCTGAGACCATCAGCTAAATAAGGTTATCGTACGTGTGACAGCAGAAATATGGGTATGGTGGTTCCCATCTCTTGCTTCCCAGTAAATTATTCCAAACTATTATCTTGTTCATTCAGACTTGGAATATATACATGTGATGATAATTTTATACATTTATGCTTTGTTTTTGAGTTCCCCTTTATATAAAGACTGAAACTTTACTCTGTGGGACATTCTGTGCTTAGGGTTGAGCTGATGTAAAGTGAGCAAATATGGTGACTGCAGTAATGTACAGTATATCCTATATAGAATTCTGCTGTGTATGACAGGACATCATAAAAACATTGATGGGGTTAAGCTATACCCAACAGGAGGCTTAAAAACGTTTGTGTATGGGAGCCTGTGACAGCATGCAAATTGGTCTTTGGTCCGCTTTCTCTTACAGTTGTGCTAAAAAGTTTACATACCCCGGCAGAGTTTTTTTTTTTTTTAACAAAATATGAGTGATACCACAAAATTTTTTTCTCCACTCATGGTTAGTGGTTGGTTGGAGCCATTTATTGTCAAATTTCTTTGTTTTTTCTTTTTAAATCATAATGACAACCAAAAACATCAAAATGACCCTTTTCAAAAGTTCACATACCCTGGTGATTTTGGCCTGATAACATGCCCAGAAGTTGACACAAAGGGGTTTGGATGGCTACTAAAGGTGACTTTCTGGGATCCAGACAGACTGTTGCTTCTATCTTCCAGCTACTGATATTTCTGGAGTTTGAGTCATGGGGAAAGCAAAGGTACTGTCACCGGATCTACGGGAAAAGGTGGTTGAACTGTATAAAACAGGAAAGGGATACAAAAAGATATCCAAGGAATTGATAATGCCAGACAGCAGTGTTCACACTGTGATTAACAAATGGAAACTCAGGGGCTCTGTAAAAAACAAACCACGGTCAAGTAGACCAACCAAAATTTCGACCACAACTGCCCGGAAAATTGTTGGGGATGCAAAGAAAAACCCAGACATAACATCAGCTGAATCCAGGACTCTGAAAACTATCGGTGTGGCTGTTTCAAGATGCACAATAAGGAGGCACTGGAAGAAAAATGGGCTGCATGGTCAAGTGGCCAGAAGAAAGCCATTACTGCGCAAATGCCACAAAGATTCTCACTTTCAATATGCCAAGCAGTACAGAGACAAGCCTGAAAACTTCTGGAACAAGGTAATTTGGAGTGATGAGACAAAAATCGAACTTTTTGCCCACAAGCATATACATTACATTTGGAGAGGTGTCAACAAGGCCTATGATGAAAGGAACACCATTCCTACTGTAAAGCACAGAGGTGGATCACTGATGATGTGTGAGCTTCAAAGGCACAGGAAACTTGGTCAAAGTAGAAGGAAAGTTGAATGCAGCAGGTTATCAGCAAATACTGGAAACTGAAAATTTGCACTCATCAGCCAGGAATCTGCGCATGGGACATACTTGGACGTTCCAACATGACAACGATACAAAACACAAGTCCAAGTCGACCTGTCATTGACTATAGCAGAAGAAGGTTCTGGAGTGTCCATCTCAGTCTCCTGACCTCAATATCATTGAGCCACTCTGGGGAGATCTCAAACGCACAGAACATGCAAGACAGCCCCAGAATTTACAGGAACAAGAAGAATGGGCAGCTTTACCATCTGAGAAAATAAAGATCCTCATCCACAACTACCACAAAAGACTTTAAGCTGTCATTGATGTTAGAGGGGGGAATACATGGTATTAAGAACTGGGGTATGTGAACTTTTGAACAGGGTCATTATGATTTAAAAAGAGAAAACACAGAAGTTTGACAATAAATGGCTTCACCCGACCACTAACCATGAGTGGAGAAAAAGTTTTTGTGTTCTCATTCATATTCTCTGAAAAAAAAGGCCAAAAGACAAAAAAAATCCACCGGGGTATGTAAACTTTTTAGCACAACTTTATATTTAGAAAAATGTACAATGGACAAAGACGTGAATGGAAAATGAAATACATTAGTTCAATCTACCCTGAGCATGTCTGTTTATAGGACATAGCAGACAAAATAGTACTGGAAAAGATTCATAAAAACTACAGTATCTGTAACAAGTAAGAGTAAATGTTGCAGGGTTTTATCTTCTGGGCAGAACTACACAGAAAATCTGAAGTGGTTGCATAGTGAGTATATACTTGGAAGGAATTACTCCAGGAGATGTTTCTGACATTGAATCACTCCTTGTATGGAGTATGTATGGAGTGTGTCAATTCATCCAATAACAGTAGTTTAGATCTTCTCCCAAACATTGCCATTTTCACTGTGGCATTCTATGTAGACTAAGACGTTTTAGTGGCTTGTAATCCAAGAATAATATCAGTTTCCAAAGTTGTATGACTTTACAGATAACTCTACTTATACTAGAAGATCTTGCTGACATCATTTTATGTCAAAGCAGCATTTATCAGGGACCCGCAGGAGATGTAAGCAGAGATCTTGATTCTACTTTGTTTCTTATATTGAACCATATATAGCATATAATAAACATATATCAATAACTTTGACTGTGTGTTTGGAGGCATGTTACTATTAATGAAAATACCCCTTTAATTATACTATGTATTTGGTATTCAAGGGAATGGTGGTATGGATTGACCAGATTTCTGGTGTAAATGATGATAAATGGGCTGGGCAGAGCTGACAACCCCTCTTTAGGAAAGCGGCGAAGGCAATGCAGATTTTAAAAAGGCACAATTAAAATTGTGACACTTCATGCCTTGTAGGCCAGAAAAGTAGTGTATAAGACATAATAAATGTGCCCTAATATTTTTAGCATACAATTGTAACCAGTTTAGCAAACTGAACATACAATGCTTAGCCAGAGAGCTTAGGGCTGAGTTCAAATGGGTTTTTTTGGTCAGGATTTTGATGCAGAATCTGCGTCAAAATCCTGCTCAAAAAATGCCTCCCATTGAAATCAATGGGAGCCAGTCATTGCCGACTGCACTGGCATCCAGACGCAGCTAGCCGTTTTTTGGTCCAGAATCTGAGGCGACTTCTGCGTCAAATTCCAGACCAAAAAACCCCATCTGAATTCAGCCTAACAAACCAGAATGTTCTCTACATCTCTTTACCTATGTCAGGTTGGGCACCAGGTGAGGGTCTGTTATTTTTCAGGTGTTACTGTATGTACCTCTTAGGACCCCTAAAAAACTCCTGTTATTATAGGAAGTAATTTAAAGCTTCTAGCAGCTGTTTCTGAGGTATACGTGGAAGGATTTGCTATATGTATATTAGTTATCTAATTATGTTTCTTTAATTGTCATATTTTCACATTTTGGAAACAATTACTATGGTTTTAACTTACAATGGTCATAGTGAAAACAATTCATATTGGAACTTGATGGACACCGTATACTTTCTCCTGTGTAAGATCCACTCCTGGATTTATCGCACAAATGCTTATCCACAGTACTACCATACATAGTACTGTGTTACAGTGGTCTCAGGATATGTATGGGTGTAAATATGCTGTAGAGGGAATCATATGTAACAATTGTGAGAAAGTGGTCATTTTGTATGGGAAACCGGTTATAGAAGACCCATTCTCCCAATCGGTGAGGGTCCCAGAGTTGAGAATTATTAAGTTCTCTACTCTATCATGTACAGTTGGTCAGTAGATTTTATTTGTCTAGCTGGTTCTTTTTATGTAAAAGGGTTGTTCTTAAAACAAAAATGGATAAAAGGTTGGGAATTGTATAAAGTAAAAAACAAACATATTGACTACACACTGGCATAATAAGCATATCAGTAGAAAACAAGGCAAGTAGGCAGTGGTAAATTTCTTGGCACATTGGCTGCCTGAGACCTGTGATATCATACAGATGAATGAATGCCCAATATAACTGCCACAGATGTTTACATGCTGAATGAGCTTGTACATTACAGTCCGTATACATGCCAGGTACATGTCACATTAGAGCAGATAGCTTCCCTGAACAATCTATGCAATGTTCACGGTCCAAAAGTGCTGCAATATGACAGCTAACTGCTATAAAAGCTCATGCCAAGTGCAGATTTATCCAGCATGTAGCTGCCAGGTCTTTCTATTGTTGCTACACTGCCTCGACTCAATATCATTTATCAGATCACTGCATTTTAATGAGACCTGCCAAACTCTATATGTTCTCAAAGTCCATGATTTTCCACAAAGGCTGGAGACTTCTATATTTTTTTTCAGCCCCTGATGATCTACAGTGTCAGTAATATTGTGTTGCTGAGCTACATCTGTGGACATATTATCCTTGTGTATACTGGTTTATAGTCAGTATGAGAGTGAGTCGCCAGTTGTCTCTGGGCTGTGCCGCCATCCAGGTTATGTGCTACTGAGTGTGGAGGAGAGGAATAGAGGGGAGTGGCAGCGATACAAGGGGACATATGGGAATTGTAGTTTGGCAAGCTGCCAAGCCAGCCTAGCTGTTAGGTTTCTGAACATGAAGTAAACAGTAGAGGCGTGGGCATATGATGGAAAGACGACACCATTATAGTGACAATGTGGCTTTATACATATCTAAAAAATTCATCATTTAAGTCAAAATCATACTGAGGAAAGAGCCCCTTTAATATAGCATGTGAGGGAGCGGCACAATATATACAATATAGAGAGCTGTGTGTAGGTGAACCTATCGTAGGAGAGGGGGCATTCATGGACTATAATGGAGTCCAGAAAAATGCAAAGAGAAAAGTCCTGTGGAAGTCAACTGTGTTCAGGGACGGAAACCTGGATGTCGTTAAAACACTAGTGTGAATGTAGCCTAAGGTTGTACAATCAGTTTATGGCAGTAACAGATTAAACAGAATAATAGTAGCACCGCTCCAGTCCTTTAATGGGGTGTTTCAGTTCATTTTTTCAACCATTAGGGAGGCTTAAAATAATAAATAGTTCATATTCATCGCTATATACGGCTGGGGATCCAATTGAGAGTCTTCATTTGGGTTCTCAGGTTTCCTGACCTTTAGCCTGAACACGTCAGTGACGCTTTGTTCAAATGAAGAATGGCCGCTAAGCAGTTCTAAGCCATCCAGGCCAGGACATATGCACTTGACAAAGAACCTTTATCTGGTCGGGTTGGTCCAATTCCTGCTGCTATATATTTCGTCTTCGGGACGTCCGTCAGCTGCTGCCTCTCCCCTGGTCGACCTTCCCAGGATTATATGTGTTGTTGCCTTTGGGTTGTTGTGATGCTCTCACCCCCCCCCCCCCCCCTATGAGGTACTAAACCGCCAAGTGGGTGTGCTCAGGTCTTTCTCCATCCAACAGTACATTCACAGTTATGGAGAGTGACAATACAGGACAAACAAAAGACGCTAGGCCTGTTGTTGTTGTTAGGATTGCTGTATGTTCCAATCTTTTGTGAATTATGTGTGTGTTACGCAGTACAGATGTGCACAGCCTTTTAATAGTGCTGATGATGCTCATTATAAATATTACCTTCTGTGTATTATACATGTTAGCTTTACCACACCGAGAGATAGACGCAGAGAATATCAAGATGAACATCTGTGTATAGACGGGTGGTCATTACTGATATATACACAATTAAATATGCTGTATATAGAGATTATAGTAGTAATGTATTCCTGCCAGGATCTCGTCTTTGCTTTGTGAATAGGAAACTGACTAGTCTGTACATTTACTAGCCCTATATGTGTAACTTCTCCACACTCTCCAACTATGACAAAGACTGGACGGCAGACTATTAATCCTGATATACTGCAGAGGGATAACAGAGCCAGAATGCTCATTTTTAATGCCAAAACCAGGAGTGGATTTATAAAAAAAAAAAAAAAAAAAAAAAAAAAAGGAAAACAGAAATACCATCTGTCCTTTAAAGGTTCTCACCCTTTCTGATTCAGTCATAGGTTTGGTTTCAAAAACTATATTAAAAAAAAAAAACAATCAATTGATCATCCCACATCATTGCTGCCACTTGACCATTCATGTGATGTCAAGATCACGGTTCTAGCTGTATTATTTCCAGAAATATTAGAAGTTGTTATATCTCTTGAAATAATACACATACAATGTCATCTTTTATATGACACCAGCACATTTTATAGTGATAGTGCTAGATGAAGGGAAATAAGCGGAGGAAGAATCTTTATCTAATAAAGCACATTACAAAGTTTTTGATTTTCACCTGTATTATTGATATTATGAAATTAATAATAAAAGGTACACTTTACAATTCCTATTGAATATGGATATGCTGTGGATATCTATGGATATGCTGTGTAAACAACGAGAGGAATGATTACACATAGCAGGAAAACAAAGCAGCATTGTTAAAGCAATATATTTAGGAAAACTCTTTGATTTACCTAAGTTATCAGTATAGATAAGATCCTTGAGATGGGAATACCCCTTTTAAGTTGTCATAGTCTTTAAATGGCATATTTAAAGTTAATCTAGAAACAGAAGATAGATGTGTTGTTCCTGCCTTATCATTGTAACAAAGACACACTGTTGCCTACCTTAGATCATTCAATGTTGCATGAAATATCCTTTTTGGCTCTTTCATGTTTATGCTACCAGGGCTGTGGAGTCGGAGTCAAGGTTACTGACACCAATTCAATATAAAATGATTATTTGTGAATATATTGTACAATAATTAATAACATATGTTTAATTAAATACAAGGTTTAATATTTACTTTTAATCAAATTCAGTCACCGACTTTTCGTGGATTAGAGGATCTTTATTGCTTTTGGATCACCATGGCTATCAGCCATTTATGAAGGAGTTGCAGTCATTGGTTTGGCCTATTGACTCCACCGCCCTGTATGGCACCATCAGTTCTTGTACAGGTTGTTTTAATGACCCTTGTAGTTTTCTGTTTGTGATCTCAGTTTGCCTTCTACTCTTGAAGATTTTCTTGTATGTGCTCTCTTCCAGCTATTTTTCAAATTATCCAGAGCATCAGGATGGGTATGTGAGGTGAGAGAAAAGAAAAAACTAGACGTCTGGACATTTGCCTTATGTTAGCAGTCATAGCGGACAAAGCCACAGCTGTGAGTTGGTGGACGTCTTGAGAATCCATTAATTATTTTGTGCCTACGGAGTTTACCTTGAAGAATGAAAAGTCGGAGGATCCTGTCCTTAATTTTGCTGATCTTAACGTTCAGCAACTGCTCCAAGGAAGGACTTATTTCTTTTCTAAACATGTGTCATCTGAAGCGTATCAGTTGACTTTTGCCATATTATTTATTTATTTATTATTTATTTTTTTGTTTTTATCTATTTATTAAATATGTATGAGGAGGTTTGTGGCCAGTATGTTAAATGACTACAATAGGGTATGTTCATGCAGTGTGGCCAAGAATACGCAAAAATTATCAGAATGCTGCCTTAGAAGACAAAAAATAATGCAGCACGGCATATCCCTCACTTGAAGGCGTGAGAAAAGCGGTCACAGGGTTTTGTGTAGAAGCAGCTCTAGAAGTTTATCTTTGTACTAGAACTTTAAGAAAAAAGTGCTGCAAAAACATCATAAAACCTCATGTATTTAACACATGTGAACATACTCTGTAATGTTTTAGGTGTTGAAGTTTGAATAAAAAACACTTTGTTGGTTTTATGTTGTTAATTACTTATTAGACAGTGGTTACAATGTTGTTCATTACATTCCAAGATATAGTAGATATATAAATATCCAGGCTGAATCCTCATACCACACCATCAAACTCAACCTGAAATCACACCTCAGGGAAAGAGCGGTGTATTTATATCAGGCTGTAAACAGCACAGAGCTGGGACTCTCTCTTGGGCTGTTTACTGGAAAGTTTCCTAACACACTCGTTGTGTTTCAGATAAACAACAGGAGTATTGCTTTATTATTCAATTTTCCTACCACATTATTGGATTATGGTTTCATGTAACATCTGCGCAATGCATATGTGGTCACGTTCATAACAACACTCTGGCTTTCATTTACACCAGCAGCCTAAGCTCTGATCAGGAAACTACAGAAAGCGATCTGCCTGCATGCTGGGTTTAACCCCTTAATGACCAGGGCCTTAATCCCTTATGGGCATGGCTCCATTTTTCAAAACTGACATGTGTCACTATAAGAGGCAATAACTTAAAGAAGGTTTAACTAACCCATGTGATTTTGAGACTGTTTGTTTGTTTGGGACACATTGTACTTCATGGCAGTGACAAATTTCAATTGAAAATTTTTTTTTCATTAATTTATGAAAAAATTTGGAAATTTGGAAAAATTCACAATTTTGAAAATGTGAAATGCTCTGCTTTTTAGACAGTCATGCCAGCCAAATACATTGATAAATATTATCTACCATATCTCTGCTTTATATTGGCATTAGAGATGAGAGCCAGCCGCACCCATAGGAATGAATGGACGCAGCCGGTATGCAGGGGGTTAAGCGGCTGGCTGCTGGCAAAGTCTGCGTGCCGGCCGTTTCCATTCATTCCTATGGGTGCGTGCTATTCGAAACAGGCTATTCGAAATTGGCATCATCTGTTAATTGTCCATCAATTTATTTTGGATATTAGAATACTTTAGACCAGTTTGGTTCTGAAGGGGATTTTAAAGGACTATATATTAGGTCCTACATATTACAAACCCCCATAAATTACCCCATTTTCAAAACAGCACCCCTCAAATAAATCAAAACCGCATTTGGGAAGTTTTGTTTAACCATTTTAAGACTTTCGGAAAGATTGAAACAATATGGAAGAGAAATTTTGACATTTCATTTATTTTCAATAGGTTCGCCCTACAATTTACACATTCACAAGTGGTTAAAAGGAGAAAATACATTTCACAGATTGTTATGCAATTTCTCCAAAGGATGGAAATTTCCCACATGTGGATGTAAACTGATGTTTGGGCAAACAGCAATGTCATAAGCACCACTGGGCGCTTGAAGAGCAAAATAGTTTTGAGGTATCATGTCTCATTTGCAGAACCCGTAAAGCACTAGTACACTGGAATGCCCCCCTCCTAAAATGACCCCATTTTGGACACTACACCATTCAAGAAAGTTATCAAGAGGTATAATGAGTATTTTGACCCTATAGCTGTCTGAATCATTTTACTAAAATTGGGACATGAAAATCTACCTTTTTTTTTTTTTTTTTTTTTTTTTTACAAAGGGCCAAAGGAGAAAAAGCTGGAATAGTTTTTGGGTGCCATTTATCATTTGCAGAGCCCCTAAGATACCAATGCAATGGAAACCCCCAAAAGGTTACCCCATTTTGGAAATTGCACCCCTCACAGAATTTATAAAGGGGTATAGTGAGCATTTAATCCCAAAGCTGTTTCAAAGATTTTATTAATATTGGGATGTGAAAAAGTAAATTTTTTTTCCAATTAAACATTATTTTAGCCTCAAATTTTTCATTTTCATAAGAGGCTATGAGTACCCACAATGACACTCAATTTCTTTTGAATACAGGAACACCATAAAGTTGCACAATAACGTATTTCTGAAAAAATTGCCATTTTCACTTTTCGCCATCAACTGTGCATTAATTTCTGGTAAATAAATTAATGTAACACTTTGGGGGTAAGGGTCAGTGCACACAGAGTTTTTTGCGCTGATTTTAATGATGAACCTGCCTCAAAATCACACTCCAAAAAAAGCCTCCCGGAGGCTTTATTTGGAGGCTGATTTTGAGGCAGATTCCACGAAAAAATCAGTGCCAAAAAACTGTGTGCACTGACCCTAAAAATGCTCACTGTACTCCAGGATAAGTTATTTGAGGAGTGCAGTTTCCAAAATGGGGCCATATGTCAGGGGATTCCTCTTTACTGGCATACTGTCTGAAAAAAACTAATTATCAATCTGTGCTCCAAAAATCAAGTATAGCTTTACTTTGTGCCCACTGAGCAGGTTTTTACCCACATGTAACATGAAGTAGAGTATCCTAGGTACAACAATGTCATATATGTGGGTGTAAACTGTTATAAACAGAAGGGGGGGGGGAAGCGCTCTTTAGCTTATGGAGCTCAGATTTAGATGTCTGGTTTATGGATGTCATCTCGTGTTTGCAGAGCCCCTGATATATGAGTAAAGTAGTATCCTCCAGAAAATAACCCCATTTTTAAAATGGCACCACCCCTTAAAGATAACATCAGTACTATGGGCACCGTATGGTGATGTAGGCTTGAGAACCCGTTTACAAGTTTAGAGTGAACAATTATTACACATTAGAACATACTTTTAATATCTGAAGTGGAGACCTATGAGTGACTGACCCTTCTACCTGCTCTGCCTAGTAAGGGGCAATGGTCTTTTGGTGATCTCTGCAGCCATTCTCCTCTGTCAGATGTCCGCCTGCAGCACCTGGAACATAGTTGGCAGGGCCCACTCTGGTAATAGTTTCAAAGGCATCCTCTTTGAAGAAACCCTCAGCCTCTTGCGGGGACGTGAAAATCTTATAAAAGCCAAAAAGCCATCAGTTCATCTAAGCTTATATATCGCCAATAGTAATATTCTTTTAGTTGTTATGGGTACTAGATTTCTGGAGAAGCAGCACCTTTCTGATAATTGGAATAAGGAAGGATATGTACTCCATGTATAGGGCAATAGGCACTTGCCTCGTGAGGTTTTGGAAGTCTCCAGTATCAGCACTACAGGATTATAGGTTGGCCTTCTTCAAGCTTATTTCTGTAATTCTGAACGGCAGTAGCCAAAACCAACCAAACACAGACAATGGTAACAGATAATGGTACCCTACTGGAGTTTATGGAGAATGCAAGAGATATAGGAACAGGTGACCAGCTATGTGTCACTGGGATAACTCTTCAAATGTCTTCCACATATTTAGTTCTTGACTTTTGACCCAGTCTGTATATTTACATAAGATTTATCTCTTTGCTCATGAACAATATAGCATCCTTTATTTAGTGCAGCAAGTGTGCTTTTACACAGGCAATAAACCATAAAAATAGACTGTTGTATTCCTGGCTCAGCTTTATGTCACATATTGCACCTCCGTGGCTTTGTCTGGATACAACTTTCATCCTTGACTGACTTACAGCAGAGGCTGGAAGCTTGAAACAAGATACTGCAAAAGTTTCTTGTAGGTTTAAGATGCGGAAATTCTTTTGAAATAATCACATAGGAATCAAAGTAATAAGTCTGTGATAACGAATAATAACCACTGACAATTCACCAAGAGCATGGATGGCCAGTCTCTAGAAATGTTTGTTAGAAGTAGAAGATGTTTTAATTGTATTCATCATAAGGAACCATTTAGATGGGTCACACAAAGCAATGACAGTATGAGCACTGAATGTAAGTGTATTTGTGACTAGTACAGTAACTATGTACATGGAATATGTCCTTTATGAGGGCGCCGTGTGTCGGCTCCTTTATTACTCATCAAATACCAGAAGAAGGAGTGAGTTTATGAGGCAGCATGCTCTGCAGAAATCCCCACAACAATCTATTAAGTAACTTATGAGGTTATTTACTACAGTGGATTTGGCACATTGCATATAAGCCAAGCACTGAAATCAACATGTTATTGCTGTAAGGGTGTGTGGTGTGGAGTATTAGGATGGATGCCTTGTTTCTCACATTCATTCAGGAACCTTGGAAGTATTGAGCTGCACCTACCATGCAGAATGCTAATGTGACATGTTAGGCAAAGTGGTGCCAACCCTCTGAAATAATGACATTAATACAATTGAAGTGTTATGCCAACTCCAAGTGTCCACATTGTATTCTGAATTTATGCCTATGCACTGATCGAGCAGAGCAAGGAGAAAGCGCAGTACTATAGTGAATGCTATGGCAGAGAAGGGGCAGTACTATAGTGAATGCTATGGCAGAGAAGGGGCAGTACTATAGAGAATGCTATGGCAGAGAAGGGGCAGTACTATAGAGAATGCTATGGCAGAGAAGGGGCAGTACTATAAAGAACGCTATGGCAGAGAAGGGGCAGTACTATAGTGAATGCTATGGCAGAGAAGGGGCAGTACTATAGAGAATGCTATGGCAGAGAAGGGGCAGTACTATAGTGAATGCTATGGCAGAGAAGGGGCAGTACTATAGAGAACGCTATGGCAGAGAAGGGGCAGTACTATAGAGAATGCTATGGCAGAGAAGGGGCAGTACTATAGTGAATGCTATGGCAGAGAAGGGGCAGTACTATAGTGAACGCTATGGCAGAGAAGGGGCAGTACTATAGAGAATGCTATGGCAGAGAAGGGGCAGTACTATAGTGAATGCTATGGCAGAGAAGGGGCAGTACTATAAAGAACGCTATGGCAGAGAAGGGGCAGTACTATAGTGAATGCTATGGCAGAGAAGGGGCAGTACTATAGAGAATGCTATGGCAGAGAAGGGGCAGTACTACAGTGAATGCTATGGCAGAGAAGGGGCAGTACTATAGAGAACGCTATGGCAGAGAAGGGGCAGTACTATAGTGAACGCTATGGCAGAGAAGGGGCAGTACTATAGAGAATGCTATGGCAGAGAAGGGGCAGTACTATAGTGAATGCTATGGCAGAGAAGGGGCAGTACTATAGAGAACGCTATGGCAGAGAAGGGGCAGTACTATAGTGAACGCTATGGCAGAGAAGGGGCAGTACTATAGAGAATGCTATGGCAGAGAAGGGGCAGTACTATAGTGAATGCTATGGCAGAGAAGGGGCAGTAAAGAACGCTATGGCAGAGAAGGGGCAGTACTATAGTGAATGCTATGGCAGAGAAGGGGCAGTACTATAGTGGTGCTATGGCAGAGAAGGGGCAGTACTATAGTGAATGCTATGGCAGAGAAGGGGCAGTACTATAGAGAATGCTATGGCAGAGAAGGGGCAGTACTATAGTGAATGCTATGGCAGAGAAGGGGCAGTACTATAGAGAACGCTATGGCAGAGAAGGGGCAGTACTATAGTGAACGCTATGGCAGAGAAGGGGCAGTACTATAGAGAATGCTATGGCAGAGAAGGGGCAGTACTATAGTGAATGCTATGGCAGAGAAGGGGCAGTAAAGAACGCTATGGCAGAGAAGGGGCAGTACTATAGTGAATGCTATGGCAGAGAAGGGGCAGTACTATAGTGGTGCTATGGCAGAGAAGGGGCAGTACTATAGTGAATGCTATGGCAGAGAAGGGGCAGTACTATAGAGAACGCTATGGCAGAGAAGGGGCAGTACTATAGTGAATGCTATGGCAGAGAAGGGGCAGTACTATAGTGAACGCTATGGCAGAGAAGGGGCAGTACTATAGAGAATGCTATGGCAGAGAAGGGGCAGTACTATAGTGAATGCTATGGCAGAGAAGGGGCAGTACTATAAAGAACGCTATGGCAGAGAAGGGGCAGTACTATAGTGAATGCTATGGCAGAGAAGGGGCAGTACTATAGAGAATGCTATGGCAGAGAAGGGGCAGTACTATAGAGAACGCTATGGCAGAGAAGGGGCAGTACTATAGCGAACGCTATGGCAGAGAAGGGGCAGTACTATAGAGAATGCTATGGCAGAGAAGGGGCAGTACTATAGTGAATGCTATGGCAGAGAAGGGGCAGTAAAGAACGCTATGGCAGAGAAGGGGCAGTACTATAGTGAACGCTATGGCAGAGAAGGGGCAGTACTATAGTGAATGCTATGGCAGAGAAGGGGCAGTAAAGAACGCTATGGCAGAGAAGGGGCAGTACTATAGTGAACGCTATGGCAGAGAAGGGGCAGTACTATAGTGAATGCTATGGCAGAGAAGGGGCAGTAAAGAACGCTATGGCAGAGAAGGGGCAGTACTATAGTGAACGCTATGGCAGAGAAGGGGCAGTACTATAGTGAATGCTATGGCAGAGAAGGGGCAGTAAAGAACGCTAATGGCAGAGAAGGGGCAGTACTGCTCAAGCTCAAGTTCACTCTGTAAGAGGTTCTCAGTCGTTTGTGTTCTCTGGGGGACCAAAACAACAAAGAGCTGGACTACTAAAACATTGAATATAATGCCCTCCACCGTTTTCACACTGAAAGCGACACAGAGAAAAGTCCTCAGCCATCAGAGATACCGGCACAGACATGTATTTAGCCTTAGTTGATATCCGCAGCAGTTAACAGACACACATATTAGCTGTGATCTTATAAAACTACGTAGAGACAGATCTATTCTGTGAATAGGTCATCAGAATGAAAACTGCATTATGGTCTGGAAAACCCCTTTAATGTTATGTGTTTTATCTGTTTATGATGTAATATTTGAGGACTATACAAGTACATTACCATTCTGTACAAGCATACAACTGCTAGACTGAATTGTTCTGATAGAATTTACTGTAATTTGTATGTTGTCTTTCATCTCCCAATCCACTGTGCATACAGTACTACACAAAATAGGAGTGCAGGCGAGTGGGCATTATCTATTCTAGCACATGGTAGAGGCCAATCAGCTGAACAATGGGAAGGTGGATAAAACCTGGGGAGATTAGATGTCTGAAGTCATGTGCTGATAGCATGCGTCTTATCATACACACACCCAAAGATTTTAGTAAATCGCTCATTGTTTTCAGATAATCTTTGAATGTCCAAAATTACCTGGCACCCAAGTTATGGGGTATATGCCAAGATTCCAGGGCTGTCACTAAAGGACCGTGACATTTAGACTTCACATATCCTGATTCCCATATTTACCACTACAAAGGAATCTGTAAAACGCATTGCCTACATTATAAAACTGGTAACTGGTGTATTCTAGTGTAATGTCTTAGAAAGAAAACCACCAAACAAAACTGGCCTATAAAATAACCTTGAGGCTAAGGTCCCAGTGTAGAGGGCCACAGCAAAAAAGCACTGTAGGAAAAACCGTGGTAGGAACACATGGTGATTTATCCTGCAGCGCTTGTCACAGAAAGTTTGTAGAGGTTTTCTCTGCAGACTTCCTGCTTCAATTATAGCTACAGGGAAACCAGCAGTGTTTCCATAGGTACAATTGACATGCTGTGATTTCCAAAATCACAGCGATTTTGGAAATTGTAGCGTGCCCGCTGCCTGTATTTTACTATACTGCTCCATAACCTTGTGTAATATGGGTTGTCTTACATATGATGTTATGGGTGTGGGACATAAGCGCTGCAGTCATTCTGATGGTGTGAGCTTAGTCCAGCTGAGCTGCAGTCAGAGACCAGACAAGCCTTTGTGAATTGACCCTTATTTTGATTGTAAACGTAGTCCTTCGCCCCGCACTTCAGTTCTTTTCTGTTATTATGCGACATGCACACAACCATGATTGAACTGCTGCCCATGTACCGCCCGTGCTTCCACAGCCCCACTTATTGAGGCCAGTGAGCTTGGTCCGCAAAATGGAAAGGAATAGGACCCATCCTGAGTTTTGCTCAAGGCTCCATACACCAGACCGTGGGGAAAAAAAAAAAAGCATAGAACCAAGAGACCATAGAAATGAATGTGTCAGTGTGCGAGCCGTGAAAAACACAGCTAGCACACTGACACATGGTCTTGTGCATGAGGCCTTAATTGTAACAATCTCAAGAGATTCTCCTAAGCACCCTCCAGGCAGGCAGAGTATGCTACACAGGTATGCAAAGCAGCTCACTGACTCTCCAGAAAGCGAGTGGCCCTCCCACTGATAAACACATCCTCTCTGTAGTTACCAGGGAGCATTAGAATAATTACCAATTGTTTCCTGGCCCTGCAAAAACAAACAGCAGATATTAGCATTATAGACTTTTACAACTACTAGTCTGGGCACAAGGAAAGACGATAAAGAGTCTACAGTCAAAAGGTCATTCAAGTGCAAGCTAGGACTTCATAGACAGGTCAAGGCAGGGGCATGTACAGGACACAAGTCAGTCCCTGGTTTTAAAGTCCAGTTCTCAAAAAACCGCACCATAGTAGTCTTTTAAAATTTATCAGGACTGGAGCACGTGCGCTGGTCTTAATATTGCCAGCAGATGCACCATCATTAGGCCTTAGTCACATGGTCAGTGAGGCTACATTTACATCTGTGCTGGGCACTCCCTTGTACAAGTTTACCGGGGGACCCAAAGGACAGTGAGCCCAGCCACCAAATAGAGGTTAGCCACGGACACATTATAGTCTATGGGGTCCGCTGTCTTTATACTGAAACCATGGGAGAGAAAAAGTCCTCCATGCAGGGCTTTTCTCCAACAATTTCTGGAAGTTTC
Organism: Leptodactylus fuscus; assembly: GCF_031893055.1. Classification (NCBI taxonomy): domain Eukaryota; kingdom Metazoa; phylum Chordata; class Amphibia; order Anura; family Leptodactylidae; genus Leptodactylus; species Leptodactylus fuscus. The sequence continues at coordinate 212,563,697 of NC_134266.1, forward strand.
TGCAGTCTCAACAGATGTGAACTTATACCTTCAGGCTCACTCATGACAGTTTTCTGGCACGAGTTATAGTAAATCTGCTGAACCGAAGTGTCCCTGCCTCCGCTTACTCCACCGTTTTCTCAATATTGGTGAGCAGGTAGAGTACGGCCATTCTACACATTTGCAACATAAATTTGGCGTGGAAAATTACCCCCCCCCCCATTGACTCCTCAAAATGTCTAAAATTCTATTAACCAATTATTCACAAGGGTTTTCTGGGCTAAAAATATTGAATCATCACATTGGTAGGGATCTGACGCACAGCACCTCAACTAGAGACGTGCAAACCTCACAAGACTTGTTTAGATGAATAGTCGTGAAGTTCGTCCCTCTGGTTTGCTTCGTACTGAATTTGTTCAGATAGAAGCAGGTGCGCTATTATTATATTATGGGGTCTCATCAGTAAGTGGAAGCCCAGGGAGGTGATAAACACTCACTTTGCCTCACCTCTCCCGGACATCTTTGAGACACCTGACTATCCCGTGATTCGGCAGACTTCATGCATCCCGGGATTACTGCAGAGTCCTGTGTTTGGGCCTCAGTGGTCACATGTGGTGCGTCAACATCACAATGCTATGATGAAGTGCTGTGACCTTGATCCACCCCCCCAATCATAGGTCGCAATGATGACCCCAGGGCACATGATGTTAGCCAGAGGCCAGAAGAAGATGCTGAGGGACCATGGGATACCCAGGAGAGGTGAATATAACTGTTTGGAGGCCCAGGGAAGGTGAGGGAAAATGTTACTTACTATACTAAGGAGACCCCAGAGTATAATCATAGTGAGTTGTGAGTGCCGAACCCCTAGAGTTTCATTTTTGAGCAAACCAAAAACTTTTGGTAACTTCAGGTTGCATCCGGTTCAGTTTGCCCATCCTTCACTCCCAACAATCAGGTTATTCTCAGCATCTGATCAGAGACAGGAGCGGTGGAAGCAGACAGATGGCCAGATAATGTACTGCAGATTAGCTAATATTCTTTTAAATGCCCCTATACAGAAAGCAGATTGATCTTGAAAACCTATGCCTACAGTCTTGTCAATTTCAACAAACACGACCTCGACTTGTGCTTTAAAAAAAATAATTATGTAATGTAAAAAAAATGCAATTGCTTATTGATAAGAGAAAGTACAAAGAGGCGTGATCAAGGTAAATCCTTATTGTATGAGATGGCACAGATTTGCTTGGTCACACATTCTGTTAAATCTACTTCTATTAGTTGGAACCAATTTTTATTTTAAATACCAACAGCAGTTATTTTAATACCATATAACAGCAGTTCTGCCGCTGCTGGCTTCATGCAGGACAGAAGCATAGCGATGTTGCAGGCATCTGTGCTGGTGTCTAACCGTCCCCGGCATCCGCCTCTCTATTACAGCGGTTGCCGGGTTTGTATTGGCGGCCCCTTTCCCCACAAAGGGTAAACTAACCCCCCCCCCCCTTCCAGGCTGGCTCCCGTGCACATAGCCCCTCCTCCCTCCCCCCTGAGAGCAGCAGATACATCACTTGACTTATGACCAGATAAGTCAAGGGATGTGTCCCAAAAAAATGAATAAAGTAAGATAGTGGACAAACAAAGCAGTTTTGCTGAAGCAGTGTATTTCGGAAAAGTCTTACATCCACATTATCAAGCAGTATAGATAGGATCCTTGTGATGGGACAACCCCTTACTACTTCTTAAGGTTAGACCCCCCCCTGCGGCAGAAAAACCAAAAAGCATTTTAGGCTAAGGCTCCACAGGACGTAAAGCACTGCGCGAAAAACCACGTCGGGAACACATTGCAGTTCTTCCCGCAGCGCTTAGAACAGAACGTTTGCAGAGTTTTCCTCTGCAGAATTTCTGTTACAGTTATAATCGACGGGAAAGCCGCTGGCGTTTCCATAGATATAATTGACATGCTGCGATTTCCAAAACCGCACCAGTTTTAGAAATAGGTATAATAGGTATAATTGAGCAGAAAGTCCGCAGAATTAACCTACATAGGGCCTTAGCCTTAAAGAGGTTCCAAGTCAAAAGTCTTGACATTGATCCAATTGAAGTCACTTTGCATGGAGGAATGGGCTAAACAAATATCGCAAACATTTGCAGCTATTGCTGTATGGGGTGGGATTCGGATCACACCAGATACTGAAGGCAAAGGACTTCTAGGACTTTGCTTCAGAATTTTCTATATTTCTGCATAAATTTGTGAAAATCTGGTGCCATTTTAAGTCACTCACAAATTTTCAAGCCCCATTGTAAATATTACATGGGTGCGCCTTACTTAATCTGCCATGGTATCTCTATTAACTATACATTAATTATTCCAGGTAATACTTCATACACATTAACCCTAACACACTACTTTGCTCATTACATGGGTGGTAAACAAAGTAATATATGTATATGCGGATTACAGATTAACCCCTTCCAGACATCGGCCTTGCTATTAGGGCGGGTTTCAAGTGTTTTTGATACAACCGGCACTCGGAAACTGAGCAGCCACCATGTCTTTGCTGCCTATACAGTGGAGACCCCGAGGTAATACCTGGACCGAGTGCCTTGGTCAAAGCTGGCTAAAGCACAATTTTACCAGTCACGCAAAGTTCCACCCCATTGTAAAATTCTTTCCAGTTTCACAGTACATTGTACAGAATAATAAATGGTGCCATTACGAAGGACAATTTGTTCTGCATAAATTAAGCCCTCATACACCTGCCAACGTAGTTTAAAAAAAAAAAATATATATATGGTTTTTGGAAGGAGGGGAGTAAAAAACGGAAGTCGAAAATTGACTGGGAACAGGTTAATAAAAACCCATAACAAGCATAATCTGACAACAGCAACAATGTAGGTGCCAAGTAAACTAGATGGAGGTGTATTTCAGAGACGAGAGCCCTGCAGAGCTTCTTGTGTGACATGACAGCTCGCCACTCCTGTACTGCTCCCCCAGCTTTACAATAATGCAGCTTTCTGATCTACATTAATGGTGACACCACTGCTAAATACTAAGCATGACAAAGTCTACAATAAAGGAGATAAATCATTCAAGCCACTTACATCTCTTCCTCACATAGCTCACCTGCAAAAAATGCCGATTACCTTCATAGTAGTCTCAGGTCCTTGTGTCCAGTCTGTATTAATCCTTAGCTGTGTACAGTTAGTCACACGTTACATCACTAAGCAGTGAGCATCATGATCATTACATAACATTATTAAAGATGCATGAGACTGATGGCAGAATGCAAACAGACGCACATAATATAGTTGGCGGCCTTAAAGGGCCTCTTCATATCGCTACTAATAACCACTCCTTTATAGCAAATTTACTTACTATACAGACATTTACAATGATGACTTTTTCCAAAACAGGAAAATCAATATTGACTGGGCCAGCAGCCTCACACAACTACCTATCCTGTACTAAGTATAGGGTGACAGACGGTCAAGAAGACACTTTGTAGTCCAGTATTCTTCTGACTATCCACTGCACTAAGGCTAAAGCCCTATGTTGAGGAAACGCACCTTTATTTGTTATAGATTTTGCTGCGTTTTTTTGAGCCAAAACCAGGAATGGATTGAGCAGAAGATAGTAGTATTAGGGCTGGCTTCTTATATATTTCTCTCTTCTTCTGTAGCCATTCTTGGCTTTGGCTCAAAAAAACAAAAAGTACAAAAAAACTGCAATTAAAAAATGCTGTGTTTCTGCAAAGTGGAGCCTCAGCCTAAAGTAGACAAATCGTGGGTCAAGATTACGGTTTCTATTGCCGTTAATGCAGAAATGAAGTGCAACAGCTGCACTCCACAGAGGTGGTATAGATGTGAGGGCAACAGATAGAAGGGGGTAAAGTCCTGCCTGAAAACTCCACAGCAACGTATAATGGCTAACCGCCAAAAGGGCACGTTCACTTGACGCAATTTTTGCATAGATTGCTTCAAAAAACTGTCCTCAAATTGCATTCATTGATTGAAATGGGAAATTTATGCAGTAGTAGGGATTTTTCTACTACGGGTGTGAAACCCAAATTACTGAATTACAGAGGGGAATAAGTAAAAAAAAAAAAAAAAAATTGAACAGACAAGTCAGTCCCTCTGCCACATAAGCTTCAAATCCAAATAGTGTAAATCTTAGTCAGCCTCTGATTTCTGCAGCAGATTCCACAGATTTTCTGATTGAGAAATAGTTGTCTGAACATGCCCCAAATACAATCACCCATTGTTAAGGCCTAAACAATATTCTTATTAAACATGCAAATCAAAAGTAGCAAAATCCAATACAAATTATAAGGGTGTACGCTCACTGTGCAACCACATGCGTCTGAAAGCCTGCCCACACGTAGCCATCGATGATCGCACGATTGTTCAGCATAGTTGTATGATCATAGGCAGTCACATGAGGCAGCGATGCTGATGCAGGGGCTGCTACACTTTTGCGCACTTACTTGCTCTACTTCAATAGGAAATCCTCAGCTGACAATTAAGCACAAGTGATAAAGTGACTAAATATTATTGCAGGTCTGATATACACCATCAATTTTTTATTGAGTAGTTATTCCAGTTGTAGCAGCCAGAAAATCTTATTCTGTTTAGCAGTTTTCCTTGACCACAGTTATGCTGAATTGTATAGTATACATAGCAATCTTTTTTTTTTTTTTTTTACTGCAGACTATTCTTGAATTTGAGATAAACAATTTTTATTCTCTCACATTATGATATCTGGCCTTGGGTAGTCCAAGAACTCTGAAATCTAGCCCTTGCTTCCATCAATGAATACATGTACATATTTAAATTGTTTCAGCATTGTTCACATGTACGTTGCAAGGTCTGTTGCAGATTTCAGATCAAATAGAAAGAAGATAGGACTGTATACACAATGATCTCCAACAGACCATATAATATTATTCATCAGGACTATTAGAGTCCGTCATGTGCTGGATCCAGATCTGAGTACTGGCTTATATCTATGAACAGAAACTATAGAGCCTTAGGGCATATTCACACACAGTGGTTGAGAAATCATTAAAAAAAACGGTAGGTAAGGTTTAACCTGTGAAAACTACAGCCACACGAAAACAGTAGCAAAATAAAGTGGTTTTTAAGATGCAATTTTAACCACATCTTAACTGCCATGTGTGAATATACAATTAGGCTAAGGCCTCACGCTGCAGAAAAAGGGCTTTTTTGTTGCATATTTTGCTGCATTTTTGTGCCAAACCAAGAAAGGAGTGGCTACAAAAGAAATGGATATAATAAAAGCTCCTACACTTCTCTATTCTGCTCAATGCACTTCTAGCTTTAGGTCAAAAATCCACAGCAAAATCTGCAACAAAAATTGAAGGGTTTTTTTGCAACATGAGGCCTTTGCCATAGGGTGCTTTCTCACATGCGAGTCAAAACTAAAAGTACATATTTAAGAGAGAAAGTAGAATTTCTCCTGCTTTTACTATTCACTCTCATGGCATGAACATGGCACACAGAAAAGCACCCCTAGACACATTTATATAGAGATGACATGGCTAAAAACGCACACAGCCATAACAATACCATGTATATAACTATTTATGATGGAAAAGGCTGAAAATAGCCGAGAAACACTGATTTACGTCTTTTAACCACACCCTGAGCAGACAGGAAAAAAAAGGAACACACTAGGGATTTGGAAAAAGGCAGACAGCCAAATATAGTAAATGATTCGGAAACTAAAGCAGGTACGGAAAAAATTCCTCAGAAATGGCTGGAGATCACTGAAGCCCATATATAATATGGCTCTTGTAACAGATTTTAACATCGGATGCCAACATGCTCAGGATTTGTAAAACCATGCAACATTTTCCATGTAATCTTCATGTGCCCGTGGGCTGTTTGCAAGGGAAATCCTTCATGGTTTGGTTTGAGGGGGGAGGGTGGGCTGTTGCTAAGCAAAGCCATGTCTTATAATAAATCTACTAAGATCAGCTGGAACTCCCTGCTTTCTGGAATATGCCAGCACAGCACATTTTCCAAGAAAAGTCCTAGAGAATAAGTAAGGATCTGGCCCTGCAGAGACGGAGCAGCTTCAATGGACAGGGCACATTACCTTAATTCCCAATGAGTAGGTGCAGGCACTTAAAGAGCAAGCTGAAGTACTCTGACTCTTCTTTACCAACAATGTATGCTTTATTGAAAGTTGACAAGTGCAACAGTTAAATACAATGACGTGTTACAACTGTTTAGAGAACATGCACAACGTATGCATACTACCTTACAGCTCAAATATTCCATTAGGTTAGCAGAAAGTGGTCAGTATCTGGAGTGATTAAACCAAAAAAACAAAAACTTCAGTGAACTGGATTTACTTCAAAAGATACTCACCAGCAAGGCAAATTCAATAAAAGAATACACAAAACGTGGCATGAATCTGCCATGTCCTTATCCAGATTGTCACAACCTATGACTCGACAGCTTTTGTTGAACCACAAGTCCCAGCATGCCCTGCCAGCTGATACCCGACAGCGCATGCTGTGAGACTTGTACTTCGATAACAGCTAAAGAGCCACAGGTTGACAGTGTCTACCCTAAACAGTTGTGCGGGTGTGCTCTTGGCTAACGCCTTCCACGCCAGGAGAACCTGCATCTCCAGTTCTTCTAGCAACGGAAAGGGTAGCAGCTTTAAAAAATAAAAAAAAAAATTAACAAAAAGAAAAATTTCAGTTCAGCCAATGAAACCACTAAATTTCAATCTGTACAACCTAAGTAGTACTTACAAGTTTTTCCTATTTTACAGAGTACTTACACTACATACACAAATATACAGTAGGCAAATAAACTTCATTGAAATAATAATAATAATATTCCTAATTTCCAACAGCATCTTCTCAGAACGGATCAGTGCATCCAATCCTATTGATAAGTGATATTGCAAACGAAGGGCTCAGCTGACCAATTGTGGATAACCAGGGAGTACACTTCAATATACCTTTACCCACTGGGAATGTGTCTGTGACAAAAAAAAGTTTCCTCCTTGCTGCAGAGGAACAAAAATCTTGAGTTACTTCCAGTCCGGTCCATTGCTCTCCCCTCTTTATGCCCAACCATACTTGCATTGTTTACAGCCGTGCATGTCATGGGCAGAATATGATAAAATAATTAAAAAAAAAACAAAAAAACATATCTTAAGGAATCACAGCTGGCATACAATGCAGCACCCTGTGTATTTACACTGTCGCTTGTAGTCCACAGACCATTCCCAAATGCAACACGCTTCATAGGAGGTGGAGTGAGACAGCTCTTTAATACTGAACAGTGGAAGGCTGCAACTAAGCGAATAGCTGTGGTAGAGGGGGAGGCACATCATTCTACCTGCTCCCTATAAATAAGTGAAGATCAGAGGCACATCCAAGGGTGAGAGAATCTTGTGAATTCTGCAGTCACTGAAATTATTAGGACACTTCATAGCTATAAAAGGCCGAGATTCTGGCCACCTCCTCAGTAAATGTCAAACTCCAAGCTTTTAAAGCACTCAAAACCATGTTACCATCAGATGGTATTATATATGGGGCTCTCCTGAATAATAAGACCTGATGGTAACAAAACTCTTCAGCACTTGTCAGGATGATGTACATGTATGCTCGCTGGATAAGTCAACTGGAATCAAGCCCCATTTGCAAGGTATTCTGAAGTGATAAAGCTGCTATGCAGAGGGGCCCGAGCTTTGTGAGGCTGGCTGTGCCGGTGCAGAGGTGCTTGTTGCAGGCTGTGAGGATGAGGAAGATGAAGATGAGGGTGGAGAGCCACTCTGAAGCTGAGCCTGGAACTGGGCGAGCTGCTCGGGGCTTGCCAGGGTCTTCAGTAAGCTGTTTTCCTGTTCCAGCTGAGAGTTCTTCTCGATCAGCTCCTTGATTTGCTCTTTCAGCACTTCCACTTCTTCTCTTACAGCATACATCAGGTGGCTCTTAACCAAGTCCTAGAACAGAAAACAGTGGTCACTAGTCCACCCCAAGCAACCATGTCCGGGACAATACACACTGGAATCACACGCAGTTGTGGCACCAAAAAATGATTCTTTATGGATACAGTCCTGTCTTTGCTGCAGAAAATGACCATGTGTGGTTTCATGGAACAATGCTAAGCAATAAATCAAGGGACAGAAACTTTGGGGCCCCCCCAAAAAACAAAAAACACCACTACATACTATACTGGGGTCAGCCGGGTTTCCACTCAAAAGGAAGAGTACTACTTGCAAGACTTTTTTCTCTGCATATTTTAAGCAGAATGCGGGACGGAGTCTCCAAATGCCAATGTGACTGCAGCCTGAGAACCAATCTTGAAACGGATTTATGGCAGCATGCTTCTGCCGATTAGCAGCACTTTTACCTACAGAACTGTGCCACCAACAAGGATTGTGAATTGATGCTCAGTACTGCAGGAAAAAAATTCTGTTTACCAACAAAATCCTGTTGTCGCAAACATTCAATATGGAAATGGGTTCATGCTTCATGGATTCCTGTCACATGTGGCTGCTACTCTGCGTGTAGTTTCCATCCTGCTATAGATTACCAGCTGGCTAGAATCACATCCCCTCTGCATCAATAGTAGCAAGAGCTCAGAATACATCAGTATATAGCATTTATATAAGGTTACCTCCCAAAATACTGAAGAAGAATTATTATTATTATTATTATTATTATATTATAAACCACCAGTCACAGTGGGATCTTACATTCAGGTTTGTAGATGCAGTTTTTGAAGCAAAAACCAGAAGTGGGCTGAAGAAAAAGAGAAGACGTGCCCTTGTGTCCTTTATAGGATATCTCCCTTTATGAACCATCGGTTTTTGGCTTCAAAAATTAAAAGCCTGAACATGTAAACGCAGCCCTAGTCTTAGAGGATGACTACACAATGGAGCAGATGCCATTATTAACTATATAATAGCAATCTTTAGGGCCACGCAGAGAACGTTATCAGACCAATGACTGAACTGTAGAGACCTAGCAAGCGAGTACGGACCACATGCAAAGCAACTCATTGTGTGACTAAGGGTAAATTCATACCTAGTGGTTGTAACCACATGCTGTATAGCTAGAGCAGCATGGGGCTGTAGGGTAATAGGCTATGGACATGGCAGGTACATATAGCTATAATACAGCACAAGGGTTTCTAGGGTACATATGGTGCCCTCTGTGACTATCTGGTGCATATAGCTATAATACAGTACAGGGGTTTCTAGGGTACATATGGTGCCCTCTGTGACTATCTGGTGCATATAGCTATAATACAGCACAAGGGTTTCTAGGGTACATATGGTGCCCTCTGTGACTATGGCTGGTACATATAGCTATAATACAGCACAAGGGTTGCTAGGGTACATATGGTGCCCTCTGTGACTGGTATATCTATATAATAGTGGGATGTCCTGTGTATACAGCTATAATACAGCACAGGGGTCGCTATGGTACATATGGTTCCCTCTGTGACTGGTATATCTATATAATAGTGGGATGTCCTGTGTATACAGCTATAATACAGCACAGGGGTCGCTATGGTACATATGGCGCACACCACTATTTGCACTGTGTGAGGGAGCCGCCGCCGCCAGGACAATAGCCGGAGAGGCAGCCCGCCCGGAGTACACCGGCTCTAGCCGGTCTGAGCAGAGCAGGTTGCCGCATAGTGTTTTCCTCTCCGTAAGTGACGTCATAAGGAGTCGACCCCGCCCACCGCACTGACTGAGCGCGGACCAATCGGCTTGCGAGATATTTATAGCCGGGAGTTAAAGCTTCTCCTCCTGCCTAGTAACAGCGCGCAAGGATCGTGTGAGGAGCGGCGGCGGCAGCGGCGGCGGCTGTAGAGCCCGGGCAGTAACAAAGAGGCACATAGCGCACTTACCATGGCTTGCTCGATCTTGTTGTCGATAGCAACCACACTGGCACCAGAGGCGCTGTAACACAAACACAAGAGATGGCGGTTATTACACATGAGCGCAGCACAATGTCCATGTCCATGTAGCAGTCAGGCCCCCCCCGCCCGCCCTCACTGCCTAGGACACAGCAGGTGCCTGACGTTTACCTGCTGTCTAGTGTCACCGAGGAGCTGTCTGTGCCCAGCAGGGAGGACAGGAAGGAGATGGAGAAGTGCCGCAGCTGGTAGACCCCTAGATCCATAGCGGCCGCCGCTCTACATCGCTAGCACAGGACCGGGGTGATGGCGGGGAGCGGGGGCAGCGGACAGCCAGAGCCGCCGTGTGATGCTCAGGATGCTGCGGGAGAAATGTCCCAGCTCAGCGCTCCCCGGGCTCAGCTCAGCGCCGGCCTCATTACATAATACATGCCCAGCGCGCTCATTGGCTGCCGGCCCGCTCGGAACCGCCCCCTCCATCCACTGCCACCCTTTCTTGGCCAGGAGCGCGGAGAAGGATGGCTGAGGAGTGATGGGGTGAGGTGAGCGCGGCTGAGGAGACAGTCATCTGCAGCTGCTGACCTGGCCATACACCGTCACTGCAGCTACCTAGACATCCATCACAGCACACCGTGCACAGTATACAGGCGCTCCGAGGCTGTCACATAGCGACATCTTCAAGAGACATCTATCAGTGCGTTCATCTACAGCACAGCAGCGCCGCCTGGTGGACACACTGGAGATTACATGCTATCCATCTGCACGTCACGTACAGTATAGGATTGGGACAGAACATACAGTATTATTACATGTGCACTGCAGGTATATAACGCCAGTGAGGGCAAAGGATCTGACTAAGTCATAGTCTGCACTGCCTACAGGTCTAATACCCAGTGAATACAACCCTGCAGCCATCTAATACAGCGCCATATATGCAATTATCTATATACCCCTACATGGTGGTAGTATTGTACAGTATATATATGGCAATAGATCTAAATATACCCCCATGGTAATACTGTATCATATATATGGCGACAGATGTATGTCTATGCCCATACCCCAACCAAGGCCACTAACCATAGGGCAAACAGTCCAGCAGGATAGTCCCACATTTCAGTTGCTGCCCTATTGTTTCTGACAGCAGGTACCAATTTCATCTCTGTATCCCTAGCACATAATGTTGAATACAAAGGTGGAGCAAAGAACAAGCTCCATCATTCAGGCTGCGGTTTATGATTTCCAGTGTAGAGAAGGTGCGATAAACGCCAAGATGGAGACATCACTACAGCCACAGCCTCCCTGGGAATGGGGAGAAGGGAGTAGAACTTCATTTTTAAGCAATATATTGTATTGAATGGTCAAAGTGGGGGCAGAGAGTATTATGAGTGTATGGAGGGGGCTGGGCAATAAATTACATGGAGGGGGGGCACTTATGAAATCTCTGAACAGGGCCTACTAATGTGTTAAAACAGCACTAAATGGCAGTGCCTTAACATACATGGAAATCAATGTAAATATACACCCCACATAGTAATGACCATAGATGGAGCACCACAGATATAAAGCTATACCCGAACATGGTAGTACCATGACATATATATGGTGATACGAGTAAAAATATACCAACAAATAGGACAACCTCAGGCAGTTACTATATGTATGGAGATAGATGTAGATATATAACCCCAGCGTGGATATATTATATCATATATACGGCACGACATGTAAATATATATATACTCACATGGGGTATGGAAGGTTAGTTATTCTTTGTGAAGGTGGATAGTCCCCATGGGTATAAATGACTCCTGTAAAAGTCCTATATGGCTGATTGGGCAGGGGTCTCGCTAAAGACTCTGTGACCAGCTGTCATCTCTGGGGAAAGCTGCTGCAAAATCCTTACTTTCCAGCAAGTATACAAGATACAAATGAGCTTTATTTGCATTACCAAAGAATAAAACATTTGGTGTTGCCAAAGCAGAAAAGGGAGTTGGGGGTGGTGGAGGGGGAGTTCTGAAATGAAGGTGCATTTTGCCAGCTCCTATTTGCTCTGTGACGACATCTCCACAGACAGATACTGCTAGGGAGTGGATATCTCCACAGACAGATACTGCTAGGGAGTGGATATCTCCACAGACAGATACTGCTAGGGAGTGGATATCTCCACAGACAGATACTGCTAGAGAGTGGATATCTCGACACACAGATACTGCTAGAGAGTGGATATCTCCACAGACAGATACTGCTAGAGAGTGGATATCTCCACAGACAGATACTGCTAGGGAGTGGACATCTCCCCTGAAAGTATTCTGAGGGAGAACGGCCTAGAGCAGTCCTGACATTACCTTTCCTTATGGAAACTTCCACTATTCTGTGCATCAAAAAAGGCCAACCTCATTAATCTCGCCTGAACTAAGGATGGTTTTTTATTTTGTATTTTTACACTCCAGGTGAATGGGGGTCTATAATATTCATTTACTATATTTGTTGGACAATTTCATGGCATATACAATGCACAAAAACACAGCGTGTAAACACCCTAAGGGGCAATTCACACGGAGGAAAATGGTGAGGAATTTGGTATGGAATTTCAGTACCGACTTCAATTGGTTCCTTTTTCTGCTAGCATCATTTTCCTCTGTGTGAATGGACCCTTAGTATCAGGCTGAGGATATCCAATAGGACAATCCTGTTCTGACATGTCACTGTGGAAGAGTCAGGAGGCCTCGATACACAGAAGATGGTTGGCAAGTGCTGCTGCAATGAGCAGGTTAGGACATTAATCTGACCTCTGTCATTAATGTACCATAGTGCAGACCCTCTATTTATGAAGAGAATCTCTAAAAATCAGTAACCCCTTTAAGCCCAGATACTGTGGTTTAGATATAAGCACTGGGTTATAAAAACTACTTACATAAGATACCAGACATTGCTGATTCACAATGAGGTGTCAGGCACATGAAGTCCTGCTCTAGTGCAGGTACAGCGCCTTCCTTCCTCATGGACTGGAGGTTCTGTCATCTCCACATCTGACTACTCCAGTGTCCTTATACAGACTACTCATAAGAAATGACAGAGGACACTGGATCCCTGGGATTGGTACATACTATTATTACCACATCTTAGAGCTACAATAGGACAGTATATGCAGTTCTGAGGTTTCCTTCTCCTATATCAGCAGATAGCAAGAGAGAAGAGGATGTGATACATGGTGGGATTAGCTGGAACATTCAGCCAAATATACAGGTGCTGTATCCACCCACTACCACATACTAAGTGCACCAGACTACATTGCATTTCTCTACTACTAGTCTTGTGAATGGACAGGCACTTAGTTTTACATTTATTGTACTTGTAATGCCCTTCACAAATGTACAACATCATATAAATCATAATAATGAAAATTGCCAGTAAGCATATGGAAGGCGCATCATTTACATCATAATGGCGGTAAAAAGAATTCTACACCAAACAACCAGTCCCCAGAGTTTCTGACAGATGTTCACTTTACTTCGGTCCCAATAGGAGCCGTTTATATAGGAAGGTGACAGCTGGATTATTAGAATACCCGAGAGGGCTGTATGCTACACCAAGGAATATGTAGAACTGTATACAAGGTTTACCACCATTATAAAGATAAATTGATCTACTCGGTTGTACATACATGTCCATTTCATGTAAACTTCAATCTGCATACATGCCTACAAGGGACCCGTGTTCTCTGCTGACATGTATGTCATGGTAAATATTTATACTAATTTTATGTTCTTCCAACTAGAAACGTATGCTGAAATTGACAACTGGGTGGTATTCCCCCTTATAAAGAGGGCATATCCCTACATAGTCTGGCAAAGTCAGCAATGACTGGGCAGTATCAGAGTATGTACGGCCACACCACAACTTACTCAACCCGCTTCTAGGAGGTAACTACAAGTATTAACTATGAGACACGAAAGGAGAGATGACAGTATTTTACATATCCAGCATTCATTCCCTGTCCTATGGTGGAGAATTTCAATTCTTTTCACTCAAGTTCGTGTTCACATGTCGATTTCACAAGGATCTTGGCAAATCCACTAACAATCCAAATTCTATGGGGTTTCCACATTCCCATTCCCTCTCATCTGAAAATGTGTGTGCTCATCTCTGTTGTGGGAGTAAGTGGCATGACGCTTATTTTGTATGGAAATTCCAAGGTTTAGCCCTCTTCAATGCAAATCTGCTGCACAACTACAGCAACAAATTATTGAAAGGAATTATGTAGAGGAAATTCACACTGGGTATTAATCTAAAAGGAAATCATATAGATATAAATGCTACACCTTCCAGCATTCTGTAATCTATCCATACATGGCAGCTCTATCACTATATACCACCAACAGCCTCTGCAGGAAATGCAAAACTTCCATATACTTTTTTTTTTTTTGGAGGGGGGGGGGGGTAGGTAGAAAGTGGCCACTAAGAAATTTGACTAACTTTTGTACATAGGATAAACTTCTACATTAAGCCGAAAATACACAGCTGGCCATTAAGATTTAGGCTGAGGCCCCACGTCGCAGAAACACAGCTTTTTTTCTTAGGGCTAGTTCACACGTGAACTGCCCGCGCAGGTTTTGACACCGCGGCAAGCCGCGTCTCTCTCTGGTCAAAACCCGCCTGCTGCGATCATCGCGGTCGCGGCTTTCCCCTCCGCTGTCGGCTCAAATGAATGAGCCGAAATAGGAGGGTGCTGCCGCTAGGCGGAAGCCACGGCCCAGCCCACGCGGCTTCTGCCTGCCTGAAGAAAGGACATGTCGCTTCTTTTCTCCGCTAGCAGCAGCAGCCTGCCGCTAGCGGAGAAAAGAAGCCTGGCGGTCTGCATAGACCACCATTGTAAGGGGAGGTTTTTGAGGCGAAATCCGCTGTCAAAAACCTCCCCTGTGCTCACGTGTGAACGAGCCCATTACAGATTTTTCTTTTTTTTGTGCCAAAGCCAAGAATGGCTACAAAAAGAATGAGCGATATATGGGAAGCTCTTATACTTCTATCGTCTGCTCAATCCACCCTTGGCTTTGGCTCACAAGACCGCAGCAAAACCTGCATTACTGCAACATGAGGCTGCAGCTTAAAGGAAGTTTGTCACAAGATCTCAGCCCCAGAGATAGATTGAAGTGATCCTTATGGCGTTTTCCCCTTGTGAATCGGGACCTTGGGTTATGGAGAGATAGAGGTTTTGGTCAATATGAGTTCTTTGAAGCAACAAAGGTGTTTCCGCTTACCTCTTTGGAGCAATGACAACCCTTGTTGCTCCGAAGAGCTCATTTGCATATTGAGAAAAACAGAGATCTCTCAATAGAGGAAAACACAAACTGTTTGCTTCAGGTGATCCTAATCTATCTATCCATCTATCCAGTTCTGGAGACAAACCGGATTTTGGATGCAGATTTTTTCTTTTTTAATAAAAAAAAAAATTCTGCAAAGAACTTCTCAAAATGGTATAGCCGATACCACACTATTCTACACATATGATGTATGGACCTATATGTAACTCCACATCAACATGTGCAAGAGGCCTAATATTCTCACAAATTATAGAAGTGCTGTGGGTTTCTATCACAGAACTACGTGTGGAATAAAGCCACAGCATTTTATAGTCCCAGCATAGTGAATGAGATTTTACTAAATGTCAACTACGTGCTCTAGAATTACAAATCTGCAGCATGTTACTTTATTGTGCAAATTTTCATAGCAGATTTCACCCTATGCTATTCAATGAGTGAAATCGGCACCAAATCAGGGGGAAAAAAAAAATTGTATATACCAACGGTGGCCTAGATATTAAAGATGGGCCATACCAATGGCTTAACAGTAGGTTCACACGTGCGTTGAGGCCTCCATTCTTCGGGTCCACGTGCTTGCAGGACTTTTCTCCCCACATTTTTAAAGCAGGATTGGGGATGGAATCCCCGAGCGGTCACCCAACGCAGGTGTGACTGTAGCCTTAGAAGGACCAGCCAACAACTAATCTATCTCCACTGAGAAGGGGAAAGTAGCGGCTTATTCCCTTCTCCCAAGTGACAGCTAAGCATGCATGTGTATTGGGGGGGAAGAAGAGAAGCTCCACGTATATTCTAGCTTGCAAAAGAAGCCTCAATTTACCACCAGAACAACTGGTTAGTTGGGGCAGAATTAGGTCTGTAATATAAGCTAACAGATGATACCAGCAAGACTACACCACCACCTAGAAGCAGCAAGCTCCATTATATAAACAGAGAGTTAAGATTCTGAAAGCCACCGAACAGAGAAAACATCCATATTAGATCTGATCGAGCTAATGCCGTATCATACACTGAGGGCTACCATGAGACTATCACATCCCACATGGATGCCCTGACCCCACAGACTCCTCGAACTCTCTCTTCATAGTCATCCGACATGTCTGTCATTTCATTATTTGGAGAATAAAAGGACAACTTATTAAAAACTAAAGAAAATGTCAAACGTGGAGACGGTATAAAAACAACAAAATCTGAAAGGATTACATAAATAACATACGGCCATGTCATAGGAATAAATGTAAGACTACTAATCGTCACGGGTCTGCCTGTCCTGTGGGAACAATTCCTAAAAACAGTCAGTCATCTCAGGTAATGGGAAGCATAAACCACAGGAAAGGGAAGACTTTAACCTTCACACAGCAGCGCAGACAATCCTGCAGTTAATCCCTTACTACTGCCTCCATTTACTGCACATAGAGGGAAGATAAAAGGCTTCCTGGGAACAATCACTCCGAGCAGTCCATAAACACACAAGTCACCATTGTATCAGACAGAGCGTCCCTGTATTCAGAGCCTATGGGATGTGTGAATGTGCCGTGTAGACATCGTTTTTCTGGTATCTTCTCCTCTGGATAAAACACTTCAGACCACTTGAGAATATACCTCTTCAGATGCTGCTCCAGCTCCAAGACAAGCACCTTCATGGTTACTGTGCTATCGAGACTGGTCCATGGCACTGAGCGCTCTAGTGGAAAGCTTCTGACTAGCTGCTGAGTGAATCCTTCATGTTGGATCATTTCACAAACCGTCCAGTGTTGCCCGGGCTCATCTCACTATTCTGTAATTTCTATGTAAAAAGGGGGAGGGATATATTTCCCTGCACCAAGACACCCCTGGTCTCTTGTATGTTTAGCGGAGATGTTGGTGCCTGGCTTGGCTTTGAGATCAAGAGGAGGAAACAAGGGCAGATGATGACAACACGAGCTGCGGATCACGTGACGCTTGTTACATAAAGCATCAAGAGAGATTAAAATCTTTACGACTGGGAGATTTTACATCTCGGAAAATACAGGCGCTCGCTTCTTTCAACAGTGGGCTAATCCAGTTATGAAATGGCCGTTCCATCCCATTGCAGCCTGGTAACTAATTGCTGCAGATTTTCCTCCTTCCTAATCCACTTACAAGTAGTCTGGTACTACACTTCAGATCTGAATATTAACCCTGATCACCCCCCACGTGAATATGTAGTATTGGACTGGAAGTGGCATTCAGTAAGCAGGTGCGACACGGCTAAGAAAAAAGGTCCAGCCAGCACGGGGTTAAAGAAATCCACTCAGTGGAGTCACAAGTAATTATCGCTTGGGCAGCCATCGGCTGTCTTGTAGCATTACCATCACGGACACAACCTGAAAACAAGTCACGGCTGAGGGAAAAAAAACACATGTCATGTCTTTCAGGAAGGAATGCATGTGTGCTGGTATATGGAAGGCAAACTGCAGGCAATGCAAAAGCAGCAGCAAGAAATACAGCACTAAGCGGAGCTCCTCCTGAATATAGGGACCAGATTGCTGGCAGATTTGTAGGATAGGATATCTGTATAAAATCCTAACTAAATCTTATACATTCAGTAATAGGCATACTGCTATACACGTCTCCCAATAACTGCTCCTGGTCCGCACATCCACTGGGTCTCCTAAGGATACGTTCTGTACAAGAACACAGCCAATACAGTCATATTCCCTAGACTCATCTAAAATTACCTAGGACTTATCCTCAGGTGAACCAAAAGTTTTCCAGAGGCAACAAGAATAGAAAACACCTAAGGCTAAGGCGTGACAATATTTCCAATGCTTGCAGCTGCGGATGGGAATAATGGCTTACTAAATGACACTGGATGTCAGAAAGAAGACTCCTCTCCAATATCATTCATCACCTACAGATAGTGAAACATACCGGCCTTTAGTTATCCAAAATGGCCAATTTAGGGCGTTATATATACATAAATAC
The DNA here is from genome assembly GCF_031893055.1 of Leptodactylus fuscus. Classification (NCBI taxonomy): domain Eukaryota; kingdom Metazoa; phylum Chordata; class Amphibia; order Anura; family Leptodactylidae; genus Leptodactylus; species Leptodactylus fuscus. The sequence goes on from NC_134266.1 coordinate 212,581,855, forward strand.
ATACACACCAATCTGATGGGGGCAGACCTTTCCTGCATCTGCTAAGTAGGTCATGATCGGCTCAACCAATCAGTCACAATCGGCTGAACCAATCGGTCACAGTATGGCTGATCATTGTCTGAGCAGTATGGCCAGCCTTATGGATCATGAGCCAACTAAGACCACCCAGAAGGGTCACTTGACCCATTCATATACCAGACCTAGAGGATATGTTACAGAAATCCAAGACAAACACTAGGATTTCTGTGACAGATGTGCAGTGGATACCAGGAATATCTGGTCAAGGATTATCCCTATAGCTAGCAGATTAAATGAGGACGTCGGCATGGAACCCATGTTGAAATTCTCATCCAATCTTGAATGTGTGAATAGAAGTCTTGAAGTAAAAGACTCCAATGGCTCTGCCTGCCAGTAGACACAGCTCGCATAGTAGACGGATAATAATGGCATCTAGCCCAATGTAATGTGAGGTAACCGAACGTGGAGCATTGCTCAGTTATGTGTGAATTATCTCTTAGCAGATATTAAAACCAATTCAATTATTAAACAAACTGGATTAGTCAGGGAGCAGAGTCCTGTAGACGATGAAAAAACAGCCTCAAGCTACAATCGAACAAAACTGAAGTGCTCAGATCTGCTTTCTTCTGCTGTCAGATCCAAGAACTCAGCCTCAACCTATGTCTGCCCCCATTGTCCTGGCCTCAGCAGACTCTTATGTATAGTGACAGGTGGTGCACAGGAGCATCGCCCTACTGCTAAAGTAAGACCTTCCCAATCCTGGCAAACTGCAATGCAGAAAATACCCCTTCCAGCTTACAGGGATGTTGTAATAAGATGTTGTTAAGTTTTACACATCAGCAGCCATAACGGTCGCACAGTTGTAGGACAATGGCCTATATTTACTACTGAGGTTACAACTAGACACTGCAATAAATGTGCCACGTATAGTTTGAGCTAAAATTTTCTGACTCGCTAAACATGTCTAAGGCCCCACATTGTGGAAACACAGCTTCTTTGGTTACAGATTTTGCTTCAGTTTCTTGAGCCAAAGCCAGGAGCGGATTAAGTAGAAGGTAGAAGTATAAAGAACTTCCTACATAATTCCCATTCCTTTTGTAGTCATTCTTGGCTTTGGTTGAGAGTAAAAAAAACAAAAAACAAACAAACAAACAAACAGCAAAATCTGCATTAAAAAACCCTGCATTTCCACAATGTGGGGCCTTAGCCTTACAGCCTCACTGTCCCCATTTCTTTGCTTTTGTGAATGCTGCTATACTGAATCTGGCACAGTTGGAATTTTTTTTCTCCAGCCCCCTCCGTTACGGAGCAATCAATGGTGTTGGTATTTCAGACACCAAAAACTATTTAGAGACTCTACTGTTAGGAGGGCGGTGTCCAAGCTCAGAGTCACACCCCTGCCTGACTCCGATTGGAGCTCTGAATCACCCCCCCCCCTTCCCCAAAATAAACCCCCACAAACACCCCACTCGTGCTTAACACCACCCTTCTGACAGTATAGAGTTTAAAAAGCACATCAGGCACCAAAATTCACTGCAATTGTTGCCCGGCATTGGTGGAGGATAGCAAATTCCAACTGTGTAGGAATCAGTAGAGCAGCGCCTATTCAGATGCTGAGAACTAGAATTGATAGAGGTGCTAAAAGATTCTCCTTATTTGTACCAAGATGCACCAAAACTGTGTTGTAAGTTTCTGGCTCAGAATAAAGTCCACTATAAAAAAAAACCCACTAGACTGTATAAAGATATGCCAGATCTATCATCCAGCATCGACCACTGTCACTGTGAGGAACCTGGATCATTTTCAGAGTGTCTAATCTAAGTTTACAGGATGTGTAAATAGGTCAGTGTTTCGGAACTGTCTAATAAAGGGTTAACAAGTCTGTAAAGAGGTGACAAATGAATATTCCCCATCTGAGCGGTGTACTTCCTAAAGGCAACCTCAGACTCCTTAAGAGCACAACTGGTCTGTTTCTAGACCAACCATGTGGAACATACCTTACTAACCACAAAACTTCCAAAACCTTCTCAAAGATATACAGCAAATAACAGGACTGTGAAACGCAGCAGTCAGAAGATTCTCTGGATACTCGCAACATATACAACCTGGGGCCCACATCTAATAGGGTATTTCTAATATATTCTATGGATATAGCCACAAACACAGACAGTAGTCACTTGTGCCAAGTATCCCTACTTATATGAAAAGTAAAGGGAGTCTGATGTGGTTTGTATTCCATATCCTGTACCATCAAGGACACAGACTAATTGCAGCTGTGCCCGTTTGGCTGTTGTGTGTGAACATGTGCTCACTGGATAGCCAACTTCCACTACCTAATGGGGAATATATTTAAAATAGAGATGAAAGAAAATAACTAAATTAAGAAAAAAAAAAAAATCATTAACGGGGAAGGGGGAGATTGAGGCCATGGCCCCACACGGCAAAACACACACACAAAAAAAAAAATCACCAGTGTCGTAACTAGGAATGGCGGGGCCCCGTTGCGAACTTTTGACATGGGGCCCCCTCAAAGGTACATGGGTGTGCAGGCTGTGTGTGAGAAAGGAAGGAATGGGGGTGCAGACTCACACAGCCTGCACAGCCATGTACCCCTCTTCCTCACAGCCTATAACCCATTACAGCCTATAACCCATTACCCTGTACAATCCAGGTAGCTCCGCCCACAAAAGACACAGAGTCTATGTTAGTAGATTAAAGGACCTTTGATGACGTCATGTCTCAGGTCCTTCAATCTACTAGTGTAGATGCCAGCACAGGGCCTGGGGACAGCGGGCAGGAGACAGAAGTTTCTCCTGCCCGCTGTCACTATGCAAGTGTCGGGAGGCAGGGGCCCGGACAGCAGGCGAAAGCTGCTGCTTAGGTACAGTAGTAAAGGCAGCAATAGCTAGCTTTACTACTGTTAAAAGATGGACTGTGGAGGAGGCAGCTCCTCTCCATCCTCAGGCAGCCCCCGGCGCTGCAGTAAATAGGGCCCGTTACATGCTGGAGTTACTCCAGCAAGTAACGGCCTATTTCAAAAATAAAAATAAAAAAATCTGCAGCAGTAGCAGCTGTCACCGGGCCCCTAGTGTCCCCCTACCGCTGCTACCCCGGTAGTTACACCCCTGACAATCACATAACCCTGGCTGTCAAGGACACAAAGTATTCTACTATTACTTATTTACAGTGATGTAGAGGCATCTACAAGAAGGTGACTGTATTCAGATGCAAAGCTGTAGCACCACCTGGTGGACAGATGGGGCTCAGCAATGGCAAGAACAATCTGACATACAATATTTTTGCTGTGAGCTGCCCAGATGGTTGTATAGCACCTTCCTCTGGTAGTATTTTAACATTACACTTGACACAAGCAGCAAACATCCACACAGGGATGTTTTTTTTGTTTTTTTAACAATGCAACCCTATGAGTAAATGTATACTAGTATACAGCGATATAGTGGCATCTGTCTAGAGTACATTATGAAATGCTAGTAGAATACCAGCGGCTTCACTCGCGTAAAATATGTTAAATTGTTGGTTATGCTACCTAAAGTAAAATTTTCTGTGCCACACTGAAATCGACATTTTCAGAGCACTACAGTAAATTTTATTTTGCACTTAAGTTTTTATTTTGTCATTTTAATAATTTGTCGTGACATTGATGTCAACAACTTTTTCTTTGATTTCAATGTTTTTATTGATTTTAAATATTGGATACATATTATGTAGTATAAACTATTACAACTATTTTTTTAACTTTTTTTTTATCAAAAATTAAAATTTCTGCACAAACATATAAACATTTACACCCAATTAACAACATATAACAACCCTTCCCCCTCCCCCCAGTGTAATCTATAAGTAGTTCATTGGTTTCCAGTTACACAACCATCTATTGTGGTGCTTTTTGGTAAACAATTTCTAGTTTTACCTTCAGGTGCATACCTGTATATGAAAAGATTTTTGGTGTTACCCACTCTAGAGCAAGCAACGTACAACTGTCTATGTGAGAAACGCGGGCTCTCCAAATTAATGCCGACTACTTTAAGTGATTGGCCTTGTGCTTTGTTTAGGATAAGTTCACGCTGGGGTTTTTGGCCCGGAACCTGAAGCAGTCCAAAATACGGGTAGCTGCGACTGGGCCCGTGAATAGTTGGTGTGAATGAGTCTAGTTGGGAGGGAGTGTCTTCAGGCGGATGCCGTGAGGCGAAACGGCCTGGAGAGTGAGCATCTCGCTTCTTTTTCCAGGAGCCGGAACAAAATGGCTCCCGAAAAAAAGAACTGACCGGCTCCCATTGATTTCAATGGGAGCCATCTTTTTGGTCAGGATTTTGAGGCGGATACGGCCTCAAAATCCTGATCAGAAAAACCCTGTATGAACTTACCCTTAGGCTGGGGCCCCACAGACCGGAAACATCGTGATTTGCCCTTGGCGGAAACAGTAATTGCAAAGTGGATGGGATTCATGTGAAACCAGCGGCTTCCCCGTACATAGAATTGTAACAGAAAGTCTGCGAAGGAAAACTCTGAACTTTCTGTTCAATGTGCTGCGGGAAGAACCATGATGCGTTCACACCGCAGCTGTTCCAGCAGCTTTAGCGCTGAATTTCCAGGCCATGCTTTAAAAGTCATAGCAAATGCAAGACAGATTGGGAACTGCAGACGCTTAAAATTGAAGGGCATGTTTCTTGGTAGCAACACATGACACTGATAAGACATATAATAGGAGGAATAATAAATACAGAGCAGCCCTCACACAGTATTAAGTCGGGGGCCCCACGGGACGTAAACGCCGCGATTTGCCCGCAGTGGAGACGTTGCGGGGAAAA